>NW_023425529.1:120726425-121326425 GCF_014108245.1 Pipistrellus kuhlii
TTAATGTTGGACCAAAAACATTTTTATCTGGTCACTGAACTGTTGAAGTTTGAGCAGTGTGGATGTTAATAATAATGTAAACAATGCTTTCCTAATTCTTCCTATCTCTAGAGGTTGTTTCTTCAGAAAAAAAAATGAAGCTTCTGTAGTACTAAGTAAAAAGATGTTTTTAGTTTTTGCATATTTGTCCTTTCAGTGTTTGTGCAGGTTAATTTTATGAAACATTTGCATTTAAAATGTTAAGATTTTCATGATGATTTATTTGCTTTTGGTATTTTTATTTTTATACGATAACATTCAGAAAAGTTAGTACAGAAGAAATTTAAATAGGTTTTATGTTGTATGTTTGTGTAACTATGTGTGCAGGAAAAATTTATATTATATGTTAGCTAAATTGTGGACATAATATACACTTGTATATGAAAAGAAATCATAAAAGTAAAAACTGAAAAGTGCGTTTTAAAGGAATTTATTTTTGAATAAAATAAGTCATTTATTGCAAACAGTATATTAAGGTCACAGTGATTTTATGCAGAGGTACTTTAAATAATACATAACTTTATTCATGTTATTCATATATAAATCATGGAGGAAGTTAAATTTTAAATTAAGTTTTAGGTCTTATTGCGATTGTTGGAATAAAAATTGTGGTATTAATTTTTGCATAATAGGGAGCCACTTTGTCTGAAGACAGAAAGAAAATGGTACTAATAGAAGAAGTACTCAGTTGTTAAGGGAAATGAAATAAAAGACCCTTTTAAAAAATATTTCACCAAGTGTATGTCATAGTACTCCCACTTCTGAATTATCTTTGGTGGAATTCTGATCCTCCTATTTGTTGTGCTTAACAGAGATATAGGCATGGAATTCCATGGGTTCATTTAACTCACTGTTAGTGTACCAGTTTATATTCTTTTTTGGTGATTTTTTAGCTTCTCATATATATCTATAAACTGTGATAAATATATTGATTTCATCTCTACCAAGTTTTCAGAAGCAGATTTTGTGTTCAAGTCTTTTTTTTTTTTAATATATTTTATTAATTTTTTTACAGAGAGGAAGAAAGGGATAGAGAGTTAGAAACATCGATGAGAGCCGAGACCGGTTTGGCTCAATGGATAGAGCATCGGCTTGGGGACTGAAGGGACCCGGGTTCGATTCCGGTCAAGGGCATGTACCTTGGTTGCGGGCATATCCCCAGTAGGGGGTGTGCAAGAGGCAGCTGATCGATGACTCTTCTCATCGATGTTTCTAGCTTTCTATCGCTCTCCCTTCCTCTCTGTACAAAATCAATAAAATATATTTAAAAAGAAAAAAAAGAAACACCGATGAGAGAGAATCATTGATCAGCTGCCTCTTGCACACCCCCCCACTGGGGATGTTCCCGCAACCAAGGTACATGCCCTTGACTGGAATCGAATCCGAGACCCTTCAGTCAGCAGGCCAGTGCTCTATTCACTGAGCCAAACCGGTTTCAGCGTGTTCAAGTCTTAGTAGCCCTGTTACCTTACTGATCGTGCTAATATAGTTAAATACTGTATTTTCACAAATTATATTCATCAGTGGGAATTTATAAGCCAGTTCCTTTTCCCCTACAGGAGGAAATTAGCAAGTTATTATTTTAATTTCTCTGGCTGCATATGAGAATACTAGCAAAAACCAAATTTGGGGGCAGGTTTATTATAATCCACTTATATTGTGGAGATGGAAACAGGATAGGGAGAGTAAATAGATCTTTATTCAGGTAATTTTTAAAAATTATTTTTTAATGTCTTGGGAATTTTCGGTAAGTTGCCAACTTCATGTTTGCTAAGATTAAAGATACCTTTTAATATAAGCAATTTTCTGATTATATCTCATGTTTTATTCTCTCCTGTCTCCATATTAGCTTGGGTAATTCAGAGTTAGTTATCTGTATTTTCTTTGTAGTTAAGGAAGAATTAATTTATTAAATTCCCACTTTGGTCTTTGGGTAATATATGTGGTTCAGTAATCTCAATGTGGTAGCAAATAATCACATGTAAATCAGAGATCCCAAAAACCATATGAAGCCATTTGATTTGATTTTCATTTAGACAGTTAAGACCACCATGTACCAGTCATCCTCCAGATATTGCCTTCATTTTTTATTGAGTTCCTATCTATTTGGGAAAGATGTTTTCACTCTTTTTTTTTTTTATTGGCATATTAAAGAGTTTTCATGTGTTGCCCTAGATAGTTTGCTCAGTGGATAGAGCTCCCTTATTTCGATTCTGGTCAAGGGCATATGGCCAGGTTGCAGGCTCAATCCCCAATAGGATGTGTGCAGGAGGCAACTGATCAATGATTTTCCCTCATCATTGATGTTTTTATCTCTCTCTCCCTCTCCCTTCTTCCCTGAAATCAATAAAAATGTATAGAAAATTAAGAAAAGAATTTTTGTGTGTCATCAGCCTAATTTGTAGATGCAGGAATAGATCTGTCTCTGATTATTTTAGGTTATTTAATCTGCTTTCAGTTTAGACTTGAATGGTCATTCACTGCTTGGATGTGTGGAAGTGGGTAGAGGGCAAAACTTTAGTGCTTGCTTTTTAGTGTTTCTGACCAATTAGAATTCCTCCTTAAAATTATATATGCCTATAGAAATGTGGGCAATATGTAGAAATTCTATGTATATAGAAATCTGAGATAAGGTGAAGTCTATATATTTTTAGTTCATAAAATATTTAGGCCAAACTTAATGATTTGATATCTTTTAGTCTGATGTAGATGACTCTGGTAAGAACATTTTTTACATGCATAATTATGTTCACTGCTCTGCTGGAGTCATACAAAGTGACCTGAAACACATAGTCTTTCCTCCTTTGCTTGCAAAGAATGTCAGCTACAGCCAAAACCGGTTTGGCTCAGTGGATAGAGCATCAGCTTGCAGACTGAAGGATCCCGGGTTCGATTCCGGTTAAGGGCATGTACATTGGTTGCGGGTGCATCCCCAGTGGGAGGTGTGCAGGAGGCAGCTGGTTGATGTTTCTCTCTCATCGATATTTCTCTCTCTCTCTCTCTCTCCCTCTCTCTCTCTCTCTCTCTCTCTCTCTCTCTCTCTCTCTCTTCCTCTCTGTGAAAAATCAATAAAATATATTTAAAAAAAAAAAAGAATGTCAGCTACAAATAGTATATCATTTGAGAGACACTTAATGGCACAATCCTGCATGTCAGAGTCTCTAGTCATACTAGAGAAAACAAGCAGGCACATTTAATAAACTGACCAAGTCTGTGTGTCACATGCAGGCTTGTCCATTGCTTTACAAAAAACTAAAAGCTATAAATGAGGTCTGACAATAGCTTAGGGGAAAGCCCCCCAAATCTAAATTTGGGATCAATTCCAAAGAACTCATCCAGAACCTTATTCAAATTCGTAAGAGTTTTAATAGGGGAAACTATCATACAAGGGTAAAACAGCTGCTCTAAGTGGTGACGGGCCTGGAAAAGATCAATACGTCCCAGGACAGGATCTCCTTTTTGTAGGGGGTTAATGTTAAACCATAGGTAGTCACATAGACCCGTAGTTGGCAAACTGCGGTCCGCGAGCCATATACGGCTCTTTGGCCCCTTGAGTGTGGCTCTTCCACAAAACACCACGGCCTGGACAAATCTTTTTTTTGAAGAAGTGGCATTAGCCAAAACTGATTTGGCTCAGTGGATAGAGCGTCGGCCTTTGGACTGAAGGGCCCCAGGTTCAATTCCAGTCAAGGGCATGTACCTTGGTTGCAGACATATCCCTAGTGGGGGGTGTGCAAGAAACAGCTGATCGATGACTCTCTCTCATTGATGTTTCTAGCTCTCTATCTCTCTCCCTTCCTCTCTGTACAAAATCAATAAAAAATAAAGAAAGAAAGAAAGAAAAAAGAAAGAAAAAAAAAAGTGGCCTTAAAAGAAGTTTAAGTTTAAAAAATTTGGCTCTCAAAAGAAATTTTGTTGTACTGTTGATATTTGGCTCTGTTTGAGTTTGCTGACCATTGACATAGACCATCAGAAACAATAATGCATTTCTAAGTTAACACAATATCAGGCAGTTATCTGCACTACACATTCATTAACCTCCTTCTTTGGGCAGAATTCTGGTTTTCTGGGTAGTCATCTAACTTGAGGCTACAGAGAGTTAAACAGTCACAGAAGGTTAAACACAGTCCAACATTTTTCCTGACACCTTTACTGCTGGAGCCACATTGCATTTGCAAGTAAGTTCCTGGCAGTCCCCATTGAGCAGTCATCCGGAGTTGAGTTATGTCTGCCCCTTTAGGTGACCCATGTATGCTTCAGTTTGTCTTCATCCTCTTCATTATGTTAAACTCCAGATTTAATCTGCTATCAGAGATAGATCAAAGGAAAATTGGCTCTCTTTTCCTTACTGGTAGTAAGAGGTGGTAATGACAATCCACTATCTGATCCAATAAATGATATTTCAATGATAGTATTTATTTTATCATGGTTTCCTGTCAGTCGAGATTCTTAAACTATACAGGGTGTCCCCAAAAATGTATATGCACTTTAACAGCCGATAGTTCAATTTTTATTTTATTTTTTTGTTAATCCTCACCTGAAGATATTTTTTCAATTGATTTTTAGAAAGAATGGAAGGAAAGGGGAGAGACAGAGACAGAAAAGAGATCAGTGTGAGAGAGACACATTGATTGGTTGCCTCCTGCATGCACCCCGCTTGCCTAGACATTGAACCTGCCTGGTATGTGCCCTTGACTGGAATTGAACACTTCAGTCAAAGGGCTGAAGCTCTAACCACTGAGCATACCTGCTAGGGTTGATAGCTCAATATTGAAAATGAATGTATTCTAATAAACACTGCCTTTATAATTATTCAAAGTGTGTGTATACATTTAGAGGGAATAGTTTGGGCATGTCTGTTTTATATGTCCACATGCCTTCTGAACAGGAGGTGAAGATGTCCTGAGAGTGATACTTAGGCTGAGCGACCATTCATATAGAACATGTATCATTATTTGTAATAGGAAGCCTCTTCTCCAAATTGGTGGATAATAATTAATTTTAAAGCATTTACTTCTGAGATAAAAAGAATTGCTTAGGATTACACATTTAGTGACTTTGAGTAGTAAGATGGAATTTGAACATCTATTAATGAAAAAGGAAACACTTTCTAAAATCTTTAAAAATTTTAGCACTTCTTAAATTATGATTCTTAAATGGCATTATTTGAAGGTAAAATTAGTGACAAATCTTGTTTATTCTGTAGCATATAAAAATTTAGCCTTTCATTGCCCTGCTTGTCAATAAACTGAATTCAGATATATTTATAGTTCATAATAGTAATGAGTGTTTTTTGTTTTTGCTTTTGAAATTCTTTATTATTTAAAGTACTACATATAGTATTATACAGTATATGCCTCCTATTTCCCCCATTGACCTCTCCCGGGCCTCCCTTATCCCCCAGAACAAGCCTTCAACCCATAGTGTCTGTGTCCATTAGTTACGCTTATATGCATGCAAACAAGTCCTTTGGTTGATCTTTTAACCCTCCCTCCCCTTCCCCCTTAAATTATATGTTCTGTTCAATGCTTCTCTGCTCTGTATTTGGATCTATTTTTGTTCATTAGTTTATGTTATTCATTATATTCCACAAATGAGTGAGATCATGTGATATTTATCTTTCTCTGACTGGCTTATTTTGCTTAGCATAATGATCTTCAGTTACATCCATGCTGTTGCAAATGGTAAGCATTCTTTCTTTTTTACAGCAGCATATTATTCCATTGTGTAGATGTACCACTGATTTTTAACCCTTTGCACTCCGCTGTCCCCTCTCAGGGGACATAGGAATTCTAGCATATCACTCGGATGTCCCCTCTCAGGGGGGGACATTGCAGTTTATTAGTGATTACGGGGAATTGAGTTAATTCAACGCACGTGTCCGCCGCAAAGTAGCGTCAAGTAGCTGGTAGCCAATGTCCAGAATGGTTCGGAGTGCAATTCATCTGCTGATGGGAACTTAGACTGTTTCCAAATCTTAGCTATTGTAATTGTGCTACTATGAGCATAGGGGTGCATATATCCTTTCTGGTTGGTATTTCTGATTTCTTGGAATATAGTCCCAGAAGTGGGATTACTGAGTCAAATGGCAATTCCATTTTTAATTTTTTGAGGGAACTCAATACTGTTTTACACAGTGGCTGCACCAGTCTGCAATCCCATCAGCAGTGCATGAGGGTTCCTTTTTCTCCACATCCCTGCAACCACTTGTCATTTGTTAATTTGTTGATGATAACCATTCTGCCAGGTGTGAGTTGGTACCTCATTGTTTTGATTTGCATCTCTCAGATGATTAGTGACATTGAGCATGTTTTCATATGTCTCTCGGCCTTTTGTATGTCCTCTTTGGTCCTTTTTAGGTCTTTTGCCTTTTTTTTAATTTATTTTTTATTGGATTGTTTATCTTCCTTTTGTTAAGTTGTATGAGTTCCCTGTAAGTTTTAGAGATTAAAACCTCTTCAGAGATAACATTGGCAAATGTGTTTTCCCATGGAGTGGTCCTGTTGTTTTGTTGATGGTTTTTTTCATTGTGCAGAAGCTTTTTATTTTGATGTAGTTCCATTAGTTTATTTTATCCTTAGTTTCGATTGCCCTAGCAGCTGTATCAGTAAAGATATTGCTATATATATGTCTGCTATTTTGCTGTCTATGTCTTCTAAGGTTTTTATGGTTTCCCCTCTTATGTTTAAGTCCTTCATCCATTTTGAGTTTATTTTTATGTATGGTGTAAGATGGTGGTCTAGTTTCATTTTTTTGTATCTGTCCAATTTTCCCAATATCACTTATTGAAGAGACTGACTTGACTCCATTGTATGCTCTTGCCTCCTTTGTCAAATATTAATTGAGCATAGTGGCTTGGGTCTGTTTCTGGGTTCTCTGTTCAATTCCATTCTTGTGTCAGTACTAGGCAGTTTTGGTTATAATGGCTTTGTAATATAGCTTGATATCTGTTATTGTGATCCTTCCAACTTTCTTCTTCTGTCTAAAGATTGCTGCGGCTATCTGGGGTCTTTTTTTATTCCATATGAATTTTTGGAGAGTTTGTTCTAGGTCCATGAAATAATTTGTTGGTATTTTAATGGGGATTGCTGTTGGTACACTGGGTGGAATTGACCTCCAGGCCAATTGGCTATGAGGACCCGGTGTGGAAGACCTGCTGCACTGGAGACACACTTATGGTGCAGGACTTGTTTCAGTGGGGCTGCCTTTTGAATGTGCCACTTATGGATGTGAGGAGTTGAAATCTGGTGTCTCACACTGACCACTAGGTACACTGGCTTCTGGATCTCCAATGGGGTGCAGGTCAGTTACTGTCTGGAGCTATAGCGAGAACTACAGTTTTCTCCTCTTTGCTTGGAGTTTGTAGGCTTTGGAGCTCTCTGAACCAGGTTGCAAGTTTGCTAAGTTAAGCTGCAATAGGGAAGGCCATTCATATGCAAAAGCCGCTGCTTGGAGCTTGGGTGGGTTTGTAGGTTGTGTGGGGTGGGGAGTCTCATGACATCACCAGGCTAGGGTGTGGCAAACAGCGATGGCTGGCAGCCAGCCATCCCCGCGTCTTGAACTTCGTCCCGTGTCCTGCGCCCCAGCGGAGCAAGCAAGTATTCCTGCACGAAGCTCTGCTAGCAAGCCACCCTCACTTTCTGACCAGCTTCTTCCCATAGGAGTTTGGGTCCCCCATGTCTCCCCAGAAACTGGATTTCAAAGAAATCGGGAGCTTGTCTCCCTTCGGGTTGAAGAAAGCAATCCCCACTGCCAGCCTGGATTGCACGGGCCTCAGTACCTCAGCTTTTCTTTTTTTTCTTCTTTTTTCTTTTCTTTAAAAAAAATATATATTTTATTGATTTTTTTTACAGAGAGAAAGAGAGAGGGATAGAGAGTTAGACATCGATGAGAGAAATGTCAATCAGCTGCCTCCTGCACACTCCCCACTGGGGATATGCCCGCAACCAAGGTACATGCCCTTGACCGCAATCAAACCCAAGACCCTTCAGCCCACAGGCCGACGCCCTGTTCACTGAGCCAAACCGATTTCAGTGGTACCTCAGCTTTTCAGTGCTTGTGCACTGAATGCTCTTTTCTCTTTCCTTCTAGTTGTAGAACTTCCACTCAGCCAGCTTTCTTGTGGTTCTGGGTGATAGATGTTTTGTTTTTTAGTTGTAGTTTTGAAATTGTTGTGCAAGGCAGCAGTTTAGGTGTTTACCCATGTCACCATCTTGGATCTTCCAAGGTATTTTTATTGTTGTAACAATATTTGAATTTCTACTAGTATTAGTTCCTTGATCTTTTACTATGAAACTAGACTTATTCTTCTTTAACATAATTTGGAGCTCACTAATTGAATTTGCCTAATTGTGCTTTGTGTGTGTTGAAGTGACTAGTTGATTAGGAAGCTGATTTGTATAGATGTTGGCTTCTGTTCATGAGAAGCTCATATTCCTTGTATTAGCACTAGTTATCTATATCTAGCTATATCTACACTAAAAGAGTAACATGCGAATTGACTATAACATTCTAATTGACTGTATCTTCTTGATACCCACCAGCCAATCAGGAATGAGTCTGCAAATTAACCCAACAAAGATGGTGGGTTAGTTTGCATATGCAGGTGCCCAGCGGCTGGGGCAGGCAGGATGCAAGCTTTCCACGCCACCCCAGCTGCTCTGGACCTCTGGGCAGCATGAGAATGTGGAAAGGAGGCTCCAGGCCAGAGCAGAAAGGTGGCTTTAGACAGAGCGAAGGTGGTACCAACAGCCAGAGGAAGGAAGGCCATTGTTGCTCAAATCTTCATGCATCGGGCCTCTAGTGTGTGTGTGTGTGTGTGTGTGTGTGTGTGTGTGTGTGTATATATTAAAGCCTAAACAACCGTCACAACTCAAACAACTGAACAAATAACCAAACAGGCTGCATGGGGTGACCAGGCTGGCAAGGGATTTAGTGAAGGCCAACATTCACCTAAGGGTCCCATATTGAAGAGGGTGTAAACCCAGGCTGAGGGACATGCCTTCTCCCCTTACCCCCTCTCCCCCCCCCCAGGGTACAACTTTGTGCACGGGGCCAATAGTTAATTGATATTTGTAGAACTGAATTTATAAGATGATTAACAACAGATAAAGTCAATAGCTATGAACAGTGAAAAACTAACAGGATAACAAGGAAATTAACTTAGTCATTTTGAATTAAAGTAGTGTTTTAACCATCTATGCTGACTGCAAACATTTGTATTCCATGGTCACTTATGTTCTATTATAAGTGCCTCCCATTCATTTCTTCTTACAGGCTCATCTACATACTTAACACTTCTATTTTTTTACTCTCTGTAATCTACTTAACTACTTGCCTTCATTCATCATTGTAGTTTAGCACAGCTTTGGTCTTAAACTTAATATCTAATTTTGTTAACACAATCTAGCTTTGTTTTATATCTATACTTTCCAGGCTTTATCTCCTTGATCTTGTTCATAGGCTTATCCACTTTAATCTTCTGTTGTTCTTTTACACTCTTCAATTTACATTTCATTACACTTGGCTCTTTTCCTTTAGAGAATTTATTCATTCTTGTTTCCTAAAGGCATATACCCTTTGGTTGCTGTCTCCAAATACAGTTTATATTTACAATGTCTTAGAATCAGTCTAATGTTGGGGGTTGAATTGCTGGTCATGAGGATTGAGCTTGAATTAGCTGTCAGACTAGTACTCCTCTATCTTTATAATGGGAAAATACCCGCAGTGGCAGTGCTAGCTCTTACTAGCCCTTTTGTTAAAGGAGTTGATATGGATTACAGAATATGTCAGATGTTAATGGGCATTTTTATAAGTGAACTTTTGGGGAGATGAAAACTGGGTTATAGAATTTGTCAAAGAATTTCAAAGTGGGCATAAATGAATGAGTAGAAATGATCTCCCTCCCTCAGATTCAGTAATCTTGAATTAATTATTGCGTGCAACAGATGCATAGTTGGTTTGGACTAGATAAAAGAACAAAGGGCAATAAGACAAAGAGTAAAACAACTGAAAAGAAACAGGGAAAGTAAAAGATACAAGGTAAAATTGTCTAATTTGCCTATCTTTGTGCCACTTGGAGTCAGTAGATGAAGGGTTGTTGGGAACATTATGGCAAAGAAAGTGGACTTGAGAAGATAATGTGAGAATGTAGCACAGGAAATTTCTGTTGAATTTAATTTAAAACTATGTTGTTTTTAGCTCTATTTTTACAGTGCATCCCAATTGCTAAGAGCTTACCATAATACCAAATTTTTAAATCAGATATTACCGTATTTTTTGGACATAAGACGCACTTTTTTCCCCCCAGAAGTGGGGGGGAAAAGTCCCTGCGTCTTATGGTCCAAATATAGCCTACACATATACTTTAAAAAAAAAGTTTTTTTTTACTTGCCCAGCTCTGTGTGGTCTCTGTGTGCTTGCCAGGCTCTAAAATGGTTCTAAATGCTGCTGTTTACTTTACAGGGTTGATTACATGTGTTTATGACTGTGATGTTGGGTTTTAATGCACATAAAATATTTTAGGACACTATTTGTTTCAGAATCTTTTTTTCTTCATTTCTCTTCTCTAAAAACTGGTGCGTCTTATGGTCCGGTGCATCTTATGGTCCGAAAAATACGGTATATTTGTATAATAGTAAAGAGTAGCTTATACATTACTTAAGTATATTGATGTTTAATTATATAAACACACTATCCTTTCAAGGATACAAAAGAGGGAAAATCTACACTATCCACTCTGTTGTATCCGACATACTGAATAAATGGAATATCCAGGACGCCTTTCCTAGTATTTATGAAATGTAGAAGCATTTCATCGTAGAGAACAAAATTGCATGCTAACTTAAAAAAATAATTTGGTTAATTTCAATTTTTAGAAAATATTAAGTCATTTATTTTTATCTTTACAGGTATCTTTCAGATGAAGGCATTGAAGCTTGCACAAGTTCTCCTGATAAAGTCAATCTAAATGACATCATCTTGATTGCTCTCAATGTAGGTTTTCTCTATTAACTTTTTTTAATATTCAGGGAAAATATTGCATAGAATAAAATGGATTTTATAAGCGATATGGAGTAATAAATACATCTTTTACTTTTATTGTCCATTTTTAGTTACAGTAATGCTTCTTAAATTTGTTAATCTCATATAGGCAAATTATTGGAATTATCTTTCTTTTAATATCTTATATGGAATCCAATAAAAGGAAAAAAAAGCAATTAAAACTTTTTTTTAAACCCAGTGTTTAGTTATAGAATTTCATAACCTTTACATTATCTGTATAATAGCAATAAAAACTGATCTTATTCATTGAAACAAATAACCATTTAATTAACATAGAAACACTGGTTGGGTTGTAGTTTTTTGACAGTTATGTTTATTATTTCAAAATAACTTTTTCTGTTGATAAAAGTAATATATATTGTAGAAGACTTCATAAAACACAAAATAAAATAAAAATATTAAAATTACTTATAATTATCGTTAATATTTTTATATGTGTTTCTTTCCAATCTTTCTCCCTCTACCCATCTGAATAGCTACATCAGTTACTATAATTGCAATTGGTTTTTGGATTTTTTTGGGAAGAGTTATAAAAATTATCTAAATATAGATTTAAGTAAACAACTATTCTTTTTTTCATTCTTGCAGTTACCCCAATGAAAGTTTTCATGTTGCCTTGACAATGACAGTATAATGATCAAATTTACCTATTATACATATCAATTAAATTCATAAGAGAATCACATCACTATCTGTCATAGTCATCAGATTATTGTAAAATAGGTATGGCAAAGCAAAAATGGCAGTAACTGATTTAAAATATAAATAAATATGTATGACTGAATATAGTAAATCTTTTCAAATCACCTAAATTTATATTTCTATAGTGAAACTTGGGTTTAAGCAGATAAAAATTGTTTTGAAATCTCATTTTATCAGCTTCTTTGAATTTTACCAGTAAGACTTATGAGATCTTTTTATTGTTTCTGAGCTAAGGAAGTTTTTAATAAACAAGACTAGGAGCCCTGGCCAGTTTCTCAGTGGTTAGAGCATTGGGCCACAGACCTGGCAAGAGCAAAGACAGCTAATAGATGTGTCTCATGTTGCTGTTTCTCTCTCTCCCCCTTTTGCTTCCTCACTTCCACTCTCTTTAAAAAAATCAATGGAAAATATCCTTGGGTGAGGATTTAAAAAAAAAATTTTTTAAGTAAGCATTATTTTAGAAGTGTATAGGCTGTCCATGACTAACAAATGGAAATATTCCCTAGACATTTTAACTTTCTTTGACTTGTTTCCAAATTAGTGAATTAAACTTTTAAAAAAACATAGGGAACTCTATTTTTTGTTTATTTAAGAAAAAATCCTAAAGATGACAGAAAAGAGATTTTGTGATAATCTTCTGCTCTTCTGTATTATTCTTATTTATATACTTAGGTAAATAGCAATGAACTATTCATAATTTGGTGTGAAACTTTAAATGAAATAGGTCAAGATGGTATTAGTTCTGTGCACATTAGAAGTCCACAATGACCATTATTTTATTTTATTTTAAAATATATTTTATTGACTTTTTACAGAGAGGAAGAGAGAGGTAAAGAGACTTAGAAACATGGATGAGAGAGAATCATCGATCAGCTGCCTCTTGCACAACCCCTACTGGGAATATGCCTGCAACCAAGGTACATGCCCTTGACCAGAATCGAACCTGGAACCTTTCAGTCCGCAGGCCGACGCTCTGTCCACTGAGCCAAACCGGTTTTGGCTGACCATTATTTTAATGAATTTATTGTCTTTGTAATTTTCTCTGAAATTCTAGTATGTAGTCAAATACTACTACTTAAGTTATCATACCAAATAACAGGGAAAAAAACACCTTTTTAAGAAAATACATTTTTATTGATTTCAGAGAGGAAGAGTCAGAGAAACGTTAATGATTAGAGAGAATAATTGATTGGCTGCCTCCTGCATGCCCCCTACTGGGAATCGAGCCCATATCTTGTGCATGTGCCCTTGACCAGAATCAAACCCTGGACCCTTCAGTCCACAGGTCAACACTCTGTCCACTGAGCCAAACCATCTAGGGCAAGGAAAAAAAACCTTTTAATCAAAATCAAGTCTACCCCAAATAATGTACTTCTCAAGTTTATTTTTTAAAATAAAATCAGGCATTTACAGTAGTTCTTTTGAATTATTTTAAACTTTTTAAAAAAACGTACCGTATTTTATTGATTTTTTTACAGAGGAGGAGAGAAGGATAGAGAGTTAGAAACATCGATGAGAGAGAATCATCTATCAGCTGCCTCTTGTACACCCCCTACTGGGGATTTGCCCGCAACCAAGGTACATGCCCTTGACTGGAATCAAACCTGGGACATTTCAGTCTGCAGGCCGATGCTCTATCCACTGAGCCAAACCGGTTTCGGCTTTTTTTTTTTTTTTTTTTTTTTTTTCCAACTTTTGATTACTCATTGAGAAATAACTTATTACATATGGTGATAATAATCCATGAACAATTTTATTTTGTTCTCTTCCTCTTGTGGGGCGCACATTGAGCTATTTTTTTTTAATGTAGAAAAAAATTGATTTTAGAGAGAGAGAGGAAGACAGGGGGAGAGGGAGAAACATCAATTTGTTGTTCCACTTATTTATTCATTCATTGGTTACTTCTTGTATGTGCTCTGACAGGATCAAGCTCACAAACTTGGAGTATTTGGACGATGCTATAACCAGCTTCTGAGCTGGTTCCTTTAACCAGCAATGAACAATGCAATAAGATGTATAGTACAGTGTTTTTACCCAGAGAAATCCATTAGAGACTAGTCCCCAAGGCTTTTACTAGACTTCTCATGAAGGTATTCTCTGCCTAACATGAAACAATTTCTAGACTCTACCCCCATACAATTTCCCCCAAAAAGCAGGTATTCACCATAAATCATTTTGTTTATACAAATAGTCTAAGACGGCGGTCGGCAAACTTTGCGGCTCGAGAACCACATGTGGCTTGAAAACAGTGGTTTGTCGCTCTCTTGACTAATGAGTTTGCCGACCACTGGTCTAGGAAACCTGGTGAAACGGGAGCCTCAGGACTGCTAAGTACTATTTTTTCTGTGCAGAGTTTTATGTTGAAAGAGAAGGTTCTTAATTTTTTACTTTGTGGAATGGGGAATAAGAATATTAAGAAATGATATTGAAATATAACATGTAGTTTTAGTTTTAAATACCTGAATTATTCAGAAAAAAAATTAAGTCTAGCCCAGTCTTAAATTACTGAATACTATGTATTAGTAAACATTTAAAGGCAGACTTTTTTTTTTTCCTTTTAAGATGCTGTATTATATAAAATGGCTTGCCAAATAAGCATTCTGTTTCACTCAATAGTGGGATCTTGTGTGTATGCCACATGAACATGTATTTAAAAGCTAAATACTTGTGCGTAATATTTTTATATAAGTGTATTTTTGGATCTATATGTCCTAGTGATCCTGATATAATAATATCTGAATCATAAAATTGTCTTTGTACTATAAATTGAATTGGAATTTAGGATGTTGAAAGATTTGGTAGGTCATTTTTATTTTGCTAAAAAATGAAATAATATTAATTTTTTGTATGTATAGCACTTTGAAAGTTATATAAACTTAGAATACATTGTCTTTTAGCCTGGCATCCCATTTTATAAAGGAATAAATTAACTGGATTTAGAGAATTTTGTGACTGTATCTAAGATATATTAATTAATTATAGTTTTCAGTGAATTGAAGTTTAGAATTTTAGTTTATTGCTCATTTCTACTTTATATTGATGGCTCATTTAGTTTAGCTTCATAATTATTGACAAATACCAGAAATGAGGAACCATGGTGTTTCATAAAATTTGTATATCATATATTCTTTTTCTCGTGTATATATATATTTAAATATTTCAGCCTTTTGAGTGACTTCAAAATAACACATATGCTTTTATAAACTGTTAGTTGTATTATTGACTTAATATAAATTTTCAGATGATAAAATGTACATTCACTCAAATGTTTTAAATTCACTAAAATAAACATGATAGCTAACATTAATTAAATGCTTATTCTTTGCAAGTTATTGTGTCAAGTGCTTCATGTATATTAAGATTTAATCCTCAAAACAATACTAATATAGGGAAGGAGGTATAAGAAAGTACTTTCCCCCCTATATGTTACTTAGTATATTCAGAGTGAAAGGCTTATAATTCTTTTACTGCTATTGGGTGGAGGCTGCAAAAAGGAGTGGCCTAAAACCTTGTTTCACAAATATTTGGATTTGGGGCTTAGTTTGCTAGGCAGTTCCATTCTGTAAGATTTAGTTTAGGAGTGATCCCTGCATTATATTGAGAAGTAAATTATGAACCATGGTAGTTAAAGACTGGAAAGAGCTGTGGGGATTGTATAACATATACTTCTTTCTTAAGCTAACCACATAAGCATATCCTCCTATATAAAGAGGTAATATGCAAACTGACCATCACTCCAACACACAAAGATGGCTGCCCCCATGTGGTCAAAGATGACCGCCCCCATGTGGACACAAGATGGCCTGCAGGGGAGGACAGTTGTGGGTGGTCAGGCCATCAGAGGAAGGCAGTTGGGAGGGACCAGACCTGCAAAGGAAGGCAGTGGGGGCGACCAGGCGGGCAGGGGAGGCCAGTTGGGGGAATCAGGCCTGTAGGGCAGGGCAGTTGGGGGTGACCAGGCCTGCAGGGGAGGGCAGCTAGGGGCAACCAGGCCTGCAGGGGAGAGCAGTTGGGAGGGACCAGGCCTTCAGTGGAGGGAATTTGGGGGTGATCAGGCCTGCAGGGGAGGACAGTTTGGAGGGACAAGGCCTGCAGAGAAGAGCAGTTGGGAGGGACCAGGCCTTCAGGGGAGGCCTTCCTGAAGTAGACAAAAATTCTTAAAAGTTCTGCTTTTTATGTAGACTGTGTAGTTGAAGTTCTGTTTTTATGTCAGAAATGTGATAACTTTTTATGTTTGCTTTGAGGTTTGCTGAGTAATATGTATTTCTACATTTTCACACAGTTAGCTATTTATTTGCCAATTTCAGTTTTTATAATTTTTAAAGCAAATTAAATACGTCCTTACTATGGAAAGTCTTTCTATAACTCCTTGCTGTTGCAGTGAAATTGTTCCCTGGCATATTTTTAGGTTATATAGCTTTGTTATGTTGTGGGTGCTATAGAATAATGTGTTTTTATGTATCTGCTTATTAAGGTTATATCAAATTTAATTGTCATGAATGTCACTTTTTATGAATTTATTTAGTTTTGTATTGTGGCATTAGTTTTTTAGTATGGGTATAATATAGTTTATATAAAATAAAGTTTTAGAATTCAATAGAGAAAATTTAGTAAGTTAAAAGATTACCTAAAGAAATGTCCCGAGCCCCAGTCGCCTAATGGATAAGGCATTGGCCTCCTAAAGAAATGATCCGAGTTAAGGCTATTTATATATTAATGTTCATCCTACTGGTGCATTTTAAATAGCATATATATGGAACTGTGTTATTTGAAAATATTGATTACATGTATAGAAATCATAATCAGCTAACAGACATTTATTTAAAATTTTCTCCACAAACCTTAATTTCATCTTTTATTTGTGATTGAGATTAGATCTATTTTTTATAATTATATTTTAATAATAATATTTTTATTTTAGACAGACTTGAGAACAATTGGCAAGAAATTCCTCCCTAGTGACATCAACGGTGGAAAGGTAGAAAAGGTAAAACAAAATGTTAACTTCCTACATTATGCTAACTACAATAACTATGAAAATCCACTAATTACTAGAGTTATGTTTTATCAGTAGAAACTACAACTGCAAAATATTTCGGAGGCAAACAGGTCACAGAGTCATCATTACAGTGATTTCCTATGCATATGGAAAATTTTAGGACTTAAACTTTTAACCTTTTGATGTCTTTTAAACATTAAAAATAAACTTTTGTTTTAAGAATTATAACAATGGCACATTTGATATGAGACTTGCTAGATATTATCAGAGTTTAGGAAAAGGACCTTTTAATACCTTTTTATTTTAGTTACCTGTTATGTTTATATAATCAACTTATTAATATAAAAGTATATGAATGTAAGAGACTATTAGGAGTAATTTGGCAAAGCCATGCTTTGGTTATTTCTATCATTTTGCACTTTACATATGTGTAAATGTATATATTTGTGTTATAGTTATTTTAAGTAATCTTTTTAAAATACGAGGATACAGTTTTTAGATACCAACTAATTAGTGTTTTACTTCTTATCCATTCATTTCTATTTAATTTCTTCTTTTTATTTGAAAATGCATGTAAATTGTGTCACTCTTGAATTTTCTGTGTGCTTTTTGGTCATATGCTATTGGTCTATGTGATATAGATCACTTTTTGAACTATTAAGGAACATTATTATCCTTAATTTAAATAAATATTTTCAATGTGTATGTTTTATGTTTGAATATGTATTCTTATTTAAACACTCACATGTTTAAAGTAGTTATTGCACAGAGATACTAAAAATTTTAGGTAATTTGAAAGACTTATTGTATAACAACATATTTGTCACATTTCTAAATACCAGTTCAGTTATGCAATAGATGGTATTTACTTATTTTTTTCTGGGCCAAATTTCTTATTTTTAATTAAATATATTGAAGTAAATATTGGTTAATACGATCATATAAGTTTTAAGTGATCTTATCTATATATATAAAAGGCTAATATGCAGAGTGTCACCTTGGGAGTTCGACTTCATTGTTCTCAGGGTCTTCTCTAGTTTCTTACATTTACTTTTTGGTTGTGTGAGTAGTTCTCAGACTTCATTGTACACCAGGATCACCCAGAAGCTCAGCTAAAATACAGACTGCCAGCCCACTCCTAACCCCACCTCTACCCCACCCCCAGTTTGATTGCTCGCTATGACATGCGCTGACCACCAGGGCAGCATGGGACGAAGGGAGGCTCCAGCCAAAGATGGAAAGCCCTAATTGACCCTGATTGCTGGCTAGGCCTAGGGACCCTGCCCGTGCACGAATTTTGTGCACCAGGCTTGGTTAATAAGATCATATAGATTTCATCTGTATATTGTATTGTGTGCCTGCTACCCTAAGTAAAATCATCTTCTGTTTCCATATATTTGGCCCTTTTAACCCTTTACTATCTCACAGCCCTCTTTCCTCATTGATTGGCTGCCTCCTGCATGCTCCACACTTGGGATCGAGCCTGCAATCCAAGCATGTGCCCTGATCAGGAATTTAATCCTGACCTCGTGGTTCATAGGTTGATGCTTAATCACTGAGCCATTCCAGCTGAGCTGATAATACCATTTTTAGGGGAGAGAAAAACAAAGGAAAAGGTGATGACTGGAGAACATTTACCCAAATATTTAAGAACAAATACTTAAGAAGCGAGAGACAAAAAGAGAATGTCATAGGAGCTACCTCCATTAGTCTATGTGCTCCCTTCCAGAAAGGGCCTCAGCATGTGTCTGCCAACTCCATTGGAAGTTTGTTAGGCCTCAGGGTCAGTGCAGTGTGCTGGATAATCTCCAGGGCCGAGAGTAATTCTCCTTGGAGGAAAATAAAAGGAGTATAGAGAGGAATCTCCAAACATCCTCTCCTGAGTGGCCAAAAATAAATGCTCAAATGGTATGTGTTGTTTTTAATATAATTAATACAACTTAGATAATACAATTTTCAGCATTTAGAAATTTAAGAGGAAAGGAAGAATGGAAAGCTGATAGATCTGTAATGAGGTAAGAAAGATTGTAGGGCCCAAGGCTCAGTGGTTAAGAGTTGTCCTATGACCCTGGAGGTCATGGTTTGATTCCTGGTGAGGGCATGTGCCCAGGTTGCCGGCTCGATCCCCAGTAAAGGGCATGTAGAAGGCAGCTGATCAATGATTCTCTCTCATCATTGATGTTTCTAATTTTCTCTCCCTCTCCTTTGTCTCTCTGAAATCAATAAACACGTATTTTACAAAAGAAAAAAAGATTGTAGGTCTGTGGATAGGGGAAAACAGTTAATCCTAGACACATTTAATTTACATCTCTCCTGTTCCAAGGCAAACCTGAGGCCTTCAGAAGGGCATGTCACCTCGAGTTTGAAATTGGTCTTAATAACTGCTGTTACCACTGACTAATTTGGGAGAAAGGCAACTAAGTAATTGCGGATTTTTAAAATCAAAGGATTTTTTCATGGAACTAAATAACTTTATTCTGTAATGTATTGCCCATTTTGATCAATGACCTTTTGCCATCTTTCAGGCAGCATCATAATCCCACGTTCAAAAAACTTCTGGTTTTTATTAGCAAAAAACTGAATCAGGTACGATTTGACATCATCATTATTGAAATTTTTACCATTCAAGGAGTTTTGTAAAGATCGAAACAAAAAGTAATCAGATGGTGCAAGGTCAGGACTATATGGTGGATGTGGCAAAACATCCCAACCAAGCTCCATTAATTTTTGCCGAGTGACCAAAGATGTGTGTGGCCTTGCATTGTCATGATGGAATACAACACCTTTTCGATTTGTCAATTCGGGCCGCTTTTCTTCAACTGCATTGTTTAATTTCGTTAGTTGTTCAATGTAGACATCAGAATTGATCGTTCGGTTGGGTGGTAAGAGTTCAAAGTAGACAATTCCTTTGTAATCCCACCAAACTGATAACAAAACCTTCTTTTGATGAATATCAGCTTTTGATGTTGTTTGAGTTGGTTCACCTGGCCTGCTCCACGATCTTTTCCGGTTGATATTGTTGTAAACAACCCATTTTTCATCACCAGTTATCAGTCGTTTTAAAAATGGCTCATTTTCATTACGTTTCTTTAGCAAATCGCAGCTGCTAATGCGTTGTGTTAACTGTGATTCTTTCAGTTCATGAGGAACCCATGTATCGAGTTTTTGAACATAGCCAAGTTGTTTTAAGTGATTTTCAATGCATGTATGTGATACATGAAGCTTCTCTGCAATCTCACGTGTTGTACTGTGACAGTCCGAATTGATTATTGCTTTGATTAGGGCGTCATCAACTTCAACTGGACGACCAGAGCGTTTTTCATCTTTGAGTGAAAAATCACCAGAACGAAATTTGGCAAACCAATTTTGACACTGCCGTTCTTTTAAGGCTTCGTCACCATAAACAGCACATAACTTTTTATGAGCTTGTGATGCGTTTTTCCCTTTGCGGAAATAAAAAAGCAAAATATGACTAAAATGTTCCTTTTGATTTTCCATTTTTCAACGAACGCCAAACGAAAACTACAAAACAGATCAAAAAACTTTTTTTACTGATTAACAGCTGAATAGCCAACTATCAAATAACAAAATGTGTTTTACATTTGTACTACGTCTGCAAACCTAAAAATTCAACTGAAGCCATATGTGTATAAAACCCGCAATTACTTAGTTGCCGACCCAATAGCATAGCAAAAAGATCAAGTAACTTTATTATTAATACTAGAGGCCTGGTGCACGAAATTCATGCAGGGGGTGTGTATGTCCCTCAGCCCAGCCTGCACCCACTCCAATCTGGGACCCCTGGAGGGTTGTTCAGCTGTCTGTTTAGGCCCAATAACAGGCCTCTCACAATCCAGGACTGCTGGCTCCCAACTGCTCATCTGCCTGCCTGCCTGATTGCCCCTAACTGATTCTGCCTGCCAGCCTAATCACCCCCTAACCACTCCCCTGCCAACCTGATCACTGCCTAATTGCGCCCTGCCAGCCTGATTGCCCCTAACTGCCCTCCCCTGCTGGCCTGGTTCCCCCAACTGCCTTCTCCTGCAGGCCTGCCTCCTCCCCCCCCCACCCCAACTGCCCTCCCTTGCTGACCTGGTCCCTCCCAATTGCCCTCCCTTGCAGTCCTGGCCCCCTCCCCTCCCCCCCAACTGTCCTCCCCTGCTGGCCTGTTCTCCCCAACTGCTGTCCCCTGCAGGCCTGGTCCCTCCCAACTGCCCTTCCCTGCTGGCCTGATTGCCCATAACTGCCCTCCACTGCCAGCCATTTGTGGCGGCCATCTTGTGTCCACATGGGGTGGCCATCTTTGACCACATGGGAGTAGCCACCTTGTTTGTTGGAGTGATGGTCAATTTGCATATTACCTCTTTATTATATAGGATAGTTTTGCTCAGGTTCTTTTCTCTTTCCTCTTTCCTCTCACTCACTTCTTAATATTATTTTGCAGTTTCTATATGTTCTCCACAACCTTGATGCAAAGTTTTCAGAAAAATTTAAAAAGTGGCCAGAGTGGAAAGATGACACTTTCTCTAGGCTTCCAAGCCAGAGAGATTTCCCCACAGGCAGTGTGTGCTTGGTGTTTAGGCATGAAGATGGTGAGAGTGGAGGGGTGTGTGGTGGGGAAGCATCTTTTCTGAGTTTTTCAGGGGTGGATTTGCATTTCTTAGATACTATAAGGTCCTGGAACAAAGTAACTTGTTAGTTAAGCATCATGGGGAAAAATTATGACACAAAAGAAATAAAACTAGAATTCATTTTAAACTGTTCAATATTTTTCATATTCTTCTCTAGAATTAGTATTTTGGTGTAGTTACTTTTAGAGTTTTAATCTTCGAAGCAAGGTGCAGAAATCAATAATAAAATATAAGTTAATGTAAAAATACTTTGTTACCCATTCTAGCTATGTGACCTTATGGATCACTGAGGAGCCCTAACAGGAAAAGCTTTCAATTTTGTGTTTATTTTACTCATGTAAGTTCTAGGACTGACAGGTGTATATCCCTTTTTAAATGTGAAACTGTGATTAAAGACCTCTGGACATTACCCTCTCAAAGCTTTGGCAGTACCAACTTTAAACACAAGATGGCACTACTGTCTTAAAATTCATACCCTCAGTCTAAAAATTAGATTTTTTCCCCTCCCATCCCTGCTCTGCCCTTCACCTGTGTGCTGGCCTCAGGCCACAATCCCAAAATTAGATGTTTTTAAAAATAAATATAATTGAAAAATTTGTTTTAATTTAAATCAAATGGCATTATTTCACATATTTGTGTATTCTGTGGTAAATAATACAATTTACCAGTGGTCCTTTTAGTGAGTTATTAAAATTAAACATGTGCTTTTTAGGAATAGCAGATTACTGAAAGCCTGATATTACTATGCTTTATTTACAAGTATCTATTGGTAATTACTAGTAGGAGTTCTGTGGACTTTCAGATAATTGCACAAAACTCTATATATCAGATAGATACCCTTCTGATAATTGAAAACAAACTTTTCATCATACTTAAAAAAAAAAAAAATCTTCCTAGAGAACAAAAAGCTAAAAAGGTAAAGGATAGGGATGTGGAAATAAGCAAAGGACACAATAGGAGTTCACTGGGAGCCCCATAGTGTTTTCCTTGTATTTTATTGGCTGTAAGTACTCTGAATGACTGAGAAAAGAAACTATGTGCTGAGATATTATTTTGATGTATAAATTGATGCTTTTTACAGGGTATTTCAAGTTTGGGAAAACCTAGCCATAATTTGTTTATTTCTAAATTACCACACATACCTGGTATCCTGTTTTAAAATTACCTAAGATGTAGAGACTTTTAGATCTTTTGATAAATATATCACCATATTCATGATTCAGAAATTTCTTTCATCGCTGTTTATTAATTTTTTCCTTCTTTTTTCCTTGCTGTATATGAATATCACTTAAAAAAAATCTGAGATCGAGATTTGGGACTACTTTCCCAAAGCCTTTCCTTTCAGTATCCCTGTTTTCCTCTTGCCCATTTCTGGCACAAGCTCCTAACTTATCTGGGAGAACCCTGGGTTTCAGTAAACACTTCTCTTCATAGAGAGCCCACTCTGTGCCAGCCCCCATGTTAAGTAATTTATATGAATTATCTCTTCAGAACAGCACTGAAGATGAAATCATCACTGCCACCCTTTCACTTTAGAGACAAAGGAACTGCAGCTTCCTAGAGCCAGGCTTCTGTTGCTGCAGCACCTTAATAATTGCCCTGGGAATGGAAAGTCTGCCCTCAGTGCCAGGCGGTCTGCTGCGGATTCTTCAGCCAGCTCCAGTGCCACTTCTCTTCTAATTTTCTTGACCTTTTCTGAGAAGAATTAATTTTTAACAATTAATGTTCCCATTGCTCTTTATAGTTATATCTGCTTTTAGCATGTACAAAAAATTAGCATAGTTTTAAGATGTGTAATAGAAAGACAATGGACTTCAGTGTGAGACAGAATTTGAATTCTAATTTTGCCTCTTACTAGCTGAGTGACCTCTGGCAAAGTATTTTACCCTCTGCTCTAGTTTCTCATTAAGATACACAAATGACTCCTCACATTAACATTATAGTCCTAAAAGTAAATAACTTACAAAAGATCCCACCACACTTTTTGGCATATCTGTTAAGTGCTGATAAATTATAGTTAAAAACACAAGGGAATACTTTATTGAGCAGTTTTTGAAAATATATTTAGGCTAAGTCCAAAGGATGCAGAGATAACAGGACAGCTCTGCCTATTGGAGCACATAGTCTAATATGAGTTGAGAAACCAGCAGTCAATATAGTGGACCAGCTGCAGCATCACAACTACATGTAGTAAAGCGGCAGCTGTCATCTTGGTGAAGTAGGGGAGGTTGCTTTTCTTGCTAGACTGGATTTGCTGATGTAATTCTCAAAGAGGTAATAGTGGGCAGATCCCCATTTGAGGGCTATTTAAAATCTTAGGTAGGAGGGTATGTATGTGTATATAGGTATACAGTTGATCTTTGAACAGTGTGAGGGTTAGGGGAGTCAACATCCCCCTGCACAATTAAAAATTCTGCATATAGCAATTTTGACTCCCCAAATTCTGATCTAGTAGCCTACTGTTGACCATAAGCCTTGCTGATAACATAAACAGTCAATTAACATGTTATATAAGCTAGATGTATTATATACTGTATTCTTATAACAAAGTAAGCTAGAGAAAAGAAAATGTTATTAAGAAAATCATAAGAAAGATAAAATACATTTGCAGTATTTATTGAAAAAAACATGCATATAGGTGAACCTGTGTAGCCATGGTTCCAGGGCCACTGTATGTATGTACACACACACACATCCAAAGACATGCCATATGTGGTATTCTATTTGGAAAATACAAAACCGAAACCAGCAATTCATTGTGCAAACTATAGAAAATAGAGCTTGGCAAAATCTTCTTGATTGATAACAATGCACAGAAGATGAGCATAGTGGACACTTAGGAATAATTCCTAGAACCTGAATTCTCTTCCTGTTTTTGAGGGTAATTTCCCATTTTCAGAGCCTGGGTGATAAAGAAGAAAATGTCAGATACTTTCCCAGCCTCCTTTGCCATACATATCTATAACTCAGTTCTGCTAGTCAGATGTGCCTGTGCTGGACCTGGGCTAGTCACATGAACAAGCCGGAACTGTGGGGAATCCTCTCTGCTAGTAGCATAAGCTGCAGCTAGGATGGAGCTTCCAGGGTGAGCATCCAGGGCTAGTGAGATCCATGATACAGGGTGTAGAGCTGGAGGTTTGCACTCTGCTGGACCCACCTTTTTACTTCTAGATGCTGATCTTCAGCAGCTCTTCCCAATTTAGAGTTCAGTAATATCTAGTTGGTAGTTGAAATCAGCCATGGAAATGGGAAAATACTACAAATTAGGGTTTCTTCCCTCAGCTTTCCATCCCAGAACTATTTTACCAGCACATCATTTGATTTTGAGTGTTTTTCTTACCATATAGGCTGTAGACTTGTTCTCTAATTCTTCTCACATTTTTTTGAACTGCCCAATGTCTTAATTTCAAAACATTATGTAATTAGTTGAATGTAATATCTAAAATAGACAAATATATATATTTATTTTTTGTAATCTTCACCTGAGGACATGTTTTTATTGAGGAGGTGGGGAGAGAAAGAGAGAGACAGAGAGAGAGAGAAAGAGAGAGAGACAGAAAGAGAGAGAGAGAAACATTGATGTGAGAGAGAAACACTGATTGCTTGCCTCTTGTATGTGCCCTGACCGGGAATCAAATCCACCACATTTTGGTGTAGGGGACGATGAACCACACTGGCCAGGGCCAAACCTATAGTATGCGTAGTGAAGTGAGTACCTGTGAAACCTCAGCCTATGTGAGAGCTAGAACACATACCTTTTTTTTTTTTGCCTATTTATGTGTTCTAATTCTTCGTTTTGCCATACTAAGAAATGATTGTTGTGAATTTGGATTTTAGCTTTTTTTGACTTTCAAACTAACACACCCTAGCATTCCCAAGCATTTTGTTCTCATGGTCAACTAGAGGTAGGAGATCAGCAAAAACAGTCTGCTTCCTATCCTGTATATGAGTCATTGGCATTATCTTCAATTTGTGTTTCTTTGATAGTATCTTTTAAAGCCACTTGTACATTTTGTAAGCATTAATGGCTAGAACTAGGTAAAATAATCTATATATCCACTTAGTTGTGAACAAATAAAAGGCAGTTTATCACAATCAAGCAAACCAATGAAGGTGCTTTGTCAATTCACAAAATTCCATAAAGATGCCTTGTGAGTTGTATGTCACATGGACTGAGTGATACACCTTGTAGCTCTGGCTATGAAATATTAGGGAAGTTTAATGGTTTTTCCATGGATGTGTACTCCCTGGGTTGTATAGGTTGCAGTTGGGAGCTCATAGGTGTAGAACATCACAAATTGCCTAATAGAACTTTTTGCAGTGGTTTAGACAGTCTTGTGTTTGCATTGTCAGGTATATAACACCTGAGATGTGGCTAGTGAGACTGAAGAATTGAACTTTTCATTTGTGCTTGGTGAACTGTATTAGACAGCAGATCAGCAGATTAGATATTTGTGAATGTCTAGGCTAAAAATATTGGGAGTAGTAAAATAAAGAGAATGTCTTTATTTTAATGACATTAACAAGAACAAAAGGAAGTTTTGTCTCAACTTGGAATTTTTGTTAATGACTAAAATTTAGATGACATTTTAGCCTCTTTTTTTCTAACTGTATTATCTGGGCCTTTGCAGGCCTATTACTGGTAAATATGGAATAGAAAATTGTCAACTGGGGATATGCTTACTTGAGAAATTAACTGTAAAATGTCAATTATTTTACATTTCTCTTTGCTGAAAATATAAACTACACTAACATACATAGAAAGGTTTTACTTAAAAGACTATAACAAGAAGCCTTTTTTTCCTTGCTGATATTTTACTTAAAGGTATAGTATTTAAATAATAAAAGCATAATATGCTAATTAGACTGGACATCCTTCCAGAAGACATTTCGGATGACCTTTCGGACAAAGCGGGGGCTGCAAGGGAAGCCCGGGCCTGGTGCCTGCCAGTGGCCGGAGGAAAGCCTGGGTCCGGGGTGCCAGGGGGAAACTGGTGCTGGCAGCTGGGGGAAGGCAGGCCTACTCTTACACGAATTTCATGCATCGGGCCTCTAGTATTTAATAATGTGAAAAGTATCACTTTATGTTAAATTTATTTTTTAGACATGCACGCAGAATTTGCTGTGATTTCCAATCATGCTATTACTGTTTCATTATATGAAATGTTTAACGTAATATCTAGTCCATGAGTTAGATTTTTGTCTTTGATTGGAATGTGGAAAGAGAGAATTTCCCTCCACTGACAATGCCTGTAATATAGCATTAGATTTAATCTTATTTAAAAAGGAAATGTGAAAATAAGTTAAAATACTTACATTAAATAAGTTAAACTTTAAATAGTTAAAATTTTAGAGTATTGTGTTCTTCATTTATGCCATAGAGGGTGTACTTTGAATTTGATGTTTTTGAACAGAAAACATTCCTTTTAACTACTACTGTAAAGTTGATATTTCTTTAAAAATTACATTCTTTAATTCCAGAATGTCCCTTAATGTGCATGGGAGGAGAAGGCAAATCTATGTGAATGAATTAGAGCACATAAGACTAAAAACATCTATTAATACAACTTTGACTCAGAAATATAATTTTGTTTTCCTAAAATTTTCTTGTTATTTTCTGAAAATGAATCCAGAATAATTTTTAAGATTTTTTCAGGAGACTCTTTATCTTAAAATATAAAAAATACACACCCTGATCTATGTAATATAATTTAAGTTTTGATCTTATTTAATTGAAGTGATCATTATAATCATAAAGCCTGATCATTAAGGAAAAGAGATGCACGATTAATGAAAACAAAGCTGTGGCTAGAATGTGATATTTATTTCTTTGTGTTTTGACAGCTTGAAGGTCCATGTGTTTTGCAAATTCAGAAAATTCGCAATGTTGCTGCGCCAAAGGATAATGAAGAGTCTCAGGCTGCTCCGAGAATGTTGCGACTGCAGATGACTGATGGTCATACAAGTTGCACAGCAGTAGAATACAGTTATATGTCAAAAATAAGGTGATTGGCACTTTATTTTATATATTTGTTACAGTGTTTGAAGGTGCTTTTCAAATGGATTTTGTTTTAAGAACTTTGAGAAGAGGAATGAATTCTTTAGTGCATGTTAGGATTTTTAAGAAGAAATTGAAGTTTATATTTCTAATTTATCTGTATAGAAAAATAGGTAAGAATGGAGTTAGTTACTCTTTTCTTCAATATTAATTATGAAAACAGAAATTAAAGGTGTTTTTGCATGAAAAGTAATCTTTTCAATCATGTCAGTAAATTTGAGGTCATTCTAATTTCTTTAACTACGTTATAATTCTTTCTGGACAGTTAGCTGTATTCATTACACTATTTTGTGTTCATAGGAAAGTTCATAGCAAATGAGTTTTCTAAGGAAATGATTGCCATGAGGGAGGTTCATAGCCACCATACTTTCTAAGAGAAATGGGAACTCCATAAGGCAGAAGTTTCCAAATCCTTCTTTTGATATTTTCATGAGAGGTTTCATAATCACGCCTATTAGCATGGAGAAAAGCAATAAGGGAGGGGATGTCCTTTATCCTCAGTGCCCTATTAGGTCAGTTTGAGCTCTATTTTCTGAAATGGAAATTTTCATTAGGCATTTGTTAAACCACCTTTTTTGTTATTTTACATGCTTATGTTTGCTGCTCTGAGCTTTTCATTTCATACTTCTCTCTTAAGTAAGCATTTAACAAGCACTTAGCATCTGTTGTGTTCCAGCTCCTTTATCTGGTGCTGGAGGTGTTATTGTCAACAGAAAAGGTATTATCCAGTGGAGGGAGAGGGCTGTCCTCTCCTTGGTGCTTGTCAGTCTTGTAGAAAGACTTCAAACAAGTGACACTGGACAGTTGTGTTGTAATAAAGTGAATTTGTTAAAGAAGCATGGCAAGCAAATTTATCAAAATATATCTGGCTTATGAAGCACAGACAGACTTCTCAGCCCGGTGGAGGTTCAAGGGGTTTTAGACCCTGTCTACAGGTTTCAAGGTTCCTCTTCCAGATGTCTTCAGCACAGAGCCGACTTCAGGGTCCCCCTTTTACTTTGTTGTGGCCTTTCCCAGAATTTATGAGAACATCTGGCAAGTCCCAAGATGGCTGACTTTTTTGTTCAGTGAGTGAGATAAAATTCCCTCTTTTTCCTCCCCCAAAACAGCTGACTTCTTTGTTTAGGGGGTGAGATAAAACTCTTCCTTCTTAAGTTCTTCTCCTATCCTGCCTTAGCAATACCAGGGAGATTTTAGCTATGTATTCTCTGGATAGAGAGGAAAGGTATTAACCATTTGTTCTCACATGTCCTGGGTTGGGGAAGATTAAGAGCTTGCTGCAAGCTGGCTGTAAGCTGTCCAGACATTTGGACATCTCTGTAGGGCCCCAGGAGTCGGAGCTGACTCAGTGGCATGTAACACAAAACGTCTTGCTCTGCGTGCAGACTCTGAAGCTTTAAAACAGGAATATTCTGTTTCTTCTTCTTAGCAACTCTTCTAAGAACTTTTTTTTTTTTTTTTTCCAGAATAGACCAGTGCTTTCATTGATCTGCTTTTGTATGTATCAGCCTATAGTGAATGCCTTGAGCTTTTAAAATGTGAACAATGTGAAGCCATTTTGGCATGATTTTCTAATCCATTCTTAGTGTTTTAGGACCGTCTTTACTCCTATTTAGAGTGCTTTGCCCTTGCTAAATGGGCAAAGAGACGAGGGAGGGTTCAGTATATGTGCTTTAACTTTAGAATAAACCTATGTGATGAAATGGATTTCTTCCATTGTCTCTTCTACCAAAAGTTTAATAGAAGGATAAACAGCTTGTCTCTGGTCTTTGTAAAAGGGGTTGTAGTGTAATGTTTCCCTGCAAACAGATAATATTAGTCCATTATAGAAAAGTTCTTTTAGGTTAGTACACTTTAAGTAACTCTCATTTGATCTTTAATTACATGGTTAACAAAAAAAGAACATTATTTTTGTGAATTATGGTAGCTCATCCTATCTAGTAATCCTATCAAATAAAAGGATGATATGCAAATTAACTGTCACTCCATCACAAAGCTGGCAGTGCCCATAGCCACAAGATGGTGGTACCCAGAACTCTCGGTCCTGCCAGAGTCCCCCAGTCCCAGGAGGGCAGCTGCTGAGAGTGGGCAGCATGAGTGGCCTGGCGGAGTGCTTGCTTCGTTGCTGCAGTGACGTGGCAAGCGTTCTGTGCCCAGCTGTGGTTGGGCCTCTGGCCAAACCAGGGTGCAGAACGCTTGCATCATGGAGAGCCTCTGGGCAGCAGGCACAGAACAAGCAGGCCCCACAGAGAGCTACTGGTGCATGGATTCGTGCACAGGGCTACTAGAGTGTTAGAGTGTGTGTGTGTGTGTGTGTGTGTGTGTGTGTGTGTAATTTTTAGGACTATTACTGGTCAGATATATTTTCCTTTGATAAAATTTAAATTTGTAATATAGTATATCATGTCAGTGCACAGCCAAAGCTCAGGGAAAAATGGCAAATCATATTTGTATAGCATGGCATTATTGAGAAAGCTTATTCATCTATTTCTATTTATCTATTTGTGAGGTGTGTTATATATATATATATATATATATATATATATATATATATATATATATATATTTTATTCCTGGAAAGAGTTTTTGTGTTAGTTCATTTTGAAGAACTTGACCAGCTCATAATATGAGACTGAATCAGTCTTGAGGAGGAGCTTCAGCATGTTTTAACTTTGTTTTTTCTTTGCTTTAGCCTGAACACACCACCTGGAACTAAAGTTAAGCTCTCAGGCATCGTGGATATAAAAAATGGATTCCTGCTCCTGAATGACTCCAACACCACAGTCCTTGGGGGAGAAGTGGAACACCTTATTGAGAAGTGGGAGCTACAGAGAGTAAGTGTAACTGAGAATAAAGGCTTCAACTTCTAAAATACTACACTCTTCTTATTGCAGTTTGTATTTTAAGGAGACCTTCCCATAGTGAATAATGTCAGAGTTGAATAGAATGGAGTAGAGGAATCTTTATAGAAACTATCTACCTTTGTTTAAGCACATTGTTCCTCTAAAGTAGGGGTGTCGAACTCAATCAGAGAAGGGGCCAAAATCTAAAATCCAGCCTAAATCGCGGGCCGAATGGTTTACTGAACAGTCAAACTGTCATTGTGATGGAAACGCAGCGGAGTGCAGTGATGACAGCGCGGTGCGGGCCACATTGCAAGGCCTGGCGGGACGGATTTGGCCCGTGGGCCTTGTGTTTGACACATGTGCTCTAAAGCAGTGGTTCTCAACCTTTCTAATGTCCTGACCCTTTAATACAGTTCCTCTTGTTGTGGTGACTCCCAGTCATAAAATTACTTTTGTTGTTACTTCATAACTGTAATTTTGCTACTGTTAATGAATCGTAATGTAAATATCTATGTTTTCTGATGGTCTTAGGCTCTATAGTAGTGGTTTTAGGCTGTTGTAGAGCCTAAGACCATCTGACTGCAGTAGATCAACAGAATTGGAAAGTAGAGGAACATTTACTAGATAACAGATAACCTAGATGACCACGAGGATGAAGCTATTGTTAACATAAATTGGGGAAACATCAACTAAGGTAACTAGAGAGAACCTAGTCACATGAACCCCTTTATTATAGTGAAATTCTAATTTGCACTCACTAGTATGTATGTATGTAGATGAAACAAATGTGCGGTATGCTTTCATATATGTATTTGTATATAAACACAAACACTTGCTTTGCAGAAACAATGATATACATCACACATGAGTTATAACTGGTATCTTAAGAGTTTTGAAAACTTACCAGTAAAACATAGCTTTTCAAAATATGCAAAAAAACAAAACAAAAACAAATATTGAAAAATGACATTTACTTTAAAGTTGTGGTTCTCAACCTTTCTAATGCTGTGATCCTTTAATACAGTTCCTCATGTTGTGGTCACCCCCAACCGTAAAATTATTTTCATTACTACTTCATAACTGTAATTTTGCTACTGTTAGTGAATCGTAATGTAAATATCTGTGTTTTCTGATGGTCTTAGACGACCCTGCTAGCAGTTCTCAAGCTGTCGGTCGTGACCCACAGGTTGAAAACCAATGATGTAGAGCAGAAGACCATTGGTGCATAAATATGAAAGCATACTGCATATTTGTTTCATCTACGTACATACATACATACTAGTGAATGCAAATTAGAATTTCACTAAAATAAAGGGGTTCTTGTGACTAAGTTCTCTCTAGTTACTTTAGTTGATGTTTCCCCAATTTATGTTAACAATAGCTTCATCCTTGTGGTCATCTAGGTTATCTAGTAAATGTTCCTCTACTTTCCAATTCTGTTGATCCACTGTAGTCAGATCTTATATCAGTCTCTTGTTCCCGAGTTGCATTGCTGTTACTCTAGTTTAAGTCTTTAGTATCTCTTTTGTGGACTGCTGCAGTAGCCTTTAAACTAATCTATATACATATTCTTTCTCTGTCTTTTAATCTACTTTATTTCCTTTTGCCATATTATCTTCCTTCAGCATAACTCAGAACATATCACACCCTGCTTTTATTTCAGATGCCTTAGTTTGGTGTTCAATGCTGTTAATAATCTAGCCCTAGTTCAAGTTTATCTTTTCACCTCTAAATTATTTCATATTTCACATAGATTTTGATCTACCCAAATGGAACTGCTTACTTTTTTTATTTTTTTTTAAACTCATCCTACTTTTGCTTTACTGCTAAGCACTTCAGGTAGACATGGACTACTTTAGCCTTTCTTACCACCAGGTCCCTGGACTGATAGATGTTAATTTACATTCAAGGTCTCCAACCAGGTCACCAATTGCACTGTAGGGAGCTGTGGGCCTGGAGGTTCAGACTGAATTGGGAGGGGAGCAAAAAAGGAACATGTTACAATGCTGAGGACAACGATGCTGGACCCCAGGCTATGCTGGCCTATGGTTTGGGCAACCCCTTCAGGTTCACTCGGTGCCCAGTTCCTCTCCAACTGGGCACATGGAGTACAAAAAATAGTTTCTTTCTAGGCTTGTACTTGATTCCAAAAGAGTGAAACTACTTACTCTTTCATTGGCTCTCTATGCTTTTCTCACTTCTACACCATTCATCTTGTGTTCTTTCTCATAATGCCTGCATGGCCAAATTGTCCTCATGCTTTTAGACTCAGATCAAATGCTTAAAAGTGAAGTAGTTGCTCTTTTATTGAATTCTAGGGGTACTTTATCCATTTTAAGAAGTGTATCTCTTTTTAGCACTAAAATTGTATTTATTTCTTATCTCCGTTAGGCCTCTTAAGATCAGAATTCTCGTTTGTATCATCTGTGTTCAGTTCTATAAATATTTATTGAACAGTATGTAGGTATTGTGCTGAGCTCTTGCATCCTCCTAACAGTCTTATGGGGGAGTTTTATGTTTATATAGATCAGAAAATGGACTCTAAGAACTGTTAACTAACTTATTTTATAATTAGACACTTGATAGGTGATGGGTCTGAGCTTTCCTATATCTCCAAAGTGGTTGCTCTGAGTCTTACATGTAATAAACATCATAGCAAATAATTGTGAAATGAATGAATTACAAAGCACAAAAGCTAATTACTCTCTGAGCTAAAATTAATTTTCTTGTGTTACTCTCAGTTCTTGCCTAAAGTGGGCCTTGGGGCCTAACAATATTTCAAACTCCTGGTATTTTATGATATATTTCTTTTTTCTACTTTCTTAGTTTAAAAGTGCTTCTGTTGGGAGGTAAGTAGATAAGGAGAATTCAGCACATATTTTATTTCTTAATACTCATTCCTTATGATAATACTGTGTTATATTTGGGGCTGCTGTACCGATTCCTTATAATAATAATGTGCTACATTTGGGGCTGGTGTGCTGTGCATAAGATAATGTTTCATAACTTCATTATTTAATTGAAAATGTTGCCAAAACAAATAAGTGGAGGTTTGATCGTTTTAATAAAGAGCCAAATATATGAACTTTGACTTTCCCAGCAAAACCCCACTCATTTTATGTGACCCTTTCACAAGTTGATACATTTTTATTATAATTAGAGGTTTTTAAAAATGTGGTAAGATGTTCTCAAGTCAGACCAACATCTTATATAATTTTCCCAACCCAGCCTTAACTACTTTGACTGAAAAGTCAGTTAAACATTTTAAGAACTTCCTCATTACACACACATACATGCACACACACTGAGGAACACACACACACACACAGATTAGTAATAGTTTCATAGTTGTCCTTGTAATGTTTTACTATGTATATTTGCACTTTTGTTTCCTGAAAACCTGTTAGTATTTCTTGTTAGGAATAGCAATAAAAGTTTACATGAAAAAGTTTAAAAACATCTTACTATAATTATAATTCTCTATCATTTTATAGTTTTTTGATTTGGTAACCATAGCAATGTAGAAACCGTGGAGAGTTCAATTACTTGAACATCTGGCAACTAGTACACACAGAAACCAAATGCACACATAGAAATCATAATCCATAGAGAAAATTTTGGAATTAAAAAGGCCCTAAATTTTCTTATAAAATAAATAGGGGAAGAGAGCATTGAATAATATTTAAATCATATGCAGCTGGTGTAGTTGTAGCAAATTGATTACATACAGGTGAAGAAAAGAAGAAAGTAGTTTGTATCTTCCCAAACTGAAATTCTGTACCATTAAACATTAACTTCTTATTCTCCACCTATTCTCAGTCTCTGGCAACCAAGATTTTTATTTTTCTCTCTATTGACTAGTTAGGTACTTTATGTAAGTGGAATCATACAATATTTATCCTTTTTTGTCTGGCTTACTTCACTTAGCATAATGTCTTTTAAGTTTTATTCATATTGTAGCATGTCAGAATTTCTTAACTTTAAGGCTAAATGATATTCGTGTGTGTGTGTGTGTGTGTGTGTGTGTGTGTGTGTGTGTGTGTATGTGTGTATCTTACTTTGTGTTCATTCATCCACTGATGACATTAGGGCTGTTTTCACGTTTTGGCTATTGTGAATAATGCTATTATTATGAACATGGGCGTATAAATACCTGTTCAAGTTTTCGGTTTCATTTCTTTTGGACATATACCCAGAAGTCGAATTGAGCGATCATAAGTTATAATTTTGTTTGTAGTAACTACCATGTTGTTTTCCACAGTGACATTAGCACCATTTTATATCCCTATCAGTAATATACAAAGGATCCAATTTTTCTACATCCTCGCCAACTCTTGTTATTTTTTTCATATTCTTGCTAGTATTGTCTATTTGTTTATCTTCTTTGAAGAAGTATCTATTTAAGTCCTTTGCTAATTTTTAAATCAGTTTTCTTTTTTGTTGTGTGATTTCTCAGTATATTCTAGATATCAGTTTCCTTTCCAGATATATAATTTGCAATTATTTTTTTCACATTTCAGGAATTGCCTTTTTACTCAGTTGATAGTGTCCTTTGATGCACAAAAGTTTTTATGAAGTTCAATTTATTTTTCTTTTCTTTTGTTACTTCTGTGTTTGCTGTGTTTGGTGTCATATCCAAGAAGTCATTACCAAATCCAAAGTCATAAAGCTTTCTCCCTGTTTTCTTCTAGAAGTTTTTATGAGTTTAGTTCTTAATTTAGGTCTGATCCGTTTTGAGTTAATTTTTGTATAATAGTATAAAAACACAGGTGATATTTTCTATAATGATAATTACTAAAAAGTGTGTGGAAAAGCTTACAGTTAAGAAGCTGTATTAAATGACAGCTAGTGCTTAACAGATATATGTTAATATCGCAAAATGAAACAGATAAGAAGAATGGGTGGCCGGAAGGAGTCCGTCCTTCTGAAGATTCCTCATGACATTCAAAGGAATTTATAATGTGAGGAATTGCCTCTGCAAGGAGCAATTTTAAATATGAGAGCTAGGAAAAAAAGAAAGCAAAATTATTAGTTTGGAAGCTTATTTTTATTAAATAACGTTCAATTATTTAAAATATTCATCAAAATATAAATTGATTTTTAAAACAAGTCTTTTTTGTTTGTCTTTTGTTTTTTTTAAATAATCAAATCTTCAATTTGTTCCATATATCTGACACAAGAAGGTATTCCAATGAAACCAAGTCTTTATTAAGGATATTTTTGTAATTGAAAGTAATCAGCATATTATGAAATGTAACAATTTTATCTCTTTAAATAAGTGGAAACCTCTGTTATCAGTATTCCCATGAACTGTTTCTAGTTACAACATTTCAGAATTCTGTTACAAGAATTGGGGACAAAGACCAAATATATATTTCTTATTATATTGCAATATGACAAGTATGTTGTTTGGTAATAGATTTTATGTCTAAAAAGTACATTTGAAGAGTAATTTCCAGAGAATATTTGCCTATCAGATTATAGTTTTAACTAGAGGCCTAGTACACAAAATTTGTGCACGGGTGGGGTCCCTAGGCCTGGCTGTGATCAAGGCTAGTCAGGTTCCCTGCCACCCCCTGCCTCCTTCCCTTGCCACCTGTGTCTGTAGCCACTCACTCCCAGTTCCCTGTTCCAGCCTGGAGGCCAGCCTTGACTGGTTGGCGGGTCAATCAGGGCCTGCTGGCTTTGGGGAGGGACCGGAGGGTGGCTAGCAGTCCCCATCAGCAATCGGGGCCTGAGTTGATTGCTGATGGAGCCTCAAGGCAGCTCCTGCATTGAGCTCCTGTGTTGGTGGTTCCATCTTAACCATTGCTTAGACTTTCATATATATAATATGCTTTAAAGTAAAATTTTTACCAAAGTCTATTATCTTTGCATTTGCTACTTGTTGAGGAGTTTTTACTGTATTTTGTTTTTGTAGGAGTAGCTTGGTAAATACTTTTGAAAACTGTAATGAATGTGTATGTGTTTGTTTTTTTATAGAAGTATTTTTCAATTATATATATATATATATATATATATATATATATATATATATATATATATATATATATATTGATTTCAGAGAGGAAGGGAGAAGGAGAGAGAGAGATAGAAACTTCAATGATGAGAGAGAATCATTAATTGGCTGCCTCCGGCAAACCCCCCACTGGGGATTGAGCCCAAAATTGGACATGTGCCCTTGACCTGAATTGAACCCAGGACCCTTCAGTGGATGCTCTATCCCTGAGCCAAACCAGCTAGAGCATTAAGTGTGTGTTTGGTATGGGGAGATAAGGAGAGGACATTTACCTAATTATTGAAGTTAGGAACAAAATATTTTATATAGTCTGAAATATTTTATAGAAAGCTTTTTTTCCCCCCTGTGTGTGTGGTTTTTGAAAAATAGGAATGTATTAAATTTAGTAGAGTCCTGGTGCACTGTAAATGTTCGAAATATATTTTTTTATGTATAATTTATATTTTGTGACTCACTTTTCTCACAGAGCTTGTCAAAACACAATAGAAGCAATATTGGAACTGAAGGTGGACCACCTCCTTTTGTGCCTTTTGGACAGGTAATGACTTTTATGTGGCAGATGAATTTTAATCAGCAAAAAGTATTTTTCATCTGTATTTAAGCTGTGTTTAGTTTTGTGCTGAACTATTCATTCAGAGGTCATGGTGTTATATGGAAATATATTCAGTAAAGGAATTTAATAATAGTTTTTTATTCACTATAATTAAATTGATTTTCTCAAGAACTGTTAATGTAAAAATTGAAAAAAATAAAAAGTACACCTGAAGAGCAACTATAACTAAGATAAGATGGGGGTGGAGCATTTTTTTTTTTTTTTGAGAGAGAGAAATGCAAAAGAAGAAAAATATGCTATAATTTATCATTTTTCCCCCCATTAAAAACAAAAGAGGGAGAGAGAAAATAAAAGTGTCAACAGAAGTATGAAACAGAAAAGTGAGGACCCCGGAGGCAGGAAGGGGCATCACTGCACTGTAGCAGAGCCTGCTTTCCCAGGCCTTCTTGTAAAGGTTCTATTCATCTGCTTTGATTCAAATTCCTTTATTTGTCAGGGATTTAATTTTATTTTCAGTTGGTATTTTCCTTTCAACCACAACATCCCTGATCCTTCTCTGACATAAGCTAAAGGTTTTCTGTCTACTTCTTATTTTTCAACCTCTCCCTGTATAGCCACTCAGCTGGTATCTTGTGTCTTCCTGGTTGTGTTCATCATCAAACTGCATTCATAGCTGTCTACTCTCGCCTATCCTTGCTTTATCCCTGGAGAGTTTGAGAATAATCTCTGTGACAGCTTGCTTTGTGCCACATGATGCCACTAAGATTTAGCTATCAGTATTCTACCTTGTATATGCTCCTTATTTTTCTTTGAGAGTACTGAAGATGAGTTAGGGACACAACAGGTAGGAAACAGAAATCTATCTCTCTGTAACAACTTTAAAAATTTTGTGTGTGTGAAAAAGATAACTAGCTGATCAGAAGATAAATGAGTAGGATCAGATGCACTCCTCTTCAAAAACCTTTATGTGGAGTCTACTAAAAATTAAATGGAAGTCATTCTTGCATCATGTCTATTTTGAAAGTATTTTTAAAATATGTTAATTTTATTGTGCTTTGCAACAAGGAACAGTCAAGATAAAAAGAGGCATGATGCCCTTTGGTGTGATCTATGCTGATGATATTCTCACTTTTACCAATGTAATAAAAAAACAAACAAACCCAGAATCTAAATAGTATAAATATTCTAATAATTTGTGTTTGAAAATGATAAATGCTATATTTGTAAGAATTTGATTTTCTCTTGAATATTTTGGTGATAATATTTCTTTCAAAAACTTCTCAGACTTGTGATTTAATTATTTACAAGATCTTGAAGAGTGTTCTATGATTTTTTTTAATCTTAGGAAGTATAATAAAAGTAATAGTTTTAATAGTTGTTTATATAGTTCATTCTGAAAATTTTTTTTCAGCATATCTTACTTAGACTTATATATGGGTTAAAGGTAGATAATACTGGCTGTGTACTGGTATCAACAGTATATATTTTATTGCTAAAAATCTATAATTATATAACTTGTCTGAGAGCATTTTTTTTTACTGTTATTAATGAATTGAGAAAAGGTTTATTTTATAAGATTTTTACTGCTATGATTGGACTTATATTTAGGCAATGATGACTATGATTGGACTTATATTTAGGCAATGATGATTTTCTCAATTTATGAAACTAAAAATAAAAAACTTTGCAGCTTGATTGAGGGAGAGGGTATGCTTTTAGCTTTTGGTTTATAAGTTCAGAGACATCTTTTTATATGTTAAGTAACTATACTACTTAATCCTCATAAGGATATTGTGCCATAATGTATAAATCTGATTAAAAATCTGAATTTTACCTTTTCTTGTGCAGTGGTCTAGACTGTTTGAAATTAAAATATTTTGTCATTATCTTAAAATGAAACTTAGTTCTCATAGTTCAATGTATGTTTTAAACATGGGCCCTATTGGGGCGGGAGGACATTTTTCTGAAGCTTTTCACTTTATTTACTACTTGTACTTATTTAAAAGTTACTTTAATCAGTTTTCTACCTTTATTTATAAATAGAAAGAATTTTATTTTTATGGGTTCTCTGTTATTAAGATACAGACGCTTTTTTTAAGAAGTAATACTTTATTATGTAAACCTTGAATCTGTTTGGGAATTACTGATGTGATTAATTTTTATTTATTATTATCAGAAGTGTGTGTCTAATGTCCAAATGGATAGCAGAGAACTTGATCAAAGGAAGACACTGCAAGTTACAATGCCTGTCAAATCCACAAATGATAATGATGAATTTGAAAAGCAAAGGACTGCTGCTATTGCAGAGGTTGCAAAGAGCAAAGAAGTAAGAAAACTAAATTATAATAAAATTTTCTTAATTCTTGTCATTCTATTTAAAAAGCAGTTAGCTAAGACTCATTACTGGTTTGAATAAAGAAAACGATTTCAATCTCACTGGTTTAAAAAAAGCCTATCTAAGCAACTAATTCATGAATTAAAATTTCTTATAGAAATCTAAAAATCAATAAGTAGAGAAAACACCTATTTCAAATAAGCAAGAAATTAAAAATAATTAAAAAAAACACATTTGACTATTAGTAGTAAGTGATGGGGCCAGGGGTACACACATGTATAAATACACATATTATCCAAAGGAAAAAAACAGTTTTAACATTTAAGGATGAAAACTGACAAAATTGTTAGTCCTTAGTCTCTGATTTTTACCTACATTTCTAAGTTGCTGAGGGTAAAATTATCCAAGTCCAACTAATAACAGGAAACCCTCTACAGAAATATATAGCATTGGGTTTAGCTGTTATACTGTTAAAAAATAAGAAAAGGAAGGGAGAAAAGAAGGGTGGTTTGCTAGCAAGAATAACTTAATGGACTTATCAAGAGGATTTAGAAAAAGAACATATGAGCAAAATGTGTAAAGTACAAAGGCTTTTTTCACTGATACATGGAGAAGGTCAAAAGTTCGTTGGATTTATTACCGTATGTGAAAAGATAATAACAATATAAGTATTTTATTGAAATTCAAAGTTAAGGAGGAGACTCCTTGCATTTTGGTTCTTCCTGCAGCATGTCTTTCTATCATCAGTCTAATGTAGACACCAAAAGCAAAACCTTGGAATCAGGCAGCTTCAAAGCATATCTGCTGACAACCTTGGATAGCTTGCTTAAATTTTGTAATTTATTTTTGTTTGTCTATAAAAAGAAGGTAATAATAGTACCCAGTTTATGTGGTTATGGTGAGAATTAAAATTGATAATCTTTAAAACATTTAGAACACTACATGGCATAGATCACAATATTCCTTTGCTAAAAAAGCTCTTAATAATCCTGACTATTGCTATTCTTTAGTGTTTTTTCTATTTTAAAGCACATTAAAAATAATTTTTAATATTTTTGAAATTAATATATTTTGCACAGTTTACATGAAATTATATTTCTTTTTCCCCAAAAGCTATTAAAATTATGTAATTTCAGAAGAGGATATGGGTATATATCAATTTCTTAATAACTATAGGAAAGTTGTTCTTTTGATTTATACTTTTCTCAAACAAACTTTTCTCCCAAAATTTTGGTTGATGTGTTTACTGCTATCTATTTGCTAGAATATACTTAATACACTGTAATATATGCAAATTGTCCCCTCGACCAGGAGTTGCCCAGCAGACAGGCTGGCCAACCGCCCATGTCCCCTCCCCCTGGCCAGGCTGGCCAGACCCCACCCATGCACAAATTCATGTACCAGGCCTCATGGTAATGTTGATCTCACAGATGCCTGATTCACATAATATGGACAAAATGATGTGGCTAATAAAGGGCATCAGTTGCCTATGGGTAATGTTTAAGTTGTATTGTTTCTAGATATTTGCATGTTTAGTGAGTAACAACTGTTTTAAAACACTAAAAAGCAATTCTGAAAATGATATTTATCCTATTCCTTAATCTATAAAATGGAAAGAAAATAGTAAGAAAATGTATCCAGAAGATGGGGCTATTTCACTACCACCAAAAAGGAAAAAAAAAAATATTTTTGGAGTAACAGAATTTAAATTTCAGAAACATTTTTAATTTGGAACAGGTCAGGCTCTAGAATTTTCAGGTAACCATGTTCTAAAACATTAAACAAAGCAGTAGTATTACCATTTGTTATGAGTGCTTAAAATGTGCCAGTTTCTGAATCTATCACTCATGTCTTTGTTATCATTTAATCCTCAAAATGTACCATTTTTAAGCATGAGAAATTTAAGGCTCATGGAAGGAGGAAGTTAAATGACTTTTCTGAGGATAGGAGTTAAGAAGTGGCTGAGACAAGATTTAGTCCCACCATTGTCTCGCCCCAAAGCCTATGTTCTTAACTATAGTACAAACATTGTCTTACATTCTAATAAACTTTGTATCACATTAATATAAACTCACATTTTTCTTTATGATTATGTAAGTAATGACTATCAGGACATTCCAGATCTGTTTTCTTGCTGGGATTGCATAAACCAAAAATTGAATGAATCCAGTAATACATCTGTGGTTTTTAAAGATGTGATTTTATTTTTATTGGAACTAAATTTAGATATTGTGGTATTTCAATACCTAATAGAGATATTTAACATGTTGTCCATTAATGCTTATCTAACATCATTTTTCTATATTTCAGGTCCTGTTCCTTTATATTTTTATCCGATACAAAATAATTTTTCAATGTTATATGAATTTATATCTAGCATGTTTTATTTTCTTACTGTACTAAGTTTAAAACACATTTTTAAATATTGATCACTATCTCTAATAAAAGTCAAGTCTTGAGAACTTCCTTTGAATCTATTAGCTTATAAAGATATTACTATATAACTAAATGTTTAACTTGATATTATACAAGTAACAATTGTGGGATACTTTTAAATTATGAATTAGTATGTTTCCAAATCAGTGTTCTTTATGTTCTAGTTTTTCAGAATAGTTTTAAAAAAACATAAGTGATATCAAAATTTTCAAATTTGACTACACATATAATTATTTCAAATAAGCTAGGTAAAATAAGAACTGTGGACTTCAAAATTTTCATACACAGATGTTAAGACACAGCCTATGTAATTAATGTAAATAATTAGTAATGAAAATTTTAAACTGGTGTTAAAATTTATATTATTTATTTACTTTCTAAGATTATAGAATTATAGAGTTGGATCATGAACATAATGTAACTAATTTCTAGACAGGTTTAGTGCCGTATTGAAGATAGCCTTGCCCTCTAACCCAGGCCTCATGATATTAGTCAAATATTTTACCCTAGAATTATTTTTGACAAATAATCTCCATAGTGCTTATTATTTTCTACTATATTATTATCTACTTACTCTGATGACTTGCCTTGGAGACTTAAAGATTATAGTTATGTAATTATCTTATTGCCTTGCCTAAACTTATAGAAAAAAGAAGTTATGGCTATTAGATATTTATTTAAAACCTAGCTAATATTTGATTTTTTAATATAAAACAATGAAAACTACCTCAGTTTTACTAGATATTTTTAGTTGTAGCTTAGTCTTTAGGACTATTTTCAAATGCTATTAACCTACATCTTTGTTATCTTTCTCTTACCTAAAGACCAAGACATTTGGAGGAGGTGGTGGTAGTGCAAGAAGTAATCTCAATATGAGTGCTGCTGGTAACCGAAATAGGGAAATTTTACAGAAAGAAAAGCCAACCAAATCAGAGGGGAAACATGAAGCTGTCTATAGAGAACTGGTAAGGATAATGAACCAACACAAAATTCATCTGTACTTTCTTTAATAGCCTTGATGATTTTTTTATTCTTTCTCATAACCACTGCTGGTATTGTTCAATGTATTATAGATATATGTTATAACTCTAGCAGGCTTTCATTAAGATTTACAATTAGTTCATGGAAAACTTGGATTTTTTGAAAAATAACTTACTTTAATTTATAACTTCTGAATAACATATTTTGGAATATATTGATAAAAACCTATCAAATTAAATAGAAGACATTCAATGGAAATAATATCCTAAAAGTTGATGCATCAAAAACATAGTTATCTGCCCTTTTCTACCCTTTCCCACATCTTCATCTTTTCTCAAATTTTGTCTAAAGAGATTTTGTTTTGCTGTTTGGAAAAAAAAAATTGCAATAAATTCATGTATATTGTAGACTCCAGGATGATAAACTCAAAGAGAGACACAGCAAGATACATTGTAATCAAGTTGTTGAAATTCAAGTTAAAGAGGTAGATGGTGGCGGATGGACAGGGTGATAAATACACAGAACAGTGTATAGATGATGTGTTATAGAATTGAGCATCTGAAACTTATATAATTTTGTTAACTAGTGTCACACCAATAAATTCAATGAAAAGAATGTTAAACAACATACAGTTGAAAAGTTACACCTTGCTTTATTTATTGCCTAACAGCATAGCTTTTCTCTCCATTCCTTACAGGTTGATGAGAAGGCTCTGAAGCACATAACAGAAATGGGCTTCAGTAAGGAAGCATCAAGGCAAGCTCTTATGGATAATGGCAACAACTTAGAAGCAGCATTGAATGTACTCCTTAACAGCAATAAACAAAAACCTGTTTCAGGTCCACCTCTGAGAGGTATAACTCATTAAGCAATGTGCCAGATAGCATTGTTTTCTTTTCAGAGGAATATATGTTGTTGACAGAGCCTGGGTTTTGTTGCTGTTATGGCTGTAACTTTATTTACCACTGTGATAAGTTCTAATTTTGAACTACAGAGACCTGAGAGGTTATGCTGTATTTCATTGCTTTCATTTTTATATAAAGTAGGTCTAACAATACTTTGACAGGGTTGATGTAATACAGGAAATATAAAGTGACTAGTTCTATTAACCTACCACTTGTATAAATGACTAAAGAGTCTGCAAACTTTTTAAATGAACAAGAACATGACTATTTAGTGTTATTATTTAATTGCGTAGTCGAACTCAATCAGAGAAGGGGCCAAAATCTAAAATCCAGCCTAAATCGCGGGCCGAATGGTTTACTGAACAGTCATAAACTGTCATTGTGATGGAAACGCAGCGGAGTGCAGTGATGACAGCGTGGTGTGGGCCACATTGCAAGGCCTGGCGGGACGGATTTGGCCCGCGGGCCTTGTGTTTGACACATGTGGCATAGTTGAATGCATCATGTGATTTTTAAAAAAATGCATGTATATTTTATTGATTTTTTACAGAGAGGAAGGGAGAAGGATAGAAAGTTAGAAACATCGATGAGAGAGAAACATCAATCAGCTGCCTCGTGCACACCCCTGACGGGAATGTGCCCACAATCAAGGTACATGCCCTTGACTTGAATCAAACCTGGGACTCTTCAGTCCTCAGGCCGATGCTCTATCCACTGAGCCAAACCAGTTATGGACCATCATGTGATTTTTAATTACACAGTCAAATGTATTATGTGATTTTTTTCCATTCTTAATCCTATATTTGTTTGAAAAATAAGTGTATGAAAATGATTTTTTAAAGATAATTTATATGAAAAAAATCAAATTTCTAGATATATCATTTAGACTTTAGAGGATTAAATGTACTAGTTAATACAGTCACTTAAAAATTTTTCTTATGAATGATGTAGACTGTACAAAAAATATGAAAAGAAATATATACAAAATCCTACTTAAGATATCTGCTAGTTATATTTTAGTGTATTTTCTCCTTTTGTTTTTGCATGTACAATATATATGTCTTACTTCTTAAGGTAAAGGAAAAGGCAGGGGGCGAATAAGAACTGAAGATGAAGAAGAAATGGGAAATGCAAGGCCATCAGCACCAAGCACATTATTTGATTTCTTGGAGTCTAAAATGGGGACTTTGAGTATGGAAGGTAGGCTAACTTAACATAGATTGTCTTTAAAAGATCAAACTTTATTTTTAATAGTACAAAAAAGGTTTATTAGAACAACTAACAATATGAAACTTGGTTCTGGGTATTTATAAATTTATTTGACTACAAATTTTCTATTTGATAAAAGTACAGAAGACAATTTTAGTTGTTATGATTTGGAAATACTAGATGGCAGTTTATTTTTCCCTCTCACTGTATGATCGGTAATTATGCCAAACTTTCCCCCCAACTTTACTAGATGACACATTGTCATGTTGGGAAAGTTATAATTATACAATCTTATACAATTAATTTTGATTGTGAAATTAGTCTCTTTTTCCCACATATTACATATTGTAATAAAATATTCACACAATGGGTGAATAAGCTCACAATGTGATGTATTTCATACTATGATATATTCTAGTGATTAACATAGAGGAGAAATAAGTATATTAATGTGTATCTTTTTCTCTGATGATGGACTATGGTAAATATTTTCTAAAATAGTAAGTTTGCAAAACTTTAGGATATATACTTTTAAATTCAGTTTTCAGTTTTAGATATATTTTGTGTCTCGAAGAGTCAACTAAAGCTCAAAGATAAAATGTTTTATAACAAATTTGAAGTGTTCAGATTTTAGGAAAATGGAAGCTTATTTGTTGCTGGATTACAATAGGAAAGGCAATATATTTAAGCTAACAAATATTTGATGTGGACAAAACTTATAAGCAAACATGAGCATTATTTTATTGATTATAACACATGATGTATTGATTTTCTATTGTTGTTTAACAGATGCTCACAAAACGAATGACTTAAACAATGCAAATTTATTATCACCTCATTTCTGTGGATCAGGAGTCCAGGCTTTATTTGGGGCCTTTCTGTCACATACTGAAATTAAGTTTTGAGTTGGGCTATGATCCTGTCTGAGGCTTCACGTCCTCTTACAAGTTCACAGGTTGTTAGCAAAACTCAGGTCTCCTGTCTGGAGGGGCCCAGTTGGTGCACTAAAAGGACACATAACTGGTTTGTGGGTTTGATCCCAGTTGGCGAGCATATGGAAGGCAACTGATCAATGTTTCTCTCTCTCCCCTTTTCTCATTCTAAGCATGCCATAGGATGAGGATTAAAAACAACAAAACAGTTCCTTATAGATGCTGTACTAGAGGCCCTTTTAATTTTTTTGCTTGATGTTGTCTGGGGAATGCTTTCAATTGCTAAAAGCCCCCAGTTCTTTGCTATATGGCCCCTCCACACGCAATTCATATTGTTTGTTTGCTTCTACAAGGCCAGCAGGAGAATCTCAGCTGCTTTTTCAAATTTCTCTACCTCCCTGGTATTTTTGTCTCAAAGCTCCTTTGATTTCCTTTTATCCTTCTTTCTCACTACATTTGTTTTTGACTACTATGATATCTTCTAAAATCTAAATCATAAAGAGGTTGAATTTGAGAAAAGTGATTCTACTATGTATGACTTGTGGGCCTGTAATGCTTTACTCTTCACAACACACATCTTAAACCAATAATATGGTAATCAAGAAAGGGTGTTGAATTTTGTCAGATGCTTTTTCTGTATCAATTGATATGCCTATGTGATTTTTATCTGTCAATTTGTTTATGTGATATATCATGTTTATTGATTTGTGGATATTATACCATCCTTGCATTCCTAGGATAAATCCTACTTGGTCATGGTGTATGATCTTTCTGATGTACTGCTGGAGCTGATTTGCTAGAATTTTGTTGAGGAATTTGGTATATATGTTCATGAGATATATATATATATATAATCTTTTGTATTTCTGTGGGGTCTGTTGTTATATCCTCTTTCATTTCTGATTTTGTTTATTTTGGTCCTCTCTCTTTGCTTTTGGTGAGCCTGGCCAGAGGTTCATCAATCTTTTTTATCCTTTTAAAGAACCAGCTCTTGGTTTTGTTGATCTTTTGTTTTGTTTTTTGTCTCTATATCATTTATCTCTGCTCTGATCTTTATTATTTTGTTCCTTCTTCTTACCCTTGGCTTTTCTTGTTGCTCTCTTTCTAACTCTTTGAGTTGTAGGGTTAGGTAATTTATTACCATTGTTTCTTGTTTTTTGCAGTAGGTTTGTAGAGTAGGTTTTTTGCAGTAGGTTTGTATGAACTCCCCTCTCAAGACTGCTTTTGCTGTGTCCCATGAATTTTAGATTGTTGTGTTTTCATTGGCGTTTGTTGCCATGATGTTTTTTTATTTCTTCTTTGATCTCTCTGGTGCCTAGTCATTGTTTAATAGCATACTATTTAGTCTCCAGGTGTTTGATTTTTTGGGGGGTTTTTTTTGGATTGTTTTTATTGTCATTGATTTCCAGTTTTATGCCATTGTGATCTGAGAAGATGCTTGATATAATTTCTATCTTCTTGAATTTGAAGAGACTTTGCCTGTGACCCAATATATGGTCTATCTTTGAAAATGACCCTTGTGCACTTGAGAAGAATGTATATTCTGTGGCTTTGGGGTGAAATGTTCTGAATATATCAATTAATTCCATCTGGTCTAATGAGTCATTTGGGATTGATGTTTCTTTGCTGATTTTTTGTTTAGAGGATTTGCCCAATGGTGATAATGGGGTATTAAAGTCCCCTATTATGATTGTATTGCTGTCAATCTCTCCCTTGATATCCTCCAGAAGTTTTGTTACGTATTTGGGTGCTCCTGTATTGGGTGCGTATGTGTTTACCAGAGTTATTTCTTCTTTTTGGGTTGCTCCTCTTTTGTATTATGCAGTGACCTTCCTTATCTCTTTATGTCCTTCACTCTGAGATCTAATTTGTCAGATATAAGTATTGCTACCCCAGCTTTTTTTTTTTTTTTTTTTTTTTTCATTTCCATTTGCCTGGAAAGCCTTTTTCCATCCCTTCACCCTCAGTCTGAGTGCATCTTTTTTTCTGAGGTGAGTTTCCTGTAGACAACAGATATATGGGTTATGTTTTCTTATACAGTTATCCTATGTAAAGACATTTGATTGGGGCATTTAATCCATTTACATGTAAAGTTATTATTGATAGATACTTGTTTGTTGCCATTTTTATTCTTTACCCCTGTGTTCCTTCTTCACTTCCTATTTCTTCTTTTTACAGCAGACCCTTTAGCATTTCTTGCATTGCTAGTTTGGTGGTGGTAAACTCCCTTAGTCCTTTTTTGTCTCTGAAGCTTCTGATTCCACCCTCAATTTTGACTGATAACCTTGCTGGGTACAGTATTCTTGGATTCAGACCCCTCCTTTGCATGACTTTGTATATTTCATTCTATTCCTTTCTGGCGTGATGTGTTTCTGTTGAGAAATCAGTCACTAATCTGATGGGGGATCCTTTGTAGATAACTTTCTGTCTCTCTCTGGCTGCTTTTAAGATTCTTACTTTGTCATTGGTGTTTATCAATTTAATTATAATGTGCCTTGGCATTGGTCTTTTGGGGTTCATTTTATTTGAGTCCCTGTGAGCTTCATGGACTTGTGTGTGTTTTCTCTTCCCTATATTAGGGAGGTTTTCTGTCATTATTTCTTTAAACAGGTTCTCTATTTCTTGCTTAGTTTCCTCTCCTCTGGCACCCCTATTATGTGGGTGTTGTTTCGTTCGTGTTGTCCTAGAGTTCCCTTAGGCTCTCCTCCTGCTTTTTATTATTTATTTATTTATTTTTTATTTATTTATTTTTGTGGAAGCTGCTCTGCTTGGGTAATTTTTTTCCTAACTTTTCTTCTAGCTCACTGATGTGGTCCTCTGCTTCTTCTAGTGTACTATTAATGCTTTCTATTGAATTCTTTATAGCAGTGATGTCATTTTTCATTTCTTCTTGGTTCTTCTTCATTTCCTCTTGGTTCTTATATATATTGTTGAATTTGTCTTCCATTCTTTTTAGCCACTGTATGACCATTTCTCTGAATTATTTTTCTGACAGGTTGCTTGCCTCCATTTCACTTACTTCCTTTTCTGATGATGCCTCCTTTTCTTTCTTATGCGGGCTGTTTCTTTGTCTCCTCATGATCTCTCTTTTCCAGGTGTTTGGTTATGTAGTTCTTTCTCTCCTGTGCTGATTTAAAGGCACAAAATCCAACACAACAAGGCACAACACACAAGGCACTGAACACAAATGTATTCATGATACTAATAACCCCAAATAAAGTTGACCACCAGAGAAAAGAGAATTAGGAGATAAGAAAGAAAGAAAGAAGAAGAAAGAAAGAAAAAAGGAGTGCAAAAGTGCAAAAGGGAATTTGGGAAAAGGGAAAAAAGTAAGATAGAAAAGAAAGAGAATAAAAAAGAAGAGGGGGGGAAAACTATTTACGTGGGGATAAAACTCCAATAGAAAAGCCACTAATCCCAACAAATGCAAGCAACAAATACATAGAGATGAATGCAAAATACAAACAGCAACTAATATCAAGTGAGATGAGGGAAAACAGAAACACACAAAACAAAACACAAAAAGAAAAAGTGAAACATTCTAACAAACAAGCATAAAAAAATAACCAATAAAAAAACCAAGCAAACAAGAACAAAAGGATGGAGAAGAAAAAAAAATTTGGATAATGAATAAAGAGAAGAGAGAGGTGTATATGGATATTAGATATATAAGTAGGGTGAAATTTTAACGGGTGAAAAAGAAATAGGGAAAATCTAAAGCAGGAATAGGGTAAGAGAAACAGGACAATAAAAGGGGAAAAGTGAGGAAGAGAGTGTTGGCATATAGGTCAAGTTGAAATAGAATAAAATGATGCTAAAGGATAGATGAAAATATAATGTAGAACACTAATCCCAAAGTAAAATAAAGAGAAAATAAAATGACACTTTTTACAAAAAGGTAAAATAGTAGTAATATGACTGATTAAAAATAAAAATGTAATAATTAAAAAGGTAAAATAAAGTGAAGAAAAAAAGAAAAAAATTAGTTTCTTAAGTAAAAGATGAAAATAAAGTAAAAATAAAAATGTGCAATAGTGAAGGTCATTCACTTCCTCTACTGTTCTGTTTGGGACACCTGCTTCCTAGTCAGGACAGCACTAAAGTTCCCTGCATTCCACTGCTCCTCAGTGTTGTAAGCCACAGTCCTGATTTTCAAGCAGGCAGAGCTTCTTTGTTTCTTATACTCCTTTATTTGTATTTACACAGAGTCAATTTGTGATTCAACCCCTGGTGGCAGTGTTTCTGGATTGAGCAACAGGTCTATAGGTCCTGTCTAGCAAGTGCTTAGATTTTGTTTTCCCTGTGGCCCTTACTACCAGTTTGGGTGAATAGGCTGCCCCAGAGCTGGTTCTCTGATAATTATTTCCACTCTGTTCCCCAGGCTCCACAGAAACAGCTTTCCCTATGGTCTCTTAGAGTGTCCCCAATTGGGTGACCCTATGTATTGGGCTTAGTAATCAAAAGCAAGCATTTAAAGAGAAGAAGAAAAAAAAAAGAAGAAGAGAAGAAAAAAGAGCCAGAGTAAGTGCACAAACTCCAGCGCTGAGCGCAAACCTGTGCAGTCTTATTCCCCTTAGCTCTAAGCAGCTGGCACACTTTTAAAATTTTTAGGCTGCCCTTTTGTGTCCAGTTCAGCTATGGGTTGCTTTTTAGAGTTCCCTCTGTTAGCAGCCCTGTGCATCCCCTTCCACATTCGTGGATCATGCTAGCCCCAACGGCCGCAGATTTTTTTGGGTGCAGACTTCCCCAGATTCCCTAGCTCCCATTGTGTGCATTTCTCTCTCCTGCCTGGATCAAGGACCTCAACTTATCCTAGGTAAAATCTAACCTTTCTGTGATAAGGTGCAGAGTTCCTCCGAATTTATATGTTCATGCTGCTGCTTGGGGCCCAGTGTTCCTGGGTTTGCAGCTGTTCCCTGGGTGGTGGTGGTGTAGACCCCAGGATTTTTAGGCTTCTGATAACATCCACTCTCCTCTTCAAGATGGTGCAGTCCCAAAAGCCTCTTATATATAGATTTTTTTAAATGTTTGGTTTTATATTTAGATATTGTAATTGGTGGCTAGATTATCAGGCCAACTCTTAAGAGGTCAATTTTGTGTCATATGCCATAAGTTTATCACTATATCACTTCAGTAATACATAGCTACCATGTAAAACAATGCCCACTGGGAATGTTTGTTTTAAGTTTCAACTTGGGAACAAAATAGGTTTGATTCTTTCTACTATTATGGAAGAAGTCTGGGCTGGCCAGAGGTGTAGAAAGGGATGCCTTGAGGCAGTAACTTTACTATTTTTATTTTTCACATCTAAATAAAACCAGGGTAACCTTAATTTGTTCTGAATGAGGAACAAGGGCATTGTGACAAAGATGTACAGAGTAATTTTCATAAATTCATACTACTATCCCCTTGTTTGTATAGCTTATTTTATAAATTAAGTTTATGTTGTCTTTTTATTTATGCTTCGTATTTTGTGTCAAAATTTTTGAAAGTAGAATTCAAAACGTCCCAGTTATATAAAGGGTTAATACTTAAAAGAATACGAACAGAATTCAAATAGAGATTTACTTATGAAACAGATAAAATTTAAATAAATATAAGAACTAAGAACTCATTCAACATTCAAAAATGTTGTAATGGTCATAGGTAGCCAAGCTTCCCCAGGACACAGTCTTTTCTTCCACTTTCCCTCGTTGTTCCTCGGTTCATAGACCTCTGCAATCTCTCAAGAAGCTGGATTATCTAATTGTCAGTCTTCTGCACTGGTTGTCAATAATTGAGGAGAACACCTTTCTGGTTGTGTCTGTGTCCTTTATATTTTAAAACTTGCCAGCTTGCTCTTTCTTGTAGGACTCCTAAAGGCAGTAAGACCTAACCAACATGATCCGTTATCCTGATATTTATATCAAACTCTTAAAACATCAGTCCCTTGGTTAGATGGTCTCAGTTCCAAGACAGTAGGTTAACTGAACAATGAGAAGAGCCATCTTCCTCTTAGGAGACTCTCATTACCTTGCCCTCTTTCTTTACTAAATATGTTTAAATTTGAGATTCTGTTTCCCTATTTCCTGATACCAATTTCTAAATTAGTTTGCTTGAAGTTGTAGGCCACAGAATTCAAATTTATTGGCTCAAATAGTTGGAAAGTTTTCTCTTTCTCTGAATTTTACTTATTTTGTGTTGACAGATTATCTTCATGTGGTAGCAAAGATTGCCTAGGTATAGCATCCAGCCAACATATAAGGTGGCATATCATATAAAGATATGCAGATAAAAAGGCTTATCTCAGTTTTGCAATCACATTGTTTTTTGTTTTTGTTTTTTTAGAAAAGGTTAATATCTTTCATCATATAATTATTGATTCCCCAAGCTCAACTGAGTCTCACCAATGTTGGCATTGGTTTGGGGGGCTAAAGAGACTTGGAGGGAGTACATTATCGCTTGGTGTCAATTCTCTGTTCATTATATGAGATAAAAGGTGATTTAAAAAAATCTCTTTGGAACCAGCTATGAGGAGATTTTCTATCTTCTAAGTCTGTATCTGCCCCCCTCTTAGTCAGGAAGCACAGGACATCTTAGTTGATTCCATCAGGAAGGTGAAGTTCCCCTCAATATCTACCTCCTTAAAACAGGGCTCTAGTACCAAAAGAAGGGGAGAATTGCACATGGTGCTGGGGCAGATATATACAATGGATTATACCACTAATTTAACTCACAATTCTTGTATTTACTATTTCTTTGTCTTTGAGCCAGTTATATGATCTCTTAAATTTTAATTTCTTCATTGGGAAATGGAGAAATAGTAAGACCTACATTATAGAGTTGTTGAGAAGATCACATTAGATAATACATATAAAGTGCTAAGCACAGTGTGGTAGTTTCTGCCACCACCACCACGATTATCATCATTGTCATCATGATTAGCAATAGCAGCAAAAGCATCCTCTACTTATCTCCATCCCCATTACCCCCATTTTAGAACCTAAACCCTACACTGACACTTTAAAGAACTTTATAATTTCATCCTCTATATTGCAGTCAGTGATGTTTCAAAATGCAAATTTGATCCCACTAGCCCCTTGCTTAAAATAATTCATTGACTTTTCTCATTGTCAGAATAAAAGTCAGACTATTGTATATACACTGTTTTTTATGGAGTGCCATTACTCTATTTACTGTGGATTTTGTGAAAAGTAGCATTTGGTTAACAGTGCTGCATAATTAAAAATTCTGTAAAATATCCATATATAAATAATATATTAGATGTTAGCAGATAAAATGCTAATGTTTGCTGGGTAATTCACATGAAGTTGTAGGCTTTTGATAGTTGTTAGGTGTCATGTTTTATTTTATTTTAATCAATTTTCAAGTCAATTAAATAGTTTGGCTGTGGATTTACAGTTTGCCTTTTGAAGGCTAAATAATAGGGACTATAGGAAGGAAATGTGATATAATGCAATAGCTTAATTGGATAGGCAGGAAACTGATTAAGAACAGAGAGAGAATATGTAGGTGTTTGGCTAGCTGTTCTTCTGAAGGGATTTCTCAAGAAAGGGATAGTCCATGTATTGACTATTGTGTATATTTACATCTAATTGCATCAAACAGTATTACTCCTCATTGCCTTGTGACTGATTAAAACCGATGGCAGAGTACCTTTTTGGAAGCCCGGGATTAGTGGTTGCTTGTGAGTAGTCATAAACTGTCAGCATAACAAGAGAGAATCTACACATTGCCTGTCACTTTCTACCCATCCTTATGGCCTTCCTTGTCCTTTTTTCTTTCTTTCTTATAGAACTCATATCTTTTTATCATTCCATTTTTTAAGTCCAAATTTCTAGTTAATGCTTTAAATTTAACTTGAATTAATTGTTTCTAATTCTGTTTTGTGGATTTCTTACCTCATCAGTGAATAGTCTGTACCTTCTCGTCTGGTCACAAGTAGGTACAGATAAGTACTGAAATTGAGAGTCAGGATTAAAAAGCTCCTTTAGTGCCCTAGCTGGTTTGGCTCGGTGGATAGAGCGTTGGCTTGCAGACTGAAGGGTCCCAGGTTCGATTCCGGTCAAGGGCACATGCCTGGGTTTTGGTCTCGATCCCCAGTGGGGGACATGCAGGAGGCAGTCAATCAGTGATTCTCTCTCATCATTGATATTTCTATTTTTCTTCCTCTCAAATCAATAAAAATATATTTTTAAAAAAAAGAAGAGAAAAAGAAAAACTCCTTTAGCAGTGTGACAGTGCCTCGGCATTTGTTACTACATTTTATAAAGTAACAGTCAGCAATTGAAAATAATCAACAGAAAACTCATATACCCAAGGCCTGAAAGTGGAGACCACATAGAGACTGGTAGGAGGGGAAACAATTAATTCAAGTTAAACTTAAAGCATTAGCTAGTAAAAATTACTTATATTAGAAAAATTCAATGTACAATTGCCGAATCCTACCCACAATTTGATAATGAGAAACCTCTATGCATTGACTTGGAAAGATGGTCATGATATGTTAATATAGTAAGTTTAAAAGGTATCTTGTAGCCTGTGGGATGTGCATGATTCATTTTTTATTAAAAAAATAAATAAGTAAAATATGCAGTGATACCTGTATGGGTTAAATAAAAACAAAGAATAATATCTAAAAATGTTAATAGTGGCTCTCCCTAGAGATGGGATTGGATAGGCAGAAGGTAGAACTTCATACATTTTTCTAATATAAGTAATTTTTATTTTTGAAAATATTTTTTAGTTTTTTTAATGTAGAGAAATATAAAGGTATATAAAATAAATTTTGTCTGGAGAATGTTTATATGTATTTTAAATGAAAAACTATATTAGAATATGAATTTGATTTTCTAATGTATCTAAATTTTCTCTGCAATATGACTTTGATATATTGGCAACAAACAAGTTTTTACTAAAGCATTCTTTCTACCCTGATTTCAACAAGAAGAAACAAACAAACAAAAAAACTAAAGCAAGGAAACTAAAGGTGAGGTTGTTGGTAATGAAGATGTGTAAATAGAGAAGCACCTTATCATCTGAGAATTGTTTTTTTCTTGATATAATTCATTATGTTTACTTGCATAATTATAATAATACTGATCATAATAACAATGACAGCTAAATTTATTATGTGCTTATTAAAGCCAGATAGAATTCCATATACTTAGTTAATCCTTTGAGGTGGGTGCTACTGTTATCCCTATCTTAAAGGTAAGGCTCAGAAAAGTTAAATAACTTGCTTGGGGTTACAGAACTACTAACTGGCAGAGCTGTGATGTAGCTATTCAGTCCTTCTCTAACGGCTGCACCCTGCACATTATGCTACCTGTAAGTGCCAGTTGGTGAGCTTCTAAGTAGCAGTACAATTGTTAATAGGGGTTTTCGGGTTTTTTGCTTTAATAGAAAAATTATTAACTTTAGGTCAGTATTCTGGCAATCCTAGTATACAACTTTATTTTTTCAGTCCATTGGGGATTGTTAAAGAGCTTTTGTGATTTCTGCATCTCCCAGAAATGAACAGATGTAGCTGATAAAGCTATATCTAGCATGCTGTTGGTTACACTGTTTTGTTTCTCTGGGCAGGCAGCTTGGCATGGTGGAAAAAGTATGGGCTTTAGCTTCAGTTAGATTTGGGTTTAAATTCTGGCTTCAACATTTCCTAGCTGCTAGCTTTGCTTTGTTTTTTCACTAGTAGAATAAGGATAATAATATGGCCCTTCAGGGTGGGTATGAGAATTACATGAAATAATGTAGGCAAAAGACCTTTATAGTGGAGTCAGGAAATAATAAAATCTTAATAAATATTAAGTCACTTTTTTAGATACATTTCTCAAAATGAAATGAAGAAACAAAATGTACCTTTTTTTTTACTATAAAATTAATTCATGTGAGCTTTCATCACTGATCTTTTAGATGTTTTCACAGGTTTAGTTATTCTGTGATGAAATATTTCTATCATTTTTGCTAACCTTCCTTTTTCTTCTACTATTTACTAATAAATGTTACCAGTTTCTGGTTATACTTTTGTTTTATTTTCCCCCTTCAGGTCATTAAAAAAAAAAAGTTGATTCATTTTATTCTGTTGTTTATACTGAAAAATATCTGGGTATATTTTTATTAGAGTGACTGTGTACCTGGCCTGTGGTACTGATTAGTATTTTTAGTTTTGGAATCATTATACCTCCTCAGGAAGGGTGGCAGAGAGCAATTAGATTTTGGCTGGAGAATTGAGGAGCTTTCTATTTGATTTGGGGTCTGTTTCTTAATTTACTTAAAATTATCTTTTCCACAGTTTAGTAATTGAGCATATTCTGTTATTTTTTAAATAGATTAGCTCATTTTCAAAATGTTTACTTTATATCTGACTTCATTACTCAGCTACCTAAGACAAAAGGAAATCTGAGAGCCATGAAGCATGTAAGGACTTTCTTTTCTTAGCTTATTGTTATTTTATTTTTAAATGAACTGGGCATATGTGAAAACTATGTTCTTTTAACACCTTGTCTTCCTCATCATTGTATTTAATTTATTTCTTTTTAATTTTTTATTTTAAAAAGTAATTTTCTTGCCTTAGTCAGTGTGGCTCATTGGAATGTCAACCTGCGCACTAAGGGTCTCAGGTTCCATTCCTGGTCTGGGGCAGGTACCTGGGTTTCAGGTTCCCTCTCTCCATCCCCCAATCTGGGCACAAGCAGGAGGCAACCAGTTAATGTGTCTCTTTCACATTGTTATTTCTCTTTCTTTCTCTCTTCCCCACCCTCTCTCATTTACTATCTCTGAAAAGCAGTTGGGGGAGGAGACAGAAATATCCTCAAGTGAGGATTATTTTATTTATTTATTTATTTAATATATTTTTATTGATTTTACACAGAGAGGAATTGAGAGGGATAGAGAGTTAGAAACGTCGATGAGAGAGAAACATTGACCAGCTGCCTCTTGCACACCTCCCACTGGGGATGTGCCCGCAACCAAAGTACATGCCCTTGACCGGAATCGAACCCGGGACCTTTCGGTCCGCAGGCCGACGCTCTATCCACTGAGCCAAACCGGTCTCGGTGGATTATTTTAAAAAGTAATTTTCTTTGTAGATTCTACTCTCACTGTATTATCTCAGCACATTATTAGAATTGAAGTATGCTTATTATTAGTAACATCACTTGTTTTATTCTGTAATCTAATATATATATTGTCAATTAAATAGATTAAGAAAGCTTTACTTTTTTTTTCTTCTAGAAAAACGGAAAACAAATTCTCCTATCCCAACCAAGCCTAGTTGAGGCCTTCATTCTATATACATGGTTATCCAGAACCCCTTCTCTAGTTCAGGATAGGAAGATACTCCTCTGATGAGCTAATATATTTGTACTTTCTTACCATCAGAGATATCAGTGGTCCTAACTGTGTTTAGGGATCAAGACACATTGATCCCTAGCTGAAGCTGGTTTGGCTCAGTGGATAGAGTGTCATCCTGTGTGGACTGAAAGATCCCGGGTTCGATTCCAGTCAAGGGCATGTACCTTGGTTGCGGGCACATCCTTAGTGGGGGTTGTGCAATAGGCAGCTGGTTGATGTTTCTCTCTCATTGATGTTTCTAACTTTCCCTCTCCCTCTCCTTCCTCTCTGTAAGAAATCAATAAGATATATTAAAAAAAAAAAAAAAAGACACATTGATCCCTAAATATAGCCACTCTAAAATACTTCTTTCTCAAATATCTGTTTAGTCTAATGATAACAAATAAAATATTTTCATCTCAGACTTCTTTTGAAAGCTGAAAATTTTCTTCAATTCACCATACAATGTACTTTACTTCTCTTTAGTACATAAAACCCCATAACATTTGTATCTCAAGATCACTGCTAGGACTATTTGATAAAAAAATGCAAGTGCAGATACCTAATACATTGCAAATAGAAAGAGGCAACTGCTATGTTTATTCTCTAATAATCTCTGGAACAAATGCCAATATCTGCTGAAAATACTTTTGTGTACTGTTTATATTCACTAGTATTCTTTCTTCCCTGAATCTTTACTCCTGGAAAATAAATAATGCCAGCAGGAACTAAAAATGACCATTTTTCTTATCTCTAAAGAAAAATTTAATGTTGATGACAGCTGTTAAAAACAAGATATTTGTGTTATGTTTATAAGGCAGATCTTGGCTAAAGTAAATTTTAAAAAATATCTCTGTAAATGGTCTTAGTTAGTATTTGCTACTTTGCTTACTCAAAAAGTCTTAATTCTTTGTCACAATTAATGGATGGTATGACTGGATGTAGAATTGTACTTAGAAAATAGTTTTTCTTTCTTTTCAAAGAAACTTGTTAGATTGGCTTCTAGCTTCCATTGGTTCTGTTGAAAAGGTTTGTGTGTTTTTTTGCCAATTTGAGTCTTGATCTTTAGTCTGTGAATTTTTTTTTTGTCACTCGGGAACTTTTAAAGATCTTCTCTTTCTTCCTCTTGATTTAAACATTTTATCTGTTTTTTGTTTGTTTGTTTTTTCCTCTAGTGGATGTTTGGAATGTATGGAGACCCTGGGAATGCTGGGAGAGAGTGCTTTGGTATTTGGTTCTTGGAGGTCTAAGAGGTTAATTTTCTTGAAATTCAGGAAACAATCTCACCCAAAATGTCAATAGAAGGCCTGTTGAGAAGTACTGTGACCCTGGGGAAATCCTATACAATAAAGGGCTAATACACAAATCAATGGAACTGCACGACCAGTAGCTATGATGTGCTCTGCCCCCTGGTGGTCAGTGTGCTACCACAGGAGGAGCTTTGCTCGGCCAGAAGCTGGCTCATGGCTGGCCAGCGCAGAGGCAGTAGCAGGAGCCTCTCCCACCTCTACAGCAGAGCTAAGCCATTAGTTGGACATTCCCCAAGGGCTCCCAGCTGCCAGAGGGATGCCTGACTGCCAGCTTAGGCTCAATCCCTGGAGGAGTGGGCCTAAGCCTACAGGTGGACATCCCCCAGGGGTCCCAGAATTCGAGAGGATGAAGGCTGGGCTGAGGGACCTCCCCCCATCCGAGTGCACAATTTTAGTGCACCAGGCCTGTAGTATAAGAATAATCTTGACTTACATATTGATTATGGGGTATGACAAGAGAAGCAAGACATGTATACCAAAGACCAATCAGTGTGTTTGGTAATAATGTTATAGACATGTGTGAAACAATGGAGGAAGAATGTGTAGTGGTAAATTACATGGTATAAATGGAAATAAAATAAAAATCACTGTGTGAAAAACAGTCATTACGTTATCTATGAGTAGATATTTACCATGGTACTGATTTTGATATCTAGCTGGATATTATTTGCACTATTGTGCTTAATTAGATTGACAAGTTCTGTATTTCTAAGTAGTACTTGATTTAATTACTTTGATAGGTCAAGAAAATGATTAACTCTTTTCTATAATGGGGTATCTATTTTGTACTCCAAACACTTAGTAATTCCAAATCCAGAAATATTTGAGAAATGACATTTTTGTGAAGACTAGAGTTTGACTGACAATAATAGCCATACTTATCTAAATTGGAGCGGGATTTAGAAAGAAGTTGAACAAGGGTTGTACTTTTGCTGTTTTAAAGCATTTTCTGAGTTAGCAGTTTACAGTTCTATTTCATTAATATCGTGGGAAATTAATTACCAGAATTGCATGTATCACTAACACTATAAGAATACAAACATTCACTGACAAAGACAAATTGCTTTTAAATTATCCACCATTGTTTTCATGGTTTATTCATATTATTGCTTTACTGCACTAATGTAGCTGATTCAGGACACTGTACATTAGAAATACAGGACTCTAAGAAAGCAGAGAGGGGTGAAGATAATGAGTGGGAAGATGGTGAAAGATGTTAAAATAGAGTTTGATCATTTTGTATTAATATAATTTTTAGGCATTTAAAAATAAGTGTTAATTCAGAATCATCATTTTAATGTGCATATGATTTACTTTCAGAGCCTAAATCACAACCGCAGCAGCTACATCAGGGGCAACACAGATTGTTGAATACTGAGCAAAATGGAATAAAAGACAGTAATCAAACAAGATATCTTCCTCGGAATGATACCAGACAGCCAAGAAATGAAAAACCGCCTCGTTTTCAAAGAGACACCCAAAATTCGAAGTCAGTTTTAGAAGGCAGTGGATTGCCTAGAAATAGAGGTACTGAAAGACCAAGTACTTCTTCGGGATCTGAAGGATGGGCTGACGAGAGAATGAGATATGATAGACCCTATTCTAGATATGATAGGACTAAAGACACCTCATACTCTTTAGGTTCTCAGCACAATGATGGTGCTTTTAAAAAAAGGGAAAACTCTATGCAAAGCAGATCAGGAAGAAGTCCAGCCTACGCAGAGGCAAAAGAAAATCCACTTCCTCAAGAATCCATAGACTATAATAATCAAAAACGTGGGAAAAGAGAAAACCAAACAGCAAGTCCTGATAATTTTTATGACAGGAAACCACGAACAATAAATAATGAAGCTTTCAGTGGTGTAAAAATTGAAAAACATTTTCCTGTAAATACCAATTACCAGAATTCTGTCACAACTAATAGTTTCATTGGTGTTCCAAATGGAGAGACAGAAATGCCACTGAAGGGAAGGCGAGTAGGACCTATTAAGCCAACAGGACCCAGCACAGCCACACCCTATGATGATAAACTATTTTACAATAGTGGTCCCAAAAGAAGATGTGGGCCAATTAAACCAGAAAAAGTACTAGAACCATCTATTCCTGTGGAGTATGCAAAAGTGTGGAAACCTGGAGATGAATGTTTTGCACTTTATTGGGAAGACAATAAGGTATGCATGCTGTAATGGTATTATATACTGATATTACTAAGAGTAACATTCTATTGAAACTGTACTTCCTTGAACAGATTTATAGATATCTTACCTAATAATAGATAAACATGTAAATTGACCGTACTTGCTATGCCCACCAGCCAATCAGGAGTGATATGCAAATTAATCCAACCAAGATGGTTAATTTGCATAGTCAGGCACCAAGTGCTGGGGGTGGCAGCTACACAGGCATTCCATCCCACCCCTGGTTTCTCGGCCTCTGGGTAGCATGGGAAGGCAGGGCCGAAGTGGAAAAAGGCGGCTCTGGGGCTGGGCCGGAGTGGAAAGGTGGTGCTGGCATCCAGGGAAAGGAAGGCCCATTCTAGCATGAATCTTTGTGCATCGGGCTTCTAGTATAATTTATAACAGGATAAATAAAATATTTATTATATTTATTGTTTTTTATGAATGATTAGGGGGAATAAGTCCCATAGATTTGATTATATTACATTTCATTTTAGCTTGAGTATTAGAATAGTATTATAAAAATGATTAAGTACAGTTGAGAAATGACTTTACTTGTCATCAACTGAACTGTTAATGTTTGCTTTTCTTTCTAGTGAGATTATACTAATTCACAAGGAAGAAAATAATTTGAGTGGCTCAGAGTTAATTCTGAAGATTTCATCTAACTTAAAGAAAAATTGCACAGACAACTTTTAAAAATAATTAAGAGAATAGTTAATTATTTATCTGATAATAAATAATATACTTATTAAACCAAATAAATTAAATATTCTTTTGTTCTATAACATGCTGACCAAAAAAAAAGAAAGAAAGGGAAATTGTGGGGAAAGGAGAAAGGAAATATAGAGGATGAGGTCAAGAAAGAATAAAGTGGATCAGATAAAAGAGCCTGGCTGAGAGAGAGAAAGACCACACAGTCAGACAGGAATATGAGGAGGACAGAAGGACCCTTTGAGAAAAGGGTTTTTGCACATGTTTGCTGCCCAACATTTTCTACCAACTACTCTTCTTATCCTTGAGGGCTGGGCTCAAACATCACTTTCTAAAGGAAGCCTTCTCTAACCTGATCTCTTCTCTCACGTTCTTGTCTTTCTCAGTCAGTGCCTTATTCACTTTGTTTAAATTACTAGAATTTGTAAATTAATTAATCAATCAATTCATTTATTTATTTATTTTGGTTACTGGATTGATAGCTCTCCCCTGTCATAATTTTGAATTCCTTAAAGGCAGGGTTTTGTCTAGGTTTTTTTTTTTTTTTTTTTTCTTTTTTTTTCTTTTTTTTTCCCCCTGTAGCTCTGCTTTTCCCACAATGTAGGAATTTAATAATTATTTTTTGACTCTGTTAATTAGTTAATTTTGAATGGAGCACTTATATAGGAAAAAAGTAGAGTGGTTAGAGGACTGGTGCTATCAGCAAGGTAATTAAAACTGAGGTAATGGAGTTATAATGATGGGGACATGCATAGATGTGAAGATCAGGTCAAAGAAAAAAATATTTGTAGTAAATAATTCATAAGTTGAGTACTTTCAGTTGTTAAAATAAGGATGTGCTCATGGGAGTATGTGTGTGTGTGTGTGTGTGATTAAAATAAGTGGTGGAAGTAAAGTTAACTGAAGATTTCAAGGAATTCAAATTCAGGCTAGGAAGTATGGCTGGATCCTTTAAGAACATGCTGTAGCCCTGGCCATTGTGGCTCAGTTAGTTGAGCGTAGTCTGGTGCATATAAACATCACCAATTTAATTCCTAGTCAGGGCACATACTCAGGTTGTGAGTTTGATCCCCAGTCAGGTTGCATACAGGAAGCAAACAATCAGTGTCTCTCTCTCTCTCTCCCTCTCCTTTCCTCTCTCTCTAAAAGAAAACCCACACACACAGAGGAAAAAAAAAATGCTGTAGGGAACTAGGTTCTGTGATGTTCAATGAGTGATTAGGTATAAACAGGTGTTAGGTGTTACCTGATGATACCAGCAAAGAGAGTACAGGGTGGTATAACCAGGTATAGTTGTTTGCATGTGCGATGATGCTAATCTAGAAGCAGAATCTCTACTGCCAAGTTTTTATTCAAGGCCAAAAGGAGGGGATGAGGTATCATTAGCTATGTTGTGTGTGTGTGTGTGTGTGTGTGTGTGTGTGTGTGTGTGCGCGTGCACGCACGCGCGCGCGCGCTTGCGTGCGCATATGTATGTATGTGTTTCTGATAAAGCAAAAACCTTCACAGGAATATCAACAGACAAGCTCATTTTACTTGGCTACTTCCTGGCTATTAGGAAGGCTTGGAAAGCAAGTACTGTTCAGACTATTACTCTTTCAACTCAGACCACTCACTTTCCAAAATACAGGAACTGTTTGATTTGGGAAATGAGGGATTATTTAATATTTACCTGTTTCTCCTTTATGCAGGGGCAAGAAAAGGCGAATTAGTTAGAAATCAGTGTTGGTTTGTAGAACTTAGTGTCTACCTTAGAGTAGACCTTGTGTCAGGTGCTTCTGTTAAGATGAAGGTGGAAAAATGTTTTTTCTGTATTGGATTAGTGTGGGGTTGTTGGTGACTTCAACAAGCAGAGGAGGTAAGTGATTGGAGTTCAAGACAGATAAGGTTTGAAAGGATAAAACCTCACAGGGATCATGCCTTAATAATAAGTAAAAAACTACTACAAACAAGCCATTATAAAGCCTAAAACCAGCCCTTTATAGCAAGCATGTCAAAGTCAAAGGCTAACACGGGCCAAATAAACAATGTTTAAGTTTGTGTGGGCCGCAAAAAAACAAGTTTCAATTTTCATAGAAACATAGATTTATTTTCATAGAGACATGCTGAATACAAAAGGCTAAAATAAATGAGCAATCAACATAATAGAACATTTTAATAAAAATTAATATTTTTTCTTGAACATTAACTTACCAGACACTGAATAAGCACAAATTAATAAGCATAATGGAAATAAACCTATTTTTCTTTTCTCCAAAAGAATCTTTTGAATATTTTACCTGCAGTGCCTGGAATCCTATAAAAAATTATGAGCCAGAGAGAGAGCGAGAGAGAGAAAGGGAGAGAGAATATGATAGACCAGAAACTAAGCAACAGAGAAAAATAAAAGACCTACAGATATTGAGATATTAGACTTAGCAGACAAGTTCTTTAGCAAATATTGAGTATTCAACAAACCATAATTGAATGGCTGCTAAGTGTCAGGTACTTGGGATAGATCAGATAGTTCTGGCTGTGTTATTACTCATATGACTTCAAATACTACCTTCTGAAAGACAGCACCTAATAATTCCCAATTGTTTTGAACTTTTAGAGTATTTTTAGAATTATTGGATGTCCTTTTAAAGTGACTACTTTGATTTTAATTGGATATATCCTTTCAGTTTAGAGTGAGGGACTGTGGGCTCTATATAGATTATACAATTAAACAAATGAGATAAACAACATTTACCCTCTGAAAGAGATGGGATTAGTTATATCCCATAAAACCGCCTAATTTAAGAGATAATTTTTATTTTTTTAAAAGTATGTTTTTATTGATTTCAGAAAGGAAGGTGAGAGAGGTAGAAACATCAATGATGAGAGAGAATCATTGATTGGCTGCCTCCTGCACACCCCCTACTGGGGATCAAGCCTACAACCAGGCATATATCCTGATTGGGAATTGAACCATGATGTCCTGGTTCATAGGTCAACACTCAACCACTGAGCCACATAGGCTGGCGAGATAGCTTTTAAATGTCATATCAAGAATATGCCATTTTCTAATTTTCTAGCCAAAGACCAAGGTAAAGATTTAAGAAAACCATTGTTTTGGAACTGATTGATCAATTAGTATTATTAATAATTTAAAAATTATTCCCAATATCTTGCCTTCTCAAGTTTTATTTGCTTTGAAGAATTTTAAAATCTGGGACAATTCTTCCTCTAAACTGTCATAGTTAGTTCAGTGCTTTTTGCCCTCTCAACTGGAATATTCGAACCACCTCCAAACTGGTCTTCTCGCCTCAAACTTTTTTTTGTTAATATATTTTTATTGATCTCAGAGAGGAAGGGAGAGGGAGAGAGATATAGAAACATCAATGATGAGAGAAAATCATTGATTGGTTGCCTCCTGCATGCCCCCTACTGGGGATCGAGCCTGCAACCTGGTCATGTGCCCTTGACTGGAATCAAACTTGGGACAGGCAGATGCTCTATCCACTGAGCAAAACCAGCTAGGGTGCCTTAAATTTTATTCCTTTTACACTTGTCGTTGAAACTGCCACCAGTGTGCTTTTGGGCTTAAAACATATCATTCTTCGTAGTTTAAATCTTTTACCTGTAAAATAAATACATATTCTAATATGCATTTAGAGCCTTAGTCAGTTGGCTCTTACCTTCTTGTCCTGTCTAATTTCCTATTGGTTTACCCTTTTTCTCACATCATGCCATAATTAATTTTAAACTCTTTATAGTTTTTTGCACTCATCTTCATGTTTTATGTCTATAACCTTCCCTGAAACAAATACCCTTCTCAGTTATTTACTTGGCTAAACCCTCTTCAGCCTGAAAGACTATATTAATTATCATCTGCCCAGGAAGCTCTTCCCAAACTCCTTAGCTTTATCAAATGCCATTCACTACACCTTTATTACAGTGCTTTCTACATTATATAGAAGTTACTTTTTACATGAGTTGTCTTTATGAAAGTGTTAAGTTCTAAAAAGTTGTCAACTTATTTGTTTTCCTAGGCTATATTGTGACTCATTGTTTGTTGAACTTACCTAATTATCTGAGAAGCTTACAATTGAAGCATAGGTCCAAAAATACTCATAACAATTCACAATACAGAAGTATGAGGCTAAAGATATAAAAGAGGGATGGAGAGATGTGAATATATATCAGAACTCCAAGATTTGGGAAATCCCCACATGATGTCTCTAAATTTCTTAGCATCCAGACTTAGGAAGGAAGCACCATGGATTAACTTAATAACCTTTGTAGTATGAAGTATAGTAGTTACTCAGAAAAATAGATTCTTTCCTGATAAGTCATATTTTAGAAGGATATGAAAAATAAGAATTTCTGTTGCCTTTAGCATTTTTTATTCTGGTGAGCCTACTAAGAAGTACTGTTAAGAATAGACAGCATTGCCGAGACCCATTTAGCTCAATGGATAGAGCGTTGGCTTGGGGACTGACGGGACCTGGGTTCGATTCCGGTATAGGGCATGTACCTTAGTTGCGGGCATATCCCCAGTAGGGGGTGTGCAAGAGGCAACTGATCAATGACTCTCATCGATGTTTCTAACTCTCTATCTCTCTCCCTTCCTCTCTGTACAAAATCAATAAAATATATTTTAAAAAAAAAGAATAGACAGCATTATAGTAGAGTGTCCAACTAACCTAGTTTAAAGAAATTATTCTTTAAGAGAAAATAATTTCTCATGTTTACTAAGCAACATTCCGACCTATAATTTAGGTCCTGAATGGGTTGACCAATTAATTAGTGACCTATTCCTAGTTACTCCTTACCTGACATTCCTACTTCCCTTCAGCTGCCTGTGATGTCAGCAGCAATGAGCCTTTTTCTTTGTATTTATTTTGTCATATGTTTATGTTTTTGTAAGTTGCCCCATCCTATATAATAAAAGGCTAATATGCAATTCGACCGAACAACAGAACAATCAGTAGCTATGGTGTGCACTGACCACCAGGGGCAGATACTCAATGCAGGAGCTGCCCCCCTGGTAGTCAGTGTGCTCCTACAGGGGGAACACTGCTCAGCCAGAAGCCGGGTTTATAGCTGGTGAGTGCAGTGGTGGTGGTGGGAGCCTCTCCCGCCTCTGTGGCAGCGCTAAGGATGTCCAACTACCAGCTTAGGCCCACTCCCTAACATCTCCTGAGGGCTTCCGGACTGCAGAGGGTGCAGGCCAGACTGAGGTACCTCCTCCCCCCGAGTGCACAAATTTTGTGCACCAGGCCTCTAGTATTTATATATTCTGATTAATACATAAAAAAAACCTTACTAATATTAGTTAAAGAACTTCAATGGCTGACAAAACATAACACTAGTTCTTAATATACCCGCTGACGTAAGAATATTCTCTCCTGACCATCGACCTCTGTCCTGAAATATTATTACTATTCATTGTTATGTCAGAACTCATATGGATGAGATAACTTATCTTTTTTTAGCCAATTTATGATTATTCAAAGGTAAGTTTTATTTATTAATACATTATTATTTTAATAATTATTTTCTTTAAAATATGGCATATGTGAAAGTTGCTAAGAGAATAAATCTTAAAAGTTTTCATCACAAAGAAAATTCTATAACTGGCAATGATCATTGAAATTATTGTGGTGCTCATTTTATACATATACATATGTCAAATCACTATGTTATACATCTAAAACCATAATAGTTTATCTCAAAATATTAATTAATTAAAAGAAGATTGAGCTTTCAAATAAATTATGCATTCTAGCACTTCAGTTATTCACATTTCCATCTAGTATTGCCCTTTGTAGACAATGTTGATGGCCATATTTAAAACTCCTTTTTTCTCCTCAGTTTTACCGAGCAGAAGTTGAAGCTCTCCATTCTTCAGGTATGACAGCAGTTGTTAAATTCACTGATTATGGAAACTATGAAGAGGTGCTACTAAGCAACATCCGGCCCATTCAAACAGAGGCATGGGTATGTGATCCAAATTCTGTACACAGGCAGAAGCTAATTTGAAGAAAATACATAGCTATGAAAGATTAGTTATAATCAATCAAAGTTTTCCAGTGGAAAAATATTTTGAGTTTGCTTAAAACTGGCCATCCCTGAAGAACGATTTTAATTTAATAATTACACTGAACTACAATAAAAATGAAAGCATTGCAATTACCTTTTTTGTATAATGCTTTGTTATATTATTCTTTAAAAATAGGTGCCCTTATTTTTGTTTACTAAAAATGTGTATATGTAAAATTAGTTTTTTATGCATATTTTGTTACTTTAAATTTGACTAAAATATGTCCAGCAGTTTTCAAATTTAAATTTCTGTTGGATACATGTATATTCTTTATTATTTTAGTTACATGTAAAATTAAGAAAAATATTTTAAAGTATATATGAGTTCTCACTGCATTTAATACACATATGTTTATGTATGTATATGTACAGATTAATTATAAATATCTGTTCAATAATTATTTGATTACTTTTGTTTCTAAATGTTATGTCAAAGCTGGTGTGATAAGTTTGATGATGTAATTTAGAATGTACTGTCCTCATGGAGTCCATTTAATTCAGGATTTATGTGACTTTAGAACATAGATTCTCAACTACATTTAGGCAAAAACAGGAGGACAAGACATATTTAACTAGTTTGGTAACTTCATAAATTTTATTTCTTTTCTCCAATTTGTGGATAGCTATTAATAAACTTATCTTTAGAAGCCTAATTTGTTGCTATTTCCCTAAATTATCAAAATATACTAGAAAATTATATCATCTAGACAGTAGCCATCATCACTGAAGCACATGTTGTTTTCTCATGAACTGCTTTTAGGTTTGGCATTTTTATTTTTACATTTTTTTTCTGACATAACCTCAATCATACTCCCTGTCCCTGCAACAAAATAAATAAAACAACAAAAAAAACCTTATAGCCATAATCATGTTTTGGGCCATGGATCTTGATTCTTTACATTTTTATTACAGAAAAACTATTTTCTAGATAATTTGTCATTATATATTTTACAGTGTAATATTACTAATGATTCATATGCTTGATTCAAAGATTATTTTCTTTTTCTTTTTTTAAATTTAGCCACTTTTTCCCTAAAAAAACTGAAATACTATAATATCTTATTTGTCTTCCTTTTCTTGGAGAAATTCATTGTACTTAAATTTTTGCCCTTGTTGATTCTCATATGATGACTATTTTTTATTTCTATTAATTTTTATTTCTTTTTTCTATTAATGCATCTTAATCTAGTTTTTATAGTAAAAGTAATTATTTATTGAGTCTATTTCTAGGAGTTGAGTCCCGGTTTGCTGTTCATTAAATGCTCCCAAATGTGTTTAGCCATTACAGTCAGAGGTTAAAATAGAATTTTCACACTAGTTTTCTTTTTATTTTTTAGAGATTTAATAATAAATTAATTTTATCCTTTCCTCCCTAAAGAGAAATTTAGTTTTCTTACTTCATTTCTTCTCTACTTCCTTTTTCTATTTCAGGGTAGCCATAAGTGATGAGTATATTTGTCTTTCCTCACTGTAGCTCTTCCATTCAAAGGTGTTTGGTACTGAAGTGGTCATTTTCTTTCCACAGTCAGTGGCTTTTCCTCCCCTTACTCCCAATAGTCCTCATTGCTTTTAGAGCTATGTAAACTTAGCTGGACAATAACTTTACCAGATGTCACAGCCCATGTAATGATTCTGTTCTGAACAGCAATGCATTCATATTCTTCCTACCCCTTTATGAGTACTCATATATATGTTGTGCTATTTGCTACCAACTTAAAAAGTTTCTTATAAGATGCTTGAAATGTTTTTTCAGAAAAAAGCAGGATAGATTCACTAAATCTTTTGGAGATTCTTATGTTTCTTTTCTCCTACTTACAAATAATCAAGTGATTGTTGTTTTATGATTTTGCAAAACTTAATATAACAAATATTTTTGGATCATGATCATCATTATTGAAGATAAGATCATCCTTTCTTCTTTATCTGCATGGATAACTATTCTTGATATATAGAAGCCACCAGCTTAACATATCTTCATCCATCTCCATTTTAAAAATACATTAAAAGCCCCTAAGAAAAAGTTATGTGACTGTCAATATGTTTAATGTAGAGTTAGTGTAAAATTCTCTTAGACTCTGAGAGTATTAATGTTGGGGTATATGAACACTTTTTATAACTGGGAAATTGTAACAAGTTTTAAGGTAATCAAAACAAAACATTCACTATGCCAATAACAAGGTAACTCTAATTGGTAAGTCATATTAGAAAAATTAAAGGGCTGTAAAAGTACAGTGAAGATTTTAGAAGCCTTAGCACAAATATTCATCCACACTATGGATTGTGTAATTTTTTCTTTTAATTCTTGCACTATATATGTGCTTTACAATTTTTTAATTGTGAAATGATATCTCTTATTAAGGATTATATTTGTTATTTGCAGAAGATTTTGGAAAACCTGTTTTCCTAAATGTAGCAATGATTACGGATTGAAGATTTTTTTTTTTAGTTTGCAGAAAAACAACTCAAAAAGCCCGTAATAAGCCAAAAGCCTTTATAGAAATCAGTTGACTGTATTGTCTCTTAAAAGTATACAGATAAATCATTAAATAAAAAGCATGAAATATTAAGAGGCTCAATGAATAAGTTAATAGTCCCTTATATGGAAAATCAAAATCAAAATCTAGTTGTAGTTTAAAAAAATCTAGTTAGTAGAAGCAAAATTCCTGCCCACTGCACAAAGTATTAATATTTTTCTCATGAAGTTTAGGAATTATTTGCCTTAATTCTGTCTATAGGCCAAATGTCTATTTTCCCTTTCCTTCTGGAAACACCCTTTTATTTCCAGAACATACTCAGTGATTATATTTATATGGCAAAAATTTATGTTCTGATTATGATTGAATACTTTATTTCCTCTAAAATTATTTACTAAACCTTTTGGTAAGACATTTTAATTTTTTTTTTTTATTCTACCTGGATTTCACCTGGTTCTTTTAAGTATATAAAAAAAATTCTGTCTTATATTTAGTATCTTTGTTATAGTGAACTCTCTAATTATCATAAATAATGTGAGATCCACAGCTCATTCTTAACTGAATAAATACTCTTAAGCTTTTTTCAATGGTCTTTAAATATTATAGAATTTTCCTTATATATTTTATTAAAGTAATTGAAGCACTAGGAGTCTCATTTTATCTGGAAAATTATATAGGGGGAAAACCATACTATGTATTATTTTATACTTCTGACCATTGTTTGAGAAAACAGTAGGGGCAAAGAAAACCTCCTATTTATCTTCCCTGCAGTCCCCTCCAAATTGGTTCCTTTTAACTCTAAAACTAATACCAGAAAACCAGTAAAAAGATGCCACAGGCAATTTGGAATTACTGAAAATACCCTGGTGCTGCTGCTCAGACAAATCTTTTGTGTTTTACAGTGTTGTTGTTCCTGAATTGCTTTTCTAAACTTGAAAAAACACTGTCAAGTCCTGATTCTCCAAGTATATTTATGACTTGTGTTCCATTGCAACTTATATCCAAAAAAATGTTTTTAGAACATACTAGTTTCTAAAATTTCTTTTTAAAAATTCATAATGTTTGCTTCTTGGTATCAGGAAATTATCATTGTTTGGCTGTTGTTTTAACTAGAAAAAATATTTTATAGGTAATGGCTGTTCTAATACTTTAGCATGCACAATGTGGACAGGAGTGCTAGAAAGTGATAGATGATTGTTACAGTCTTTTAGATAATTATTCTATCTTAACTATTTTATGTAAGATATTCATTTATTCAACAAATATTCATTGCACATCTATTAGGTGCCAAGCACTAGTGTAGGTCAGGGATACATATTTATAGGCAAAACACAAAATTCCTGCCCACTGCACAAAGTAAGAAGAAAGTCCCAGATCTGGTTATGTAAAGCACATTTACTAGTAAGTATCTCATGAGAGTCTTGATTTATATTTTTTGAGAATTTAAAATAAAATACAAATGGTGAAAATCTTGTTTACTAAAGTTTTTATTTAAATAGTGTTTAGGTCTTTATTTATTCCACCTGTTTAAAGATAAAAATTAATGAGAAAGTAGAAGTTACTTAATGAATTTTATCTACTTAAAAAGTTCTTTTTATCTATTTAAAAAATTAAAAAAATTGTCTTTAGGAGATTTTGGATTTTTAAAAATAATTATATATATTTCAATATTAGCATACTTTAAGAAAAGAACTACCTTAAAGTTTTACTTTTGAAGTAACTTTGTATAAAATTTATTTTATAATGACATCATAGGAAGCACATTTGGAAGTAACCTTTTCAAATTCAAATATTCATAAAAATCCATAAGTTATTCTACCACTAGTAAAAATATTAAAAAGAAATGTAGATACAAACAAACAAACAAAAATCCTAACCTATTTACTGAGGAAGGAGATTGAGAGTTGTAATACAGAAAAAATTAATTAAAATGAATCCTAAATGTATTAGAACAAGGTCATATAAGTAATTTTAATGACATAATGATAAAATTACACTTTAGTTTGTATTTTATATCAAAAGATCATAATAGATATTAAAAAGAAAGCAATTGTTATAGAAACCATTAACTTCATAGGAAAATTACAATTATGTGACAGTGAAGTTCTACCAATTAATATCCAGTAAAAAGTACAAGTACCTATTTTAGAAAGTTTTTCATTCTATAATAGATGACAAATTCTTAAATTAATTAGTGGATGTAATTTACCATATTTAAATTTCTACATTAAAAAACAATTTGAGCCCAGCTGGTTTAGTGGTTGAGTGGTGACCAGGAGGTCGCAGTTCGATTCCCAGATTCCCAGTCTGGGCACATGTCTGTGTTGCAGGCTTCATCCCGTGTGAGGTGTGTAGGAGGCAGCTGATCAATGATACTTTCTCATCATTGATGTTTCTATCTCTCCCTTTCTCTCTCTGAAATATTATATATATATATATATATATATAATTTTTAAAAAAAGAAACACAATTGGATTAATGTCATTGAAATGCATTTTTTTCTACCATACATATTTTGGGAGACTTTTCTTTCAAGGATGGCCATATGAGCATTGCTGATTTTCTTTTGCATTATAAATACAAATAAATTAGAATGAAACTATACAACTAGTTTAGCCCCATAAAACATACTTTTCAAATTATGGAGTAGAATTTGGGGGCTTTCATGCAATATCTTTAAACTTTGTTTTAATAAATTTGGTTGTATTTGATGTGGTTTGTTTATTTCTTCATTTATTACTCAGACTTTCACAATTCCCACAGGAGGTTTAAATTAACAAAGCATTTTAACAATTCCCACAGGAGGTTATGAATCACACAAAGGATTTTCAGATTCCCACAGGAGATTGTGAATTACACAAAAGAATTTTATATAAAAGAAGATATGAAAGCTGCTGACATAGAGGGGAAAATTATTTGTTCCTAAATGCATGCCATATACATAGATGTGTATGCTTAAATACTGTTCATATCTACTTCCTAAGCCCAAATTCAGTTGTGATAACTAAAACTAACAGATTATTATCAAGATCTGGGGCTCTAGTTTTGAGCTGACTACATTATTCAATAGAGACATTTTATTTTACCATTTCAGTTAGTATGAGAATAATATGCTATTTTAGGACCTGTACAAAAGTATTGCTTGAATTTTGGTACCTGATAACTTAATATATTATAACCTATTCAAAGGAACTGTACATTAGAATATTTTTTAAAGTTTTCTGGATAATCTGAGTTTTTCTTTATTGAGCAATTAAAGTTCAGATTAAGATCATTATTTCACATTCTTTTTTTCTGAAGATGATATCACTCCCGAAGTGAAATAACATGGCAGGATCTTACTACCCAAGATACGCTTTCTTTCTTTTAATGGTCACTCAGATTGTTTCTAACTTTAATTACAGTTTTCATAAAAACAGTTTGTCTTAATTTAATATTAAGATCAAATTAGCATAGCTATATGAAAAATTCACAGCATTTTTTATACATGAATAATACCAGAGCTATTATGCTAACTTTTATCTTCTAAGCCTTCCCTTTACTAATGGCAGCCCAACATATGAACTCCTATATTACAGTGTTGATTGATTAAGAAATAAATTCATGATGCTTTAGATTATGCTGAATATTATATGATCTTGATTTTTCTTTTGAAGTAGTGTTAAGAGACATCATGGGTGAGATCTACAGCTAAAGGGGGCAGGATTCTTAGCTGAACTTATTTTTCCCTTTGACATCTTGATTCAACAGACCCAGGGTTTGTTCTTTTCTAAGTGTAAACTTTGTTTTTTTATTTACTTTACTTATCAGGACTTTTAAAGCTATAATTTCAAACTGCACTGAATTTTATATATACTTATTGCACAGGAAATAAAGTAGTAAAACAAATGAATCTGAGGAATATTTTTGTTTTGTTTATTTCTGTTCCCAAAGAAGTTAATTTTATATTGGGTATGTGCCTTGACTAGACACTCATGTCAATATATTTTAAAGATTTGTATAAATCTGAAGAGGCAACCTTCTTAAATTAAAAAAAAAAACACACACAAAAAACCAATAACAAAAACAACTCTGTATTAGTTTCTAGTGAATTTCTGAGCCTCTTCCATCTGCACCTGAAAAAGCAGAAAGATAATGTTGCTTATTGCATGATAGATTTTATTTCCTTTCACGTCCCACTTTCCCTTTCCTAAAGTCGGGGATTGTGAACCTTGTTGGTGAAGGACTAAAATTTGATTGCATACTGTAGTTCTCCATTCTCCTTTTTAATCTTACATGGTCATCTATGTGTCTATACTTAGTACTACTTTTCTGTATGTATACTTTCTTTCATCTTATTTATTAATTATCTCTCTGTTTTTATTCTATTTCCTAAACATAATTGTGGGGATTTTTGTTCGTTTGTGTGTTTTGTTTTGTTTTATTTTTTGCTTTATTTTCTTTTTTTACCTCTAGTGGGTGGCATCTCTTGATGTATATGGACTTCTCTTCCTACTGACCCTAATTTCCTGAACTTTATTGGACCTATGCTATTTATTCTAGAATAATGTGCAGTAGGCTTCACTATGACTCCTCTAGGAAAAGAGTGGAGTTGGCCTGTCTCCTTGTGAGAAACTTTCTGATGTTACAGAACTTACAATTCCATTAAACTTGGAAATTACTGGGAAGAGTTTTACACCTTGGCTTGAAAAACTCCCTTAGTGGCCTGTCATTGGCTGAGAGCTCCATTCAGAAGGGAAGGAAGTGCTGCAACAGTGAGTACATTTTATTTGCCTTAAAAAGCAACAACACACATATAGTTTATCAAGAGTTACATAATGAAGAGGTTACAGTTAAACAACTTTGATCATCATAAGAATACAAAAATCATTCCTTTTTGGATGTATTTTTCCATGCCTTGTCTATGTAGCTCAGGGCTTTGTAAAGTCTTCTGGGAACATTTTGAAAAGTGCTTGGTTAAAAAAGTTAAGTATGCTTTTGATTCCAGAAATAGATTAATATGTATTTTAAATCTCAGAGAGAGATATATAGTGGATATTGCTCCACAGACTTATTTGTTCATGGAACTCACCCCCCACCCCCCTATATAGAACCTGTTACAGAAAATCTACCAGAGGTACTTCAGAAAGTCTTATCTATCTTTTTTCTAGTTTTCAAATGTCCCAGCTTTAAAATAGAGTGGAGATTTATCTGTAAAATATATAATTTTAGATGTTCCAGACCTCTTATTAATAACATAATAATATCTTTTATGTTATAAATAGAGACTAAATACTAGTATATAAAATTAATTTCTCATCACACATGTCCCAAGAGTCTTTACCTTTCTGTGAATAGAGGACAAAATATATTCCTGAAATTTAATATCCCTTCTGAGAACTTTTGCTACTAGTAATAGTGTTTTATTACAGAATCATAAAATTAAGATTTTATCTTACATGTAAGATAAAATATACAACTCACCTGTCTTTTCATTTTAACTCTAGTTCTGGAAACTTTGTATTTATTAACTTTTAGAAATAGGCCTTTATGAAGCCTCCCACCATAGCTTTTATAATATTGCTGTTCTCTTTTGAAATTCTCACCTCATAACCCATAGAGTATTTATATGGTCCAGCAATAAGACATTTTCATCATTTGTGGTTTTGTAGTTGTTATGCTCCAATGATCTAGTCTAAGACAAAATCTGAAATCCCTTTTTCTATTAAGCTGGCATTGACTACTAAATCAAAAGAAAGTATCAAAACAAATTAATGCTTCTGGATATGTGGGCATTCTTAAATGAGAAAAAAAAAAACAAAAAACACAAAAAACAAAACTCTGAGAAGACCAGAAGTACTATTTTATTTCATCATTAGCTCTTTTTCTAATAGAAGAGTGTCTTCTGAGCCTTATTTTAATTTGTTAAAGATCTAGAAAACAGATTCCTATACATAGCTTCTCTGAATCTCCTATTCTTGTTTTTCTGGCAAAACAAAAGTTGTTATATGACTTAACAGTTGTTAGGTCAAATGAATTAATAATCTTGGGTCCAATTCTGGAGTTTACTTAAGAATTCTGTAGGGGAAAGGCATTCTTATTTTAAGAAGCAAGTCCTCTCCAAACACTTATAATTATAAACAAGGGCAGAATTTATGGCTGGATAATAGCCAGTGAAAGTACAATGAAGTTCTCTAAATAAGCAGTAGATAAATACTATAAGTTCCATCTCTTTTAATGCTTGAGAGAATCAGAATTTTAAAGGAGCACGTGAACTGGTTTGGTAGCAGAAACACTGGAAGAAGGTCAGTTACTAATGAATGATAGATGTCGTCCTGGTGGTTACCATTAGTACTAATGAGTTCCTCAGGCAGCAAACTCTAGTATGACAGTTTAATATGGTTTTTCAACAAATGTTTTTAAAGCTTTTTGTAACAAAGCTACTTTGGAAAATAGATTGGCCTATATACCTAGGGAATTAAAAGGATACAAGAGAAGTAGAAGATATATTTTCTTCCTTCTAGAAGCCACCTAATCCTTAGCAATAAGGCCTCCATGAAACTGTGGTGGTTCCAGTCTGGGAACTGTTGTTGGTGAGCTTCTTGATACAGTTTTATTATGCATGTGAAGTGAACGTGATCATGTGAGGGAAGTAAGTGGGAAAGGCTAACATTGACTTTTCAAAACTAGTATTAACTTTAACAACCTTTTATTGGCATTTTTGTCTTGACTAAAGTATCTCATTTTCCCCAGATCATGTGATTAGGAAATTAGGGTAAACCATTTTGGTTACGCTTAACAACAAGCTTATTATACAAAGTACAATATTAGAAGTCAGTTTAATTCATTTTCTGTATGGCTCATATTCTAACATTTATGGACTTGTATTTTTTTTAAATGTTTGTAACCATTTTTTGTGCCATTCAATGAGTTATTTACAAGAATATAAAGAGATTTTATCTTGAAAAGATTTAAGTAAATAAATCTTAAATAATGTGGGGGAAAGTACACTAATATATTGTTTCCTCCTAAGGTGATCAGATAATGTAAATTTTATTATCAGGGATTCCTGGATTTAAACATCAGTACCTAAAGAATGTTAGACTTAGATTTTTAAAATATAGAATTAAAATCTTAAAGGGAAAAGGGAAACATATCAAAAGTTTGTATTAGTGTATTCAAAAAATGTTATCTGTTCTAGGTAAACTCTTTCTTCTGTTTTACCCCCTGCTCTTCCTTTCTTTTTCCTTATTATCTAGGTTGCTCCTCTTTTCCCTTTTTCTCTTTTATTTGATTTTATGCTTTGTCTGTTTACCTTCTTTTTATTGTAAAGGTTTTAATAGGCTTTTAGCTATAGTTAGACATGTCCCACCTCAGATAGAATGAATGCGTAAAGTCTGGTTAAACAGAGCATCTTTTAAAGTTCAGAACTCTAAAAGCCTCTAAAAGCTTTTGGTAGAAATAAGTTGATATTCTGCTTGATCTTTTATATGCCCTGATTAGTGTTAATGCTTACTTAGCACTTGGCCCTATTGAAAGTAGTTCTCATAGGTGGAAAGACTATTAGAGACTGAGGAGTATTGGAATTGATTACAAAAAGATCTAGAAATGATAAAATTGCTAGTCATATGCTCAGTCCACTTAAATTGTATCCTCATATTCTTAGGAAATAAGCAAAGACAAGAAAAAAAATTCTCATTAAACTTAGTTAAGATGAGAAATTAAAATATATAATTCCCTAAGAAAAATTAAGGAATTTTCAAGAAACTAGAGATTGGAAACTCTAAATTTTATTATAGAAAGTTAATCATAGGTGGTTACATTAAAAACATTCTAGCCCTGGCTAGTATGACTCTCTGGATAGAGCACTGGGCTGCTCACCAAAAGGTCTCAGATTCGAATCCCAGTGATGAGCACATACTTGGGTTACACATCCAATTCCTGGCCTTGGTAGGGATGCATACAGGAGGCAGCCAATCGATGTGTCTCTCTCACATCGATTTTTTTTGCTCTCTCTCTCTTTCCTTCTCCTTTCCTCCCTTCCATTTTTTCTAAAATAATCAATGGAGAAAGTATCTTCAGTTGAGGATTAACAAAAAACACACAACAACAACAAAAGCATTTTAGATATAATTTAGAAATAAATATAAATTTACATCTCAAAAAAGACATCTCAAGAAAATGCATAAATTTTCCTTTAACTTGTTGAAAATATTTAAAATTGGCTATGAAAAGACTGATTTTTCTGTATATTTTTAATGATTATAATAGCTTTCATGAAAATAATCACTGAGGGAAGATGATTCAGATAGAAAAAAAGGCCACAGAATAAGTTAAAGGTTAGATTTAGTATTTTGGTTCTTAGACATTTTTCAAAATAATTTTTTTAATAGTATAATTTCAGAGTTTTACTGTTACCCCTTCACACCCTCACCTTTCTTAAATTACTTTAAGTAATATCAATTATAAAAATAAGTTTAACTTTCTGAAATGAGAAATATTATGCTTTGAGATTTCAATAAATTTCACATAAGTGGCAAAGTACAGCCAGAATACTCTGGAATTGTTTACTACTTACTGCCATTCTTGGGCCCAAGGCTGAGAAACATTTTCAGATGCTGTATACTTTATCCTGAAAGAACTTGATGGAAGGGGTCCCTGAGAGAGTAAATGTCGGGCTGCTTGGCCTTTGAAAGAAGGGGAGAGGGCAGGGCTGGTCTTGGGCAATTACTTCCCCCTCCTTTTTGCCCTGCTTCAGCTCCAGCGGAGCTGGACATGCACAGGAGGAATCAGAAGAACCGGGTCGAGTCCTGGCTCTGCCACTTACTACCTGTTTGACTTTGGGTAAGTTACTTAATATCTCTGGTCTCAGCTTTTCAGTACAGGGTTGTTGTGAGGATTGAGGAATATGATTGGTAGAAATACGCTTTGTAAACTCCTAAGGTCTATAAAAACATAAATTTTTATGACCTCTTTCTTCCCTATTTTCAGTAGTCTAGTGTCCTTAGCTATGCACATTTAAAGCAACCCAAAATGACTTAACTCATTTTGCTTACCCCTGTGCCCTCTCCATATAGGAATTCTTCTTTTTATACTTTGCATGCTTTAGAATTAAGTATTTCAAAACTATAAAACCAGGCTGGTAATTTAATCATGTAGAGTGTGTGTGTGTGTGTTTGTGTGTGTGTGTGTGTGTATGTATGTGTGTGTATGTGTGTGTGTGTGTGTGTGTGTGTTTACTGTTACCCTTCACACCCTCACCTTTCTTCTTTAATCTCAGAATTACCTAACTAGAAATATCAAAGAATAATTGATTCATGGAAATTTAGACAATGTTGGGGAGAAGAATTTGGGGCAGAGGGAAGTGTCTTAAATCCTGTTTCCAGATCACTTCTCCATTGTTAGTAAGGTTGACTAGAGAAATGATGTTGCCTCAAGTCCTTTCTTTTCTCAGAAAGGAGATGGCAATAGATCAGAGTTAAAAGTTTTTCAGCAGTCTCACTGAAAACCTAGATTCTTAGCTAGAGGAATAGTCATGGAGAGAAAAGACTAAAGATTTGGTGGCCATTTCTGTGAATACTATCTGACTTGACCTCATTTTTTATTCTCAGTAAATTCTAGCCCACCCTCAGCCAAACTAAATTTACAGTGTTTATTATCTTTACTAGGTGCGAAGTTTATATAGAGGCTGAGTAGAGCTAAGAAAGAAAGAACACTTACCTACTGGATCACATCTGGTGTTATAATAGATCAAGGGAACTTTATGAGGGCATAAGAAGAGTTTATAGCTCTACTTGGTCCAACTTCTCCTTCTCCCCACTCCCTCCCATAATATAAGAATGCTTCATCTGGCTATGTCTAAGTAATAGTAATAATAGTCACTTACATGAACTGCTTGCTATTAATGCCTAATTACCATGGAGCACAATAACCATTACTCATGTCATGATTGAATTAACTTTCTTAAAGCTTCTCTTTTTTATTTTATTTTTACAGCCTTGAACCATTGACTTATGCTCAGTATGGTTTCTTGCTGAAGTAGCAGTGTCATCTTTCTTAACTAAAAATTAGAGAGAAGTATTGAACTCTGGTAATAATCAAATGCAAATTGAAACAATTAAGTGCAGTGTTAAGTTTGTGCATTAATGGAGGGAAATTAAATGGTAATGCTTATGCTGTCCAAGATGCAGTGGTATGAGTACTCTTACACATTGCTAATGGCAGTGTAAATTGATGTGATGCTTCCAGTTTTTTCCCAAGCCTTAAGTGTTCATACCCTTTAAACCAATAATCCTATAGTTGTTCATCTCTCCTAAGGAAAAAGCAAAGAAAATAAGTGAATTGCTGAGAAATGATTACTGCAGCATTATTATAATAATAAAAAGCTAGGAACTACCTCAATATCCACCAATAAGAGAATGGTAAAATAAATTATCATCCATCTGTGGGTGAAATGTTATACAGCTGTGATAAAAATCATTATGAAAGATGTAATATGGGAAATATTTATAAGTGAATTAAAGCAGTTAATAGATTTGAACAAAATTATACTCAGAGTAGTGGTTGTCTTGGAATAGTAGAGTTATGTATAATCTCTATGTATGGTATATATACACATATGTTTTTTCAATTTCCTAAACTTTCTGTAATTGCATTATATATTTCATTTGGGGGGGGGGAAAGCAAAATAAATTAGCAAGAATAAATTTGATCATTATTAGGGAATTTTAGTTTTTTAAAATCCCTAAAATTTGTGAAAAGAACTTGTAAACATGGGAGTTTAAAGAATAAGATAAACAAAAACATCCCTTATCAATTTCTAATTTTGCCTTTTTTGCCTTCAGTGAAGTTAACAGCAACATGATTTGGTTTTTCGTAATAAAATGCCACTATCCTGAAACTTGTTTCTGTCTTTAATTAGTAAAAGAAACACCTGTACAACTAAACCAATAGACCTACCTCTACAAAGTCTTACCATGTACTTTCACTCTATCCATGCTATCTATTCCCAGTTTCCTTGCAAAATTCTTGCTGATACTGTCCATAAACACTTATATACTTTCACAATTCAGTCTCTCAAAAGTTCTTTCAAATGCAAAGCAAATTACAATACATTGCTCATATGAAATGTTTATTTAATCTATACTTAACCCATCATTCATAATTTAAGAATGTTAGAATGCAATTATGGTATCTTATTAGATTTTTTTATCCTTGTTTTAGTTTTTTATATAATATATTAGACTAAGTATAAAGTTAAATTTTTATATTTGAAGTTTCCTGTTAACTTATAATTTCAAATATGTATTAATCTATTTCTAAAAATTTTGAGCACTTATTATGTGGCTTTATCTCTCCACCCAGCAATGTTGGCACAACACACTTCCTTAGGATGATAGGAATGCCCAGATGATAGTCTCTATCCTCAAGGAGTCACATTCTAGCAGAGGAGCCCCCAAAGTCATCCAGCATCTGTTCATTGTGAACAGAACATAGACAGAGGTACCTATAGTCAGGAGCAGACAGGGTAGGAGCAGGGGCGACCTTTACTATCCCATTATCATACATCAATGCACCATCACAAAAACTCTGTCTCCACTTTGCCTTGCTTTATTTTCTGCATATCCTGTTCCTGTTCCTGCCTCCAGCCTCTCAGGGAAATCAATATGAGAACAGAGATTTTGTCTTAGCTAATACTTCAGCCTTCAGATCAGTATCTGAAACAAGGTGCTTCAATAAATATTTGTTAAATGTGATGAGGTTTAATGTGAGTCTTGAAAGTCTTGAAGAGCAGTTAAGACATAACAAGTGAAAAGAACTTTCTGTTTTTATTCAGAAGTTAGCAGTTAGCCACTCAGCCAGTTTTAAGCGGAGGTTCTCGTAAGGGACTTGATGCTTGAAAGTCCACATAGTCACATTGACTATATTATTGCTCTGAAACCTCACAAATTCAGTATTGGAAAGGGCTCTGTTTGAAGCTTTTGCTAATAGCATTAATATAATCTTAGGAATGTTACATCAACAAAATTTCAGGCCTTCTTGAGCCCATCTTCATGCCTGGTGATATAATAAATGAATGAATATGTTAAACTGCTATTTGGTCTCATAAGACTTAACCTATCTATTTACTTGTCCATCTATTAACCCATTCAGAAAGAGATGTTTTCCTAACACGGACATAGCTTTAAGTGAGGAAAACAATTTTGAATGCTTATCATAATTGTTGAATGACAATTATAGAAAGTTATCCACCACTCATTAGCAACGGAATTTAAAAAAAATCTAAATAAGAAACCAAGTAATCCTGTTAAGAATATATACCCTTTTACAATCATAGAGTTAACTTATCAGCGACCATGGATTCTTGTTCTGTCATTGAAGAGGATGGCCCTTCACAGGCATGTAATCCCTTTTTAATGCTACCAAGCCAAAATAGTGATAAAGGCCTTAAAAGGAGCCTAAACAACTTACACTCTCATTAAGACAGCTTAGAAGAAAAGTCTCTCTCAAAGTTTATGCCACTGAATATGATAACATTCATTAAACAGAGAAACAGATACTATGAGGTTTATCACATTATGAATAAACATCCCTTATTTAAAATATATTATATGTTCTTAGGTAAATGTAGGGCCTTGCCAATTAACTATACAAAATGGAATTATTTGTATTCATCTAAGTCTTGGAATATGTAATAATGTTAAAAATCTGGTGGAAAATACTTGTATTGGTGAATTTTACCAGTTTGTTATATTTTCCTTCTCAGTAATCATGTTCTCAGAGGAATTAACTCTCCATGTTGTAGATACCAAGGATGAGTTTTATAAAGGAGATTACTGCATTTGGTAAACTGGCAGGAGTTGTCTCAGTAAAGAAGATTGCCTCTGGGTTCCTTTCTTCAATGGAAGAAAAATGAACATGTTGCTAATTGACCAGATTCTCAGCTTCGCTTTTGTGTTACATTGTAAAATCACTTTGCAAAGTGCCACATAAAAGCTTGTTTAGAGTTGTGTGCTAGGTTCTCAGCCCTTATCACTTTCTGGAATGATACAACTAGTCAAACTGCTAGACTCAAACCAATAAAAGAAAAACTGGTACATGTTGTATGTGGCATTTCAAAAAAATAGAACTTTACATTTGTGAAGTAGTAATAATACCTCATTTTATTACTTAACTTTGTACCCAACATTTTTCTGTGTTCTCAACATTAATTCATTTAGTTTATAGCTGCTTATTCATTGTGTAGCCATTTCAGGGTGGATAGCATTGTGGATAATTTGTGTTTTACAGTAAGAACTATAGCATCTAAATGATATATCCACTTTGTGTTATTAATTTTATGATCCATTTAATATGTAAATGAGATGAAAAGCACTTGATTTTTATGTTCACATAATCCTTTTAAGAGTTTAACATTATTAGTCTGATTCTCTCCTTTAGCCTTTGCATTTATTGGGATGTGTGGAAAAAGCATGGACTTTAGAGTCCAGTATAATCTGGGCAAGATGTGTATATATATATATATATATATATAGTTTTTAAAAAATATATTTTATTGATTTTCCTTTTCCACAGAGAGGAAGGGAAAGGGACAGAGAGTTAGAAAAATCGATGAGAGAGAAACATGGACCAGCTGCCTCCTGTACACTCCCTACCAGGGATGTGCCTGCAACCAATGTACATGCCCTTGACTGGAATCGAACCTGAGACCTTTCAGTCCGCAGACCAATGCTCTACCCACTGAGCCAAACTGGTTTCGGCTAGATATATAATATTTTTTTTAACCTCGGTTTTGTTTTCTTGAAAAAAAAAATAATAATATGCAATCTCATAGGGTTATTGTAAGGAACATAGTAGCTACTCAATAAACACTTTGTTCAGTCATTAAATGATTGAAATTCCTGGCACCCAAGTTCTTAATCCCATTTCTTTAGTTTTTCTTTAAGACTGTGGAAGTGGCAGCCTCTCTGTGTTACTTTCTCAAAGTCATGCTTGTTGATTCTGGATTACAGCAGTCACTATTAGTTGAAATTTCCAAATCGGGAGGTTTGGGTATCTGTACCAAATTATCCCTCATGGAAGAAAACCCAAACTGCTTCTTTGTACTGTCTTTGTCTTTATTTTAATTCCTCTTCCCATTATATTTCCCATGAAAATTTTTTATTTGAATGTTACTAGTATAATGAACTTCTTTACCAGGATTCTTAAAATGTAGCTCTAATGTAAAAATCCACAAATATTTTTATAAGTAAGCTAGTTTTTCTCACAAAATGAAAGAACCATGTTCCTTTAAGCTAATGGTATTGCCTGCGAACTTATAAAAATTTCCATCATTTTCTTTATGAAAAATCAATTTTCTTTACACTTTAAATTCCCGTGGTTTGACAGCCTTCATAAATCGGCGACTTCCATCCAACTCTGACACAGAGCTCTTCAGCCATCCTGCTGTCTGTGTACTTGCTACCTGACACTGACAGGGTCTCATCTAAACCGTGCCACGCATAAATCAGTGTTTAACGCTGGGCAGGCTTTGCCTCCTCATTGCAGTTCAGCTTTTAAAAGACTGTCGTGCTCTTATTCATAGATGACGAAATTGGAATTTGGTGTGTGTCATATATAATATTTATACTCTGGAAGAATTTATGAACTGTTGAGAGTACCATAAACTTTTCTGGTCTTATTGGTTACTCATTAAGTCTTAATTACTAATCCTCAGTTTTACAGATTCTTGTACAACATAGACATTGTCACTGTTTACTATCCCTTTCCTCTAGCCCAAGTATCTATTTGTTATATTGTACTTTTTTTATTTTATTTATTTATTCATTTATTTATTTATTTACTTTTAAATATATATTTTATTGATTTTTCACAGAGAGGAAGAGAGATAGATAGAGAGTCAGAAACATCGATGAGAGAGAATCATTGATCAACTGCCTCCTGCACACCCCCCACCGGGGACGTGCCCGCAACCAAGGTACATGCCCCCGACCGGAATCGAACCCGGGACCTTTCAGTCCGCAGGCCGACGCTCTATCCACTGAGCCACACCAGTCTCGGCAATATACTTTTTTATTTTAATAAGCAGCTTACATTTTGGGGAGAAGGAGGTTGGAGGGAGAAATTTTAAATTGCATATAGGAATACACTTTAAATAATCTTACGGATAAATTTAGAATTTAAAAAAATGATTATTTTACCATAATATTTTTAGAAAGGTACATATTAAGTATTTGAAAAACTGGAGGAAAACTTTTGGCTATGTAATACAGAAACTTCAAACCTTCCTTATTTGTTCGCACAGTGGCTGAATGGAGGAGAAATAACTTCATTCTTGAACCATAAGAAGAACATAATACATGTTTAGTAGGAACAAACATTTATCATATTCTTCCTTTGTCTAAAATGATGAGCAGATTACTCTCCAAAGACTGTATTATCAGTTCCCCCAGTCTCTATTGATATCTCCAGTATTTCAGGTATGGAATTACAGGTGACTAAAACATAGTTTCTGAATTTCAGTAAACCTATTGTAGAAATAGCATTATTACAGCAAAGTATATGTTTAATTGTCTCAATTAAATCAAGTGGTTTGTCTCCCCTATTAAATTCAAGAAAATCTTTGTGATACTTTTCCTTCAGCCATCTAACCATCAAAAAGTATTGAGAAGTCTCCTAACTTTGGAAAGAGAATGATTTTTTTAAAGAGCTAACTCCTTATATCTTTGACATGTTGAAATTTCAACATGAGGGGAAAATTCATAAATTTAAGCATACAACAGTAATTTATGTTTAGATTACAAGAAGATTACAAATTATATGTGTACTGAGTGACTTATTTTTTTGTTGTTTTGTTAATCCTCACCCAAGGATATTTTTCCATTGATTTTCAGAGAGACTGGCAGGGAAGGAAGAGAGAGAAAGAAACATCGATTGGTTGCCTCCTGGATGTGGCCTGACCGGGGCCAGGATCAAACCTGCAACCCAGGTGTATGCCCTTGACCAGGAATAAAATGCAACCTGTGGTCCCTGGGCTGATACTCTGAACAGCTGAGTAACACTGGCCAGGGCTGTACTGACTTATTAAGTTAAAGTGGAATAAATGGTTGAGAATGTCAAGATTGGAGTTTATTCTGTTCAAAACTGATTATAATTGGAACACATATATTTCGAGGCACCATGTATAACCCTTGACCTGCATTAACTGAAATAATTTTTAGTATTCCCATTTTACACACAAGGAAAACTACAAATACAGATTCAGAGCCATTAAATAACTTGCCTAAAATCATCAAGCCAATGAATGGGCTGCAGAATTGATAGGCAAGGGTCAGAGTCACTAATACCGTAGTGTGTGATCGACACTTTACCTATAAATGGAGATACATGACACCAACCTGCTTGAGGATTTTGTGGCGGGTTAATAAAAAAATGTATAAAAAATTTTCAATCCAGAAGTAAGCTTGTGTTTAATATGTGATATACTGTTTTGATAACATGTCTTCCAACCATTAGTTCATTCCACCTTAGTTCTCAAGAATTTAGAGAATTTTATATTGCAAAGTGAAGATGTATATGAATAGAGGTATCAGCTAATATTTTTCAAGAGGCTAGAAAGAAATTATTTTACATAGGGAAGAAAAACCAACCTCTTTAACTTTCTTTTGCTAAAAGAGTATAATTTTATACTGAGACTCTTTTTATCTTCTAAATTTCACTGGGATCTGCTTTCAAGATTAAACTACATTTTAGCCATCCAGCTAGATGTTATCCTTTTAAATGGTAGTTCTCTAATTTCCACTATGCAAATATAAAAATATAAATATATATTATATTGATATATATAACATATATTTATAAAGTAAATATATATATTTATATATTAATATATGTAAATATAAATATATTAATATATATTACTACATATAATAACGTAGGAGCTGCTCCCTGGTGGTCAGTGTGTTCCCATAGTGGGAGCACTGCTTTGCCGTGTGAGCCTCTCCTGTGGACACTCCCCCTTCACATCCTTCCCCCATCCAGACTCAGACAGGGATCAGGACCAGCATCGGGACTGAGTAGGCACAAACCCGTGGCTGCTTCTCAGTCATGGGTGTGCTAGTATCGCCCTAGGATGGGTGCAGAGGCTGCAGTGAAGTGAGCCTACCCAGCGGTAGCAGTGGCTGCAGGCACAGCAGGACCAGGATGAGGCTCCTCCCATGCTCGGGCTCCTCCCCAGCCACCTGCTGCTTCATGTATTACTACATCCTTCAGGGGTTGTTGGACTGTCAGTTTTGCCCTGATCCCCACAGGGCGTGCCGGGGGACCCCACCAATGCATGAATCCATGCACTGGGCCTCTAGTAAGTAAGTAAGTAAGTAAATAAATAAATGCTAACAGATCATCAAAATAGCTTGTCAGAAACTGACTTCATGTCAGATAGTTATTCAGAATACTATGGCTAGTGATTATACAGTGCCAAAATGTTAAGTTTTAATAATGCATGGGCTTTAATTGTGGTTAAATTTAAAACTTTATATTGGGAAAATAATTCTCTTCAAATAAAGGATGAAAGCCCAGCCCAGGCTCAGTGGTTGAACATCAGCCTATGAACCAGTAAGTCATGGTTAGAGTTCCTGTCAGGGCACCTGCTCGAGTTGCGGACTCAATCCCCAGTAGGGGGTGTGCAGGACACAGCTGATCAATGATTCTCTCTCATCATTGATTTTTCTATCTCTCTTTCTCCCTTTCCTCCTCTCTGAAATCAATAAAAGTATACTAGACCTAGGAGTAGGATGCAATACTAGACCTGGGAGTAGGATGTAGGGGTTTTGCTTAATGACAAGCACAATATGAGTGTGCAGTGACTGAGCAGCAGCTAGAAACATTAAAGCAAGGCGAGATTGCACTGACAGATTGATACAGGGTTTGTTTCTCATGGGAAATAATAGTACTATGTTCTAAGCCAGGGGTCTTCAAACTTCTCTCATTATGAGAATCACCTGGTGGAGGTGTTAAAACACAGATTCCTGATAGCACTTCTTATAGTAGGGATCCGGGAATCTGTGTTTTAACAACTCCACCAGGTGATTCTCATAATGAGAGAAGTTTGAAGACCCCTGTTCTAAGCAGACCATATTTGAAATATTCTGATTACTAGGTTATATAGAATAATGATCATTAAAATATATAAAGAAAAAGATGATCAAGATGATGAGGGATTCTGGAAATAATGGTGTTTGACAAATGATTCCATAAACTGAGTCTAAGTCTAAAAAATGGAAGACTAAAGGTGTATAATACTTGCTTTAAAATAATTTAAAATATTTTATATGGCAAAGGAAATAGGCTCAACTAGGAAATGTGGGTAGAAGTTCCAAGATGCAGATTTGCACTTTGCGGTAAAGGTTACAGAGCAGTGGAGTTGGGCACTGGAGAAAGCCTGTGCTCCTCCCTTCGTCAGTTAGTTGAAGGCAAAGAGCCAGAACCAGCCACCAGCTGTGTGCGATGTGGTGGATGAATTCCGCATCGCAGAGATCAGATCATTGACTCCTGGAGTACCTCCCATTTCTAAAACTATGGCTGTATTAACTAGCCTGATAGTTGACAAGGGTTCTTAAACATCTGTTATCTTCATGTTTAACTACAGGGAAATAATTTTAGTTCATTATGCAGACATTGTCAGTATGGGTTGTTGGGTATGAATGAGATTTAAATGTGAAAATGTTTGTTACTTTGGGCCACTACATGCTTTTTTATTCTGTCTAAATTTTTCATCCTTTTCCTGTCAGTTCTGTGTTTCTTAACTTTCACTAAAAGGATGGAAACATCAGCAAATTATTTTGTTACTGTATTATTAGGTATTGTGATTTTTTTTCTTATATAAAGCATGTCAAGTCATGTCTCCCCTCCCCACTCCAACCCTCAGTACTTTTTAGTGGCAAAGATCTGTCCTGTTTTTTTAGCAATTTGACATGAGATTTGTTCTAATTTTTTTCTTATATCTATATTTCAGGTCACCAAAGCATACCATAACTATTTGCCTCAGGTAGTCAATTATATAAAATACATTGGGCTGAATGTTTTAGAATGAAAATTGCTATATCATTACTGGCATTATGATATAGTAATTATTACTTTCAGAGGAAAAATTAATTAAATCATCTTATATAAGCCTACCAATTTAAGATGTAAGAATCATATAACTTATGAAAGATTAACCACTTGTGATTACTGCTCATATGTCTTAATCATATAATATTCCAAAACATTTTCCCAGTTAGCTTACTCGAAAAACAGTTTCTCTTTCAAAGATAAGGGATAAACGTTTATCTGAAAGCATCAACAGGCATAGATAGACATTTTTCATTATTGATCATTATTGCTACACCTTCACTTTTCATATAGTGTTTCTAACCGGTTTCTCTTCACTGAATTTACTAAAATTTTAAGGGTGGTCTAAAGGCAGGATTTTTCAAACAGGTTAATCATGTTAATATATTTTTACCTTTCTCTTAAAATATTGAGATTTTATGCAAATAGGATCTATACATTTTGATCGATCATTTTCAGTAATACTTCTTTGCTAATTTTCTCCCTCTTTCTGTTCTGTTTGCCCTTTTACTTTTTAATCAAAAAGAAGACTACCTCCCAAAAGAAACAAAATCAATGGTAACAATAGAATTATTTATAATATGAAATGATTAGTGTTTGTGTAGAGAGAGTTGTTTTTTTTAAATTTCTGAAACAATAAAAAGAAAGCAGGTATTAATAGCAAGAATCTTTCTTCTTGCATTGGCTCTTTCAATTTCTTCAGTGGCTTTTCTACTTTCCTTATCTGCCCAAAGTGGTTTGAGGAATATTTTCATAACACACTTCCTGATTTTTAGCAAAATCTGTAAGTCTATAGTTCAGTTGAGGTGGGCATGTATATTTTATTTTTAAAGAGTTACTTAATTCAGAATAATGGGCAACATAGATGACTTATTTGCTAAACTCTTTATAAATATTATCTATATAAAAGCCTAAGTTACTGACTGTCCAACTAGTAGCTATGATGCACAATGACCACCAGGGGGCAGATTCTCAACACAGAAGCTGCTGAGCTGTGGTGACTTGGCAACTGTGGTTCTCAGGTCATACACCTGAAACCGGAGAGGAAGGAGCCTGATTCCCAGGTGCATCACCCAAGAACTGCCCTCTTACCATCTGGGACCCCTCTGGGAATGCTGGAGAGCCAGTTTCAGCCCTAGCCCTGCAGGCCAGGCCGAGGGACCCCACTCGTGCACGAGTCCATGCACCAAGCTTCTAGTTTTATATAATTTTCCTTGTAAACCTATGAAAAAGCAGACAGAAATTAAATAAGTTGAAGAAGTCGTGGATCTAAGATCTGATTTAGAGATTGAGGATTTATTATTTTTTTAAATATATTTTTATTGATTTCAGAGAGAAAGGTGCAAGAAGGGATAGAAATATCAATGATACGAGAGAATCATTGATTAGCTGCCTCCTACTGGGGATTGAGCCCTCAACTCAGGCATGTGCTCTTGAACAGAATCAAACCCAAAACCCTACAGTCCACAGGCCGACACTCTATCCACTGAGCCAAATCAGTTAGGGCATCACTGAGGAATTAAATCCCAATGCCATGATCAAGTATCTCTCAAGGAAGTCTTTGAGTAGAGTGGGATCTTTATAAGCAGGAATATTCTTCATAATTTGACTTCTAAATAAGCTTCTGAAATCTATTTAACCTTTAGTTAAAATTGGCAGTGAGAGTTGCACATTTTATAAGTTATATATTCATCCTTTGGATTTCACTGTGGTATTTCAATGAAGAGGATGACTATTAAATGTAGTTATACTAGCCTCAGGGCAGGAACCATCCATTTGTTTAAAATTGATCTTAAACTAGCTATTAGAAAAAATTAAAAGTATCTGAAGCAAGAAATGTTAATATACTACATTTGATGCAATGGAAAGAACTTTAGAGCCAACAGCCCAGGGGTCTCACTGGGGCTTGGCTACTCACAGAACTTTGGGGGTGTTACTCTGAGCCTTAGTTGCTTCATCTATAGAAAGTAAAATCCTTTGTTGCAAGGATTAAATGAGATAAAATAAAATATACCATGGACACAATGAAATAGTGTCTATGGTATATTTTAAAAAAGAAATAATCATTTCTTTTTTTTTTTTCTGTTCCAAGTTATAAATTAACTTGGATGTGTTTTTGAATGGATGAATATATTTTTATCGTTTGAAATTTGATAAGGGTGACATGTTTGCTAGTCTCTTTTTTTATACTGTATTCTCTTAGTAAAATATAGAGGCAGCCTTTTGATATTTAGTTCAATTTTCTTGAGCACCTAAGCTGCCAAAAATAGCTTGTTTGTTTGTATTAAAGGGTAAACCTCAGTGATGTTATAGGAAGGACACTGGTGAATAGTTCTGTATTTGCTTTTACTGTCATTTAAACATCTAGTTTTCTTTCATGTTGAAGTTTAGCTGTCTTATTCAGATTGTGCTTTAGTTGGCAGATCATAGAATAAAACCCTTGAGCTAGGAATTCAGATGATTTCCTAATATCTTACAGAATCATTGGCAATTTCCATTTTTATATAATTTTAGAAAACCTATTCATTTCTAAAAAGAGATGATTACAACCACAGTGAAATGTCCCACAGTTCTCTTGGAATTCTGTATGATACTGGAATGCAAACATTGTTAACTCAGCCAGGCATTTTGGAGCAGTTGTTTAGTAATTAGATTATGAATCAGATTTTTTTTTCTTGAATTGGTATTGTTTATTTCATTTCTGCCATAAATATTTGATTTAAATAAAATATTACTGGGCATGACACATATTATAGAGATATTCTTAGAGCTCTTTGAAGGAAAGGCAGGCTATAATTCCTCATTATATTTTAAACTAAAATGATATTTTACTCGGACTTAACCTTTAGCTAAAACAGGCAGTGATACTGCTCACATATATATGTAAAAACACACACTTTAACCTGAGCTCATCTATTTTATATTAGAATTCTGTATACAAATTTTTATTTGAAAGAAGAGTACCTACCACATTTAACCCTCAAAATGGATAATGCTTTTTTAAGTTTACATTTGCTCAATTAGGTTCTCCCCAACTCCCCTTCCAATTCAGAAATTCATTGCTTCTCACCCTTATTACTCAAATCATAGTGAAGGGCAGACAGGACTGAGAATCAGAAGACTTTTGTTCTAGCTCAGGTGATGTTGCTAATTATTTGAGCAAATAATCGCATCTTAGTTATTTAGACTGTGATTTACAAAAACTTCCTCTTTTATACTCTGGTTCCAGGCATCCACAGTCCAAATTCACATCCCAAATTATTTTGTGATAGAGTTATAAATATTGAATTAGAATATATTCCTGCAAGGATAATTGGTAAGTTAAGGTTCATTGTTGATTCCTATGGGCACAAATGTTATCCATTATCTTCATAGAAAATAAAGGCAGATTCATCCTTACTTTCAATTTTCTCTTACTTTAATAGAAATTACTATAATTGAATTAAAATAGAACATTTAAAAATATTTTAACTTTCATTTAGAGTCCACTACATTTTTGTTGTTGTTGTTGTTTTTAATGGGACAGATATTTTATTTCATTATTTGGACTGACAAATAAAATGAAAGGTCAAAGTTTTCCAGTGGGGACCAAGAGGAAATGTTACTAGTATCCATGGTATGATCAAAATTAAACACACACAACCTAGAGCCAATTCAGAAAGCTCAGTAATCTTCAAAGCTGTTTTTATACATTAATTAATGACATTCCAAGGATGAAAGAAATTTAATTTTCATACTCTGCTTATGATATTACTGATAACCACAGGAAGAATCTGAATGGATTAAGATGTGTCATTTTAATAAGGGGCAGGTCAATAAATATATCATCTCATATTAAGGATCTACCATCTCATCAGCACTATACAAGGCACAAAGTATCCCACTTTATTTTTTATTATGATTTCATAGAGTAAGAGAGAGAGAGTTAGAAACTGTGAGATATCTCTCTCAATGATGAGAGACAATCATTAATCAGCTGCCTACTACACACCTCCAGCTGGGGACTGAGCCTGAAACCTGAGCTTGTGCCCTGATCAATCAGGATTCGAACAGTGACTTCCTAGTTCATAAGTTGATACTCAACCATTGAGCCACGCTTGCCCAGACAAGACTTTATTTTTTAAAACACTTTAGGTTCATTGCAAAACTGAGAGGAAGGTACAGAGATCTTCAATATACCACCTGCCCTCACACATGCATCGCCTTCCTCATTTGTTACCATTGATGAACCTACATTGACACAATAGTGATTGTCCAGAGTCCACAGATTACTTTAGGGTCCATTCTTGGAGCTGTACATTCTATGGGTTTGGAAAAATAGTTTACAAAATAGCTTCACTGCCTTAAGAATCCTCTGTGCTCTGCCTTTCATCCCTTCCTTGTCCCCTAGTCCTTGGCAACCACTGATCTTCTTACTGTCCCCATAGTTGTGCCTTTATTATTTGACATTTTGTAAAATCAGGTTTGTCTTTCAAATGATTATTTGCTTAGGTTTTATATTAAAATTAATTCATATTTTCTATAAATTGACTACACATGCAGGCAAAGAGTGGCCTGGAAATTCATAGAGCAGGTAGTTTATATATGAATTACTGAAAGAGATATGTACTCATTAGTATTTCATTGTTCAAAATATCCTAAAGTTCAAGTACTCTTGTTGAAGGTATCTGGTAGACATTTTATATGCTGGCTTATTTTTGTGACTACTATATAAAATATGTGAGAAGGAACTGACTTAGAGAAACTTGTTTAAATTACACACAAAATAGCTATTCAAGGACAGGTGACAGCATAAAGCAATTTTTCTAAAGTTTTTTTTTGTTTTTTTTTTTTTTAATATATGAAGAGAATTACCATCTCCACTGTCCACTTCCACCAACCAAATAATCTCTCCTTGTCTCCCCATGAGGTTATGGCTGTGGGAAAATGCTGAAGAAATGGTAATTTAATATGAGGCTATTCAGTAAGTTAAGTAACTATGAACATGTAGCAGTGGCAGAGGAGAGCCTTATTTTCAGCAGAGAGAGCCCCGCACAAAAGTTCCATAGAGAGGGGTCAGCATTTAGGCCTCAGGGCAGAAGCAAAAGAAGAAATGTCCGAGGGGAAAAGGTAAAAGGGTGGCCATCCCAAACTTCTTGAATTCCAGGCTGCCCTGGAACATAGGAGTAGGAAGTTTTCCTGTCCTTCATTTGCCTAGTGCAGGGTTTCTCAGCCTGGGCACTGTTGGCATTAGGACTGGATAGTTCTTTGTTGTGGGGCCGTCCTGTGCATTGCAGGGTGTTTAGCAGCATCCTTGGCCTCTAACCATTGGATGTAGTAACAACTTCCCTAACCCCGCCCCTTCAGTTCGTAAAAGCCAAAAATGTCTCCAGTCCCACTAGTAGTTGCCAATAGCACCCCACAGATGTGACAACCCCAAATGTCTCAACATTGCCAAATGCCCCTTGGAGTACAAGATCACTCTCGATTGAAAGCCACTGATCTAACACCTTCCTTAAGGTTTGTACACATGCCTGCACTTGACCTTACTATTTGTAGAACAGAGAACTTGACCTCTAAATGTGTTTTGCATCTCCCACTGAAGTATGTTCCAGGGCCCAAGTGACTGATTTACAGTAAGCTTTTCTAAGTTGGGAAAATCACTCACCTCTCTGGGTTTAGAGATTCCTCATCTCTCAAATCTAGGGGATAGACTAGATGGCATCCGAGGACTATGTCAACTCAAACATAGTGTTAACACTTAAAATATATTCATGAACTAGGAAATTTAAAATCCTTTGAGTTTTAAATCTGTTACAGAGTAGTGAAACCTAATGGAAGATAAACTAGAAGAACAAGGTTTAAATTTCATTCAAACATGACTCCAGATAAACTGATGTATTAAATTGAGCTGTGTACTATAAATGGAAAGAGGCACTCATTCAATACTAAAACTTATTAGCTTGAGATTACAGGAGGTGGCTTTCATGGGTAACTGGGCTTGCTATCAACTACTCTGCTGGAGGAATATTTAAAAGTTTAAAAAGCAAGATTGTGCCTTTGACAATAATTGAAAAACCAAGCTGTCAGTATCAATTCTGCTTCCATTTTGTATAGAAAGATAGTGAAAACATCAAATAGTGTGAAGGAAATCTTATGGTCCGTCATCTCTATAAAATCATTTAATTGGCTAGTTTAGTCTATAAATCTTTTAAACACAGTAGAGACAGCTTTTGAAATAGCAGTGTCATCTTTCTTATATAATCCAGCTCAGCAAATGTAGTGTCCTATCTTTAACGTGTATTTTATTGATAAAATGTAGATTTGTATGTTCTTTGGCCAGTTCTGCAACTGGATGTAGAGAAAAAATAACATTCCATTCTAATTCCTGAAATAATTACTTCATCTCTTACATTAGCAAATACATTTTTGTTTTCAGTTAATATGCAAAGCTTCACGTATTATCATATTTCATAAAATTAAATAGCTCCTTTTCAAATTTAACCATATTTGATAATCATCATTCAGAACAGCGACCAGAATAATAAAAACTAATTCTCTTCTTTCCTGAACACTTTTAATCTTTCTTCCTGCATTTTAATTGCTTTACTAAATTATAGACATAATATGGATGCTTCTAACCATTTTAAGATTGATTGTCAATGAAAGAGGCATAGAGAAAGGAGAGCTAATAAGGAGTTTGTCTCTGAAATATAGTTATTGAGTTATGCCAAATATAGGATGTCCCCAAAAATATATCCACATACTTTGAGTAATTATAAAGACAGTGTTTATTAAAATACATTTCATTTTCAAAATTGAGCTATTAGCTATTGAAGTGTGTACGCATTTATGGAGGGACACCCTGTATTTTGTCATATTTCTCTATTTCCTTATTTCAGGATGATCATTAATTTTTGGCTCTTGGTTTATCTCTTTTACATGCATACTGAGACTTAGGTTTAGTAGCAATCTTTGAATAAAAGCTGAGGTTTGCCTTACAAGCGTTAGGGCAAAGTCCTACCGGTAAAGTTTACCTAGGCTTCATTGTCCTTAATATAAAATGGAAATAGTGGCTCTTTCTTGAGAATACAGTGGAGGAAACTAATGAGTTCATGCCAAATATAAAACTAAATATAATTTCTAAATACTAGGATATAATCAAATTTTCTTAGCATCTTTCTGCTCTCGTCAAGTAAGACTGTAGTAGTTGGATGGGTAAAATGTAAAGTATAGAACTCAGTCTTTCCTATTACTTCCTCTGTTATCAATAGGGTCAAAGGAAACAATTGTTTAGGAAAGAGATTTAGAGATACAGTGAGGAGGAGAAAGAAATCGTGCATTATTTTCCAAAATCATGCAAATTATTGTGCTCTGATAATGCAGTTGGAATGGAAATTCTACTTTTGAAATAGATGTCGTTTTTTTCTATAAACAAAAGGAAGTACCAGTGTTTTCTTGTCTCTAAAAGGGAACATACTTCATAGCTCCATTCATTTAAAAACACTAAAACGTCAGGGTGGCAGCACTCAGTAAGAAACCAGTGTGGCTTTCAGCTACATTTCTGTTGCTTCTAAGTGCTTTTCAAATATTATGATTAACTATATTCTTTCTGCTTATCCTAATTTCCCGTGCTATTCCTTAAGCTGGCTGATCTACCCCCTCAGCAAGAAAGAAAATGAGAAGAAAATAGTTTATGTCTTACTGTGGTGATTGCTATGTCTTGCATGGAGCTTTCTTTATATGTAAATTGTATTTCTCTCATTCCAATCCATTATTTTTCTTGTCTCTGGATGTAAAGTTTTTTAGCGATGGAGATTTTGTCAGATGAGGACAGACAGCTGGTGAATGATCTGTGACTCTTCAACCCCTTTTCCATATCCTACTAAAGTCCCTCTCCATACTAAACACCTAAAAATATCTAGACGCCCAAATATTCAAGAAAATTTCTATTTATAATGTTTGGTTTTCTTTGTTTTTGGCATATTGTGTCATTTGATGAAATAATCATAATATTTTGTAGAAATGGTTTCCTTTCTAGAATTAAATTTGATTCTAATGTTATCACTATACATTGTATTCTTCTGTTACCTAGGACCAAAAGAGGCTTTTTCCTCCTCCTTGCCTTCCTCTGTTATAAAAGTTGACAGATGTGAATCATAGGCAGCTAAAGAGGGTATGTCAAAATGGGGCCATAAAATGTATTTAACTTAGGAGACTTGGAGCTATTTTGAACATGTTATATCACTATTCTTTGCAAATAGGAGGAAGAAGGAACCTATGACCAAACTATTGAGTTCCGAAGAGGAGGTGATGGCCAGCCCAGGCGGTCCACTCGGCCAACCCAGCAGTTTTACCAACCTCCCCGGGCTCGGAACTAATATGAGAAGGTAACATTGACATTGTAAGGTGTTCTCCATATTAAAAAAGATATTATTTATGTGGAATAAATAAGTTCAATTATTAATATTACATACTAATGTATTAGAAAAAAAGCTGATGTTTTAAACCTTCCAATTATAAAATACGTACGATTAAACCATAGTTATAGATTACTTTTCCATCAACCCTTTCTTCACCAATGCTATCCTTAGTCCTCCTCTTTCTCCATACCTACTCTCTTCTAATGGCGGTGGACAATCATCAAAGTCACTATAAGTTTGAAAGCAGGAAGGTGAAAGAAAATTTCGATTCTTTTTAAGGAAAAAGATATATTTCACTCATGATCCATTTAGACCACCTGCTATTCTTGCTACATTTTGCTGTGTGGAAGGCCATCCTATATAATAAAAGCATAGTGTGCAAATTGTCCCCTCGACTAAGAGTTCATCTGGGAGTTCGATCAGGGGGTGGAGCTGGCCAGGGGAAGGGACCATGAATTTCGTGTACTGGGCCTCTATAGTATTTCAATGAAGGTTGAGTTCACGAAGCTTACCATTTTAAAAGGACATAAAGAAACGAGATATACAGATAAAAGGGAGCCAGTAGTCTCTACCCAAATCATCTGATTAGTGTTTTTCAACCTGGTTATGCATTAGAATCTGGGATCTTTTAAAAACAATACCCTGCACCCCAACCCCAGACCATTTATTTTAGAAGCGGGGGGGATGATGGGGCCCAGGCATGCACACCACTCACCTAAATACTTCATAGCAGAAATCCCCAATAGCGGGTGGTCTTGCTCCCCCAGGGGACATGCCACTGTCAGAAGATCTGTCTGATTATCACAATTGGGGGAGAGGAGGGGTTGCCACTGCATCTAGTGGGTAGAGGCCAAGGATGCTGCTTTAGTAAATGTACAGGGCAGCACCCCCAGAGCAGTGACTTGTCCCAAATGTCAACAGTGCTGAGATTGAGAAATCCTCCTTTAAAATAAAAACACTGCTGCTGAAGCCTGAGAGAGAGAGAGGAGAAGAGAGGAAATGTTTCACAGTATATCTTAAGGAATTGGGTGAAGACAACATGAATGCTTATTGAAATATAATTTGGGACTCCTAGTCCATCAAGCCAGAAACTTTCATCTTAGAGTTTTAGAAAGAGTTACTATCTGAATATCTTTTATAAGAAGGAAGAGAAATGTGACAAAAAAGTCAAGAAATTATAGGACTAATCTAAGGCATCTCATTGTGATGAACCTTATTAATGTGTTTTTGCCATGTTTGGTAATATTTCTATTTTTTGCTTATGCCAGGGCTTTTGAATATTTTTTAATAATCAGAATTTTCTCATTAGAGTTTTTGTTATATTTCACCCTAAAGAGAATTTTGGACTTAACTGTATCTTTTTTTTCTCATGTATTTTCTCTCAATAACAAGACCATTGAGAATTTTTAAAGAAATTGTTCTCAATTCATCATTTTAGCTATTTATTCTGCTACAGCTGTTATCCACATTGTATCCTTCCCCTGCTAAGTGACTCCATTTTTCAAACCAGCTGTTGCTGTTTAGGACTGGAAGTGCAGGTAGCCTGAACTTAGATGTGCTATCCATGAAAAATGCATACCAAATTGTAAACACTCAGTTTAAAAAAGTAAAATATCTCAATAATTTTTATTGATCATATTGCAATGACATTTTAGAGAGATTGGGTTAAGTAAAATATGTTACTAAAATTAATTTTACTTAATTACTTTTACTTTTTTTATGTGGCTACTAGAAAATTAAAAATGGCTCATGTCTCACTTTCTATTTCTGTTGGACATCACTGGCCCAGAGTCTTGTGTCTTCTTCAGCTTCCCCAAAGCTCCTCCATTAGTTAAAAATTAGTTCTGCCCTCTCGAAGTGAAAAAACCTTTATTTCCTAGCTCTTAGCTCCTTATGTAGTCATCTGCCTGGAGAGGAAGCATGGCTTCTGATTTGCCAGAGCAAGCTACCGTAGCAACTTTTTCCTTTATCATTGACTTTTCTTTGTGCTTAATACAAGGCCATTAAGTAAATAGATATAAACTCTTAAATAAAAAGGTAGTAAAACACTTAAAATAAGTTTAGTGTACTTACAGTTAAATCTTTTTTCAGGTAAAGGAAAACTGAGACTTCCCTCTTAGCTTTCTGAGGTCTTTTAAATTGTTTAAGACAAGATTTTAGTATAAGGCCACTATCTCCACACACACATATTCTTCCCAAGGGTAGAGGGAGTTATATTCTACTTGAGCTTTGTGACTAACAAAAGCAGGAGGGCATGGGAGCCTGGGGTAGGTGACAGAAGGGTGAGAGAAGGGGAGCCATTGGGGAAGTAGACCCGCCTCTGAGAAAAAGTAGTGGCAAATCAGGTCAAATCCTTCAGGGGAGATAAGGCCCCAAATGTCAAACTTATAGTTCCTGGACTTCTCATAGTTGTTGCAGACAAGTTAGAAATATGAGCAAATATGGATAGAGAAATTATGCATAGGTCTGTAACCAATGAAACTGACCAAAACTATGTGCATTTAATGAATTTTTTGATGTGATTGGGGTTATAGGAACTAGACTTAAGAGGTAGGGATAGAGTTTAGAAATCAGTTTTAAGCTTCATTTTCTTGGCAGGGTAGAGTTTTCTGAAGAGATTCTAAAAGTGGAGGAAAGCTTAAAGTGGAGAAGAAGCATAGTGCACAGGAAGCAGTTTTCAGTGGCTACATAGAGTATATAAATCAAAGCAGTTGGTGCTAAATATACAGTACATGTTGGTAGTGGCTGAAGACTATGGCTTTAGACATCTCAAGTGTTTGAAGTGTTCAGCGCTTTCATGAAATTCCAAATAAGAATGACATGATTGAAATTATACTTAATAAATATTGCTATTGGATGTAGGATGGATTCCAGCACCTGGAGGGAAAGCATGTAAGCACCTAAGTGCGGTGGTCTAGTGGAGGAGAAGTTAGGGTTTCTGTCCTGCTGTGAAGGGGAAACAGCTGGCCTGTGTGGGAAGGTTTGAAAGACACCTCAGCGTGAGGCCCCCAGTGCAATGAAGGTTCAAGCTCAACATAAGTTTAATAATTATTGATTCACTTTGAACTTCATTACTAGTTACTTATTTGTTTGATGAAAGAATCATCTTTGCATTTTTCACATGTCATCCACAGACTTTGAAACCTATAGCTAAGACTGCTACATAAATACCACAACTTCATTTATTTTCTAAGGCTTTAACACCATTTTTAGCTGGGAAAAGATCTATTTTTAAAAGTGAAAAATTTTTGTTTTGACAATCTGGTCCAGCAAAATTTTTCAAATCAAGGCCAGGGAAGTGATCATTCTAAGAATAGCTATTACAGAACCCTGTGATGCCAGCAGCGTGGGCATCATGTGAGAATGAAAGTACAGAGAGAGCTCTTTATTTTCTAAGCAGGAGACTATTTACTCAGGAGACTTATGAGCTGTTAGTATGCAGCCATGGGAATTCTGTCCAAGCAAGCTTTTATGCATGAAGCTCAAATAGGACCAGAACAATCACGGCTCATCTCTTCACTTCTTTCAGCTTTCTGTTGTCACCAACAAAAGTGTTTGAACCAGGTGATACCTGATAAAGGTGGGGAGCAAGCAGGGGAGGTGACAGACTAAAATAAATGTCCTGTGTGGACTGAACTAGTTCAGAGGTATTCAGAGGAATAGGATGGAGGTAGAACTGGTTCATTGGCAGGCTGCTTCTTTTTTAAATCATTCCCTGTTAAAAACTATTTGGTTAATGGACATTCCTGAAATCAATTTGCTAGCAATAAAGGGGCTAATAGTGACAGAGATGTACTTTAAGAGTTTAAGAGAGAAAAGTATTTAGCAAGATTTTGCTTTGGGGTTTATATATTTATATAAATTGTGTTTATAAATGAAACAGTTTATTCTGTTTGCAATCTATTGATATTTCTACAAGCACTTCACATTTATAGGTAAGTTTCAGCAGAATTATATCCTGAGTGTGAAAAAGTCAATTTTCTAGGTCCAATTTCACTTTCTTCCTCTCTCTTTTTTTTTTTTTAAATAGAGTATTTGTGAAGAAAGGAGTCATTGATGGAAACATCCTGGTCAAAACCTCTTGATAGACCTTCCAATTTCCCTTCAGAATAAGATTCAGCCATGGTGTATATTATTATTTCAAGAATGAAAAAGCAGATTTGAGGGGGGGAAGATACAAGTGAAAGAATTTTTTCTTCTGCCATCAATAAAATCAGTGCGCTATTATATATATATATATACCTTGTTTTACAGTATGTTTTATTTGCTGAATATTGTCTTTCTCCTTCACCTAGTATTAACACCACACTAATTGCCTTCTATTGATAGAATAGTGACAATAGCATACCAGAGCCTCCCCTAATAATTACAGAATAAACTGACTTACACAGCTGGCCACATTTCTTGCAAAAACAACCTGAAGCCAAATTGCAGTTCTTAGTATGGTAAGTACTTCGCTACTAAGTGCAGCAGTAAGAAGTATTTAAAATTCAAATATGTTGTTTTTAGCACTCTATTAGCTTTTTCAACTGCAATTCAATTTTAAAAGGCATTTCCTCGTAATGTGTGCAGTGGATCTTTCAGGATTCATCTACCTTGCAAATAATAGAAAACCCAACTCAAACTGCTTTTGTATTTCATTTAAACACTAAGAAAACTTACTGGCTTGTACATATCACTACCAGAAGCTCAGATTTCAGTTGGTTTCATTCAGTGACTCAGGCCTGTTGTGAAAGACCCTGATTCTTTACATCTCTGGTGTTTACTTGCTCTGTCATCAGCTTCATTCTGCAGGAGACTTCCCCGTGTGGTCACAGATGGTTATGCTTCCCAGAGCTATTATGTGTGAGGACCATTTCTAGAAGTACACTCAGAAGAGAAAAGAAGCTCCTCTCCTTAGGCCACATTCACCTGTATTGTGCTACTTTTGTGCTTAAGAACCAGTAACTTCACAAGGGTCTGTGGATTCCTTTAGGCATGATCTGGCCTTACAGGTGGGGCTGCTCTGCTTCCTGGAAGTATTGGGAACATGTTTGATTCAGGCAAAGGATATGCATCTGAAAGTCAGGAAACTTGTCCAAAGGAGAGGGAGGAGGTGTTGGAAAAGCAACCCAGACTGTCCATTGCAGAAAGCCGTCTGAACTGCAAACTTCTTCATTATATAGGACAGAAATAATGTTCCCATAGTGTTAATCTTAGAAGTCACAAGTGAAGTCTAAAACAAAGAATGAGAAGGTAGGAGGGATGGGGGAAGAGGAAAACAGAACCCTCCAGCCAAAATAAGTCACAAAATTTATTACTTTGCTTTAAAGGAGAGGGTCTAAGGGTCTCAGGGACTATTAACTCTTAAGTTTTCTTATTAGCCCACAGTTGATTATTTCTACAACATTTTTTTTGTTGTTAATCCTCACCCTAGGATATTTTTTCCATTGATTTTTTTAGAATTGAAGGGGGTGGTGGAGAAAGAGAAACATTTGTGTGAGAAAGACAACCCCAACCAGGCCAAGGACCAAACCTGTAACCCAAGTATGTGCCCTTGACAGGGGATCAAACCCATGACCCTTCGGTGCATGGGCCAATATTCTAGCCACTGAGAAACAGTGGCCAACGTGATTTCTACCCTATCTTAATAAATAAAAGGTTGTAGGTGAAAAAGACGTTCTTGCAGTATTTGGTTTTTGTTTGCCCTTTATTATTGCTATATACCATAGGCAGTTTTTTCAAGATCTCCACATAATTCAATATTTATCTTGGGTTGAGAACCAGGAGAAGACCCATGGAAATTTTTATGAATTTGATAGCTGATAAAAAATAAGGGAAGAGGCAATAGAACTTAGGTTAATGTGTGTTTGTGTTTTAGTTTTTAACACAAAAATTGAAGAAGTAAAAAGAATGAAAAATTATTTATATAGAACAAAAGCTTGTAGCATCCTATCTAATAAAGAGGGAATATGCTAATCAACCCTCACACCATTGCAAAGATGGCAGTACCCACACAGCCAATAAGGAGGGAATATGCTGATTGACTGCCATGCATTCAAAATGGCAGTGCCCACAGCCACAAGATGGCAGCACCCAGTCCCCTTAGCCCCACTGGGTTGGTGGGCCTGGCTGTTCTGTGTGCCTGCCTTCAGGGTTCCCCAGGTCCCTCAGCCCCCCAGCTGCCTAGAACAGCCTGAGGTACAGGTAAGCGTCAGATGGTGGCTGTCCAAGGCTCAGGTAACCAGGGTTGGCTGAGGGCTGTGCTGCCAGCAGTGGCAGCAGCTGAGGTGTGATGGGGCTTCGCCTTCCCCTGATCACCGGGTTGCCTCCCACCCCTGAGAGCTCCCAGACTGTGAGAGGGGGCAGGACAGTCAGAGGGACTCCCTCTTCCAGTGCATGAATTTTCATGCACTGAGCCTCTAGTAAGAATATAAGGGAAGAGAATATTTTTGTATAGCTGTGCAATGTGTTTGTGTTTTAAGCTAAATGTTATTACAAGAGTGAAAAAGTTAAAAAAAATTTTTTGAAGTTCATAAAGTTAAAAAGTGGCAGTAAAATGAGACTAATTTATTGTTGAAGAAAACTATGTTAGCCTGGGTGCACAGTGTTCATAAAGTCTATAGTAATGTACAATAATGTCCTAAGCCTTCACATTATCACATCACTCACTCTGACTCACAGAGCAACTTTCAGTCCTGCAAACTCCAATCATGGTAAGTGCCCCATAAAGGCATATCATGTTTTATATTTTATACCATATTTAACTGTACCTTTTCCATGTTTAAATATATACGTTTAGATATATAAATACTTATCATTGTGTTACAATTTCCTATAGTATTCAGTGCAGTAACATGCTGGAATGGGTTTGTCGTGGAGGAGTAATAAACAGGCTTACCAAATAGCCTAGGTGTGTAGTAGGCCATACTCTTTAGGTTTGTGTAGTGCACTCTCTGATGTTGACACAATAACAAATTGCCTAATGACACATATCTCAGAATGTCTCCCTGTTGTTAAGCAACGCATGACTGTATCTCCTTCAAAACTTGGTGCTTCACATTTAACTCATTTGGTCTTTGGACCGTATTGTCTATTTTCCATAGGTTAAGCAAAGCCAGCCAGTCGGCCAAATAAAAGCACAGGATTTTTTTATTTTTTTATTTTTCAGGTCAGAAAACATCTAACTTTATTTTTCCTCCAAATCAAACAACCATAGTAGTACCTTTCTTTTAAATATTAATCTCACTCCTAAATCCTGAAGTAAATGGGGCCTTGCTATGTGTTTGTCACAATGAAAGAAGATGCCTTCAGTTCTTCTTGGCCAAATTCTAATTACTTAGCTGCTCCAGGATTCCCCACAGGAGCTATTTCTTCTTGGATTGTCTTCACTTCAGTCCCTTCTCCCAACTAGGAAGAAGACATCATTTTAAGAGGCTTACTTTCTCTTTCTCCTCTCCTTTCTCCTCCCCTCCTCCTTTTTCTTCTTTTTCTTTTACTTGTGCTGTTAAAGAAATAACAGGCCCAAAATGTAGTCATTTGTCCCTACAACAGCAAACCAGGAATGAATTGCAGTTTGTCTTTCTCAGGACTGTGATCTTTAAAAAGGCAATGTCAAATTTTCTGATTAGCACTAGTTGGGTAATCTGCATGATCTGCAAGATAAAGCCCTGATGGTGAAAGTAATTTTTAGGGGTGAAATAGACAGGTTTGGGGCATTTTAAGAATTGAGGGGTCCATGGAAAAAGCACAGGGCTACAGAGCTGCAAATGGTACATTTCCATAAGATAAGGGAGCTGGGAGCTGCAAAAAGTATACATTTATAGAATAAAGAGAAGGCAGTCCCATTCAAATAGAGAGGAAGAAAGCCCAGAAGGGAGAAGAAGGAGGGAACCTCATGCACTTCGGTTAAGGTTTGAGCTCAGGAGTTATTATAGTAACGAATGTAAGGGGGATAGTGACCAATTTGAGGGGATATCAAAGTACAAATATCTGCAGCTTTTATAAGCTATGGAAAAAAAGGGACTCAGTGGGACTCTAACCCCTCCCTATGTGGGAGTCTGTGCTTGTTTCTCAATAAATTTCCACCTTTGCTATACCATCTTTTGTCCGTGGTTTTATTCTTTGACTCCACCGGACAAAGAATCTGGGAAATCATCCTGCCCAGGGGAACACTGTGCATTCCAGTTCAATTTTCCCATATCACTGGTGTCTTCCTCCCTCCCCACAAAATAAGATGACCTAGCCTGACAAAAATAAGTTATTTCTTTTTTTCCTAATACCTTCTTGCCCCACCCTCTGTCTATGAAAACCTTCCATATTCTACAATCCTCGGGAGCACCTTGCTCTCCATGAATTGCTTAATAAGCCCATTAGATCTTTGAATTTATTTGATGAAATTTTGTTTTTAATAGCACATTTTTATTGAAAGCTTATTGGGTTAGGGAGGTACTGGATCATTGAAGCATAGTAACCTCCATCTTGTATAAAAAACTGCTGTTTGAAATTCTCTGCTATTGTTAGTCCCTTGTCCTGTAAACTCTATAATAAGACTTTGTTTTTAGTTTGAATAATAGAAAAAGATAAACTTAACTGTTTTTAGTTTGAATAATAGAAAAAGATAAACTTCTGACCTTGCAAGGTAGCCATTCAATGTAATAAACTAATATAGAGGCCCAGTACATGAAAATTCATGCACTAGAGGGGGTGGTCTCTCAGCCCAGCCTGCCTCTTCAGGGGCTGGAGGCAACCCAGTGATCAGGGGAAGGCAATGCCCCCATCACACTTCTGCTGCTGCCACTGCTGGCAGCGCAAGCCTTGGCCGGCCCTGGTTACCTGAGCCTCGGTGGCTGGGAAGCTGCCATCGAGGCTTGCCCGCACCTTAGGCCAGCCCTGGGCGGCTGGGGGGCTGAGGGTGAGTCTGGCTGCACTGTGTGCCTGCCATTGCCTTGGCTGGGCTGAAAGGACTGTGGACTCTGGTGGGGTTAAAAGGACTGGGCACCACATCTTGTGGCTATAAGGTGCTGCCATCTTTGTGACAGCATGATAGTCAATTTGCATAGTCCCTCTTTATTAGGATACTCATAATAATTCCCCATATTCTATGCCAAGTACTAGCTCATTATGTATTCAAGGTTACAATTGTAACAATAATCTACACAGAGCTCTTTGTAAAATCTGCAGACAAAGAAGCCCAAAAGGTATAAATATGAGAAACTTCCTGTGTGACTTTGCTCAGAGATTTGGAAGAAACACCTCCTTCTGGGCCGAATTCAATAAACAACTCCTAACTAATTGGCTCATTAAGGCATCTCATATCTCACTCTAAGATTAGGACACAACACCATCATAAATATACAGCCCTTCTTTTTTATATCTTTCCTTTGTTTAAAGAAGGGGAAAGATGGCAGTGAACAGATGGGAGGAAGAAGGAGCAGAGACGACCACAGGCAATACTCTCAAAGAGATCCATTTTGGGAAGAGTAAAAATGAAAATGTGAGGATCAAAAAGATAATTTCTTCAAACTAATTAATTCTGTGGTGCCAGGGTTCTGCCCCGTACCCCCCCCCCCCCCCAGCTTTACAAAGTGTTCAGCATTCTGGAGAAAGGGGTTGCATGTAGATGATTAAGAAGGAGTCCAAGGACAAAAGATATTTTTGATAGGCATTGAGGGTCAGAGGAGCTTCAGCTGAAGGAGCTAGAAAATTCTCTTCCTAGACCAAGGACTGTCCTTTTATTAAACACAATTTGTCCCAAGGCAAGGTGGGAATATACACTTCAAAGGGTGAGGTATCAAAGGGTTTACAGAGATTGTCAGTTTTGGGAATAGCCCACAGCTGTTTATGTGTTTGGCCAACTGGAGGCAATAAAATGCCCTGAGCTGTCTGGCAGTTAACAATACCATTCAGGTTTGGGGGACATGCCTTTTAGCCGTTTCCAACAGGTAAACTACATGTGACTCAACTCTGTTGAGCTCCAAAAGCTTCGCCAACCTTTTGGTAAAACTCTTGTAATTACTACATGCTGGAATTGGTTCTTGGCACTGTGGCCTATGGAAAATTGTTATTCTGCCCAGGTGCCCAGGTATTCCCTTGTGAAAGTCAATGACAGCTATTCTCGGTCTGCGGACAGAACCAGAATCCTCCAGAGGCCTTCTTTAAATGACAAGGCCAGCTCCACCTGTGACCTGGTTCTGTGGGTCTCTATTCAGGTTCTGGGGATATGCATTTTAATCAGTCTCCTCAGGTGTTTGTGTTGCTCATGACTGGCTGTCACTCTCATCCTCTGTTCTGAACAGATGAGCAGAGTTTCCTGCAGAGCCTTAAACTGCAGATCAAGGCATCAGAATCAGAAGACCCAGGGAGCATGGGAGTAGGTTGTGGAAGGACAAAGATATGGAAAACAAGAGGTCTAATTCCTCGCGCGCCCCCCCCCCCCCATATCTTTCACTTTAGAAAACTTGTAATGGCTCATAGTTTATTCTCTCTTTGAGATGTATAAAAATCCTTTTGAAAACTAGATAGGACTTTTGTCAGTTTGATGACCCATGAATGCCATTCTCAAGGACCTTGATTTTTACTCTTTGAAATGTAAACATCAAGGAAAATAACACCCTAATCACCCAGTTTCTGAGGGATGGTAGGCACCTTGTTGCAAGTTGCAAAATTACCTCCTGTCATAAAGATACGGGTTTGTTTCTCAACTAGATAAAGCTAATAAGCTAACACAGATAGGCACTCCATTTACCATGTGAGTCAAGGATGAACCATGTACCAGTATGACAAATGCTGCTGTCATAGTTCCCTTACTAGAGGGCTAGTAATTGTTTATCTTGAGAACATGTGTGTAATGGGTTCTATCTGCTTGGCTCTATAAGGGAGGAGATTTTTTTTCCTGTTTTGCAATCTCCTAGCGGACTGGCTGTGATATGTATCACATTCTGGTTTAATGTATATTCACTAGCAAACAAGCAACTTTTTGTTTCTACTAACTTAGTGGAGAGATTTCCTGTTTGGAGGAAGATTTTGCTCTTTCGCCATGTGGAGGAGGAAAAATTAATTTTTCTTCTTCCCCTCTAAAAATTCTGGTTTGACTAATAATCATATTAACAAATGGCAGATTAAGAGAAGAAAATGACCAAATTATTATATATGTACATACAGGGGCTCCACAAGGATGTAGGGCCCAAAACAAATTAAGGGGTTAAACCTTATATGCCATCTTGACCTTAGGACGAGGGGTTTGTGATTTGGAACTTCAAAAGGCAGAAAGGCAATTCATATAGAGATGAAAAAGTGAATGTATAGTAAATTAATGTTTGTCGGGCTATTTTAATAATGGGACACACAAACTGTTAGCAGTGAACTGGCAGCAGAAGTTAACCAGCAGAATTGGACCTCCGGTTCAGCAACCTTGGTTCTTGAGTTCTGCCAGGGAAGAATTCAGAGCCAAGAACTCAAATTATAAGAGAAATTTTATTTAGAAAGTCACAGAGGTAGAAAAAATGAGCTAGCTTAGTTGTGCAGGCTCAGGAAACAGGTAACAGGGAGGCGGGGGGTGGGAGAAGGTCCCTTGGAATTTAGGAGAAAGAAAGAAAGCAAGGATAAATGCATGTGGGGAAAGAGGTGGGGGGAAAGGCCTGGCCAGGAAAAAAGAAGGTGAGGTAAGGCATAAGCAAGAGAGAGAGAGAGAGAGAGAGAGAGAGAGAGAGAGAGAGAGAGAGAGAAGAAGAAAAAGAAGAAGAAGAAGAAGAAGAAAAAGAAGAAGAAGAAGAAAAAGAGAAGAGAGAAGAGAGAGAGAGAGATTGCCCTGAGTCCTTAGTCTTGAGGGATTTTATCTAGAAGTCTCAGGCAAGGATCTTAATAGAATATTCATCTATTTTCCAGGTGTGTCTCCTTAAGGTTTTGGTCTCCACTGATTGGTCGGAGGCACCAGGACAGGGGGTCAATAGTCATCACAGCTGGTCCTGATGTCAACCATGGCATAGTCCCAACCTGGTCCTGCTGCTTTGATGGGCCTAGAGCTGAAACACAACTGAGACTTCTATGTTATCTCTAGAGCTTAATGTTTCAGGGAGCGGTTGTGTAAGGGCTTATATGGGAGTTGTATGAGGCTATTCTCTGGCCCCCTTGTTCCTCCTCCAAGGGGATACACCACATGACTAGCAACATGCCATGGGAGGGAAGGTCAGGGGAGGGTCTGAACTGTATTGCCATTTGCAATAACATGGATGGACCCTGAGAATATTATTCCAAGTGAAATGTAGATAAAGCTAAGAACCGTATGATCTCACTCATATGTGGGATGTAAAACTGAAACTCATGGACACAAACAGCAATGTGGTGGTTGTCAGAGGAAGGCGTGGGAGAGAAGGGGGTCCTAATATACAGTGAGATTTGACTGTGGGTGGTGGGCACACAGTGCCATATTCAGATCGTGTAACAGAAACCCACACCTGAAGCCTCTCACATGTCTAATATCAATGGTTCCTCCCTATGTGACAACTATTCCATACTCAGGACCACAGGATTCACCGCTTCCCCTGGAAACCATTGTTGGTCATACTTGGCTCTCTAAGGAATCACTTGTTGCCACTTACTCCCAGTGCTTTTCTGTTTGTTTGTATGTTTATTTTAAACCTTGACTGTTAAGAGTTTTACTCTACCTTGTTCATGGCAGCAATGTCCCATTTCAACTGGACCTGTCCTCAGAGATGTGTCTTCTTCACATCTAATGTATTTTTTAAAATATTTTTTTTTTATTTCAGAAAGGAAGGGAGAGGAAGGAAGAGATAGGAACTTCAACAAAGAGAGAGGATCATCAATGAGCTGCCTCCTGCATGGCCCCTACTGGAGACCCAGCCCGCAACCCAGGCATGTGCCCTGAGCAGAAATCAAACCATGACCTCCAGGTTCGTAGGTTAACCCTCACCCACTGGGCCATGCTGGCTGGGCATGATCAGCTTATTTTCTATTGTCAATGTCAATTCCCGCTCCGTGTCTGATCACGGAGTGGTTTTTATCTTCTCCCTAGTAGGAGTTGGAGGAAGATCTAGTAAAATCTACCGAACAAATTTCAGGAGAAGAATCTTAACACTGCTTTACAAACCAAAGTTTATTGTGTATTCTAAAGTACAAGTTAATGAATAGCAGGGTAGAAGTTGCCAAGTTTGTTTTTTTTTGTTTTTTTTAAGTACTAAATTGAAGTTTATTTTCTTCTGAGAATTCCTTTAACATAGCATTTTCTAGTACAATATATGAAAAGTTGGTTTTTATTATGAAACTCAGTTGCAATTTCAGCTCTAATTATGACATATTAACTGTGCTGTTTTAAGGTGGTTAAATGTGCAATTTAAATTTCTTATAAACACTATACATTTTAAAGAGTAGAGGCATAAATTTTAACTTCCATCCTCACTGTAAAATCAATTAAAGAATCTAAAAAATGCTAATGAAAATCTTGCAGATATTACACTTGTGCAAAGAGACCAAAATTCTGCTTTGCAGCTGAATTTTTAAATCCTTAGTTTTCACACTAATGTTGTATTCGTAAGGATTACAGGTATTAATAAACCAATACATCTGTCCTCTGTCCTTTTATTCATTCAGTCAGTCATGAATTCAACTCAACATCACCTACTTTTGAGCCTCTGATAGATTCTAAAAGAACATATGTGACTATCCTTACAAAGTTTAAGAGAGAAAATGAGGTATGATGCAATTGAAGAAGAATATATATATATATATATATATATATATATATATATATATATATATATATATAAACTTGGAGGTAGCATTTGGAAAGATAGAGATCATCTGTAAAAATAGAAGGACATTTGTAAGCATGGGCTTGGAAATCAACCTAGGTTAATTACTCCTTACTAGCTGTTTGACCCACGCAATGACACCCTGCTTAAGCCTTCCAAGCTTTAATTACCTTGTCTATAAAATGGGAAGTATTATAGTAATACAACTTTGTTCTGAGGGTTAATTGAATTAAAATAAGTAAATCATAGTTCCTTGCTGCCACCCACCCCTAGTTCCCTGTTCGCTATTAGGCAATCAGAGCCTGCCAGCTGGGAAAGGAACTGAGAGGTGGTCACTGTGCCTCATAGTGACTTGGTTGAATGGTCATTCTGGTCATTCTACTGTTAGGGTTAATTTAAATATTACCCTTTTATTATATAGGATAGAGGCCTGGTGCATGGGTGTGGGCTGCTGGTCTGCCCTGATGGGGGCCCTGGATCAGGGTGGGGGTGTTCCCGGCTGGGCAAGGGGCCACTGGGCAGTTTGCAGGCCAGCCACGCCCCCATTTGGGGCTGGCCGGGTGAGGGACCAGCAGTTGTTCTGGTCTCTGGTCATTCTGCTGTTTCAGTCACTAGGCTTTTATTATATAGGATATGCATAGCCCATGAACACAAACAATAGTGTAATGAAGGCCTGGGGTGGGCAGGGACAGGGTGGAGGGGCCAAGGGGAAGGAAATGGGGACATCTGTAATACTGACAACAATTCCGTAAATATATTTAAAAAAAATAGTGGTAAAGAAGTCCAAATAGATGATAATGGGAGGTAGAACTGCACAGTCCCAATGTCTGGGTCCATATGTGTGTTCTACCCTTTATTAACTGTGTGCCCTTAGGTGGGTTATGTCACCTCTCTGAACATCTGTTTTGAGGATAATAATTGCACCTATCACATTGACTCTTAAATAAGAAATATTTACATAGAACACTGAATATGTTAAATATTCAGTATTAGGTATTACTATTTGTGTAAGAAATTTTGCAATCATTAGAAAAGGTGTATTACTTTCCATTGAAAATGGCAAAACTAAAAGGCCCATTTAATCCTATATCCATGAGATCTCCCAGTTCCTGGGTCTCCCTCTGCTGTAACGCGCTGCTGCTTTGGAAGGTGGGCCGGTGGTAGCAGCCAGAGGAACCAGCAGCAGAACTCTGCTCCTCTCTCACCATGACCTCACACAGGCAGAATCCGGACCCCTCTGTAGAGTGGAGACTAGTCAGACTCAAGGACATCCTGAGAATAGAGGCGATTTCTGTGACAGTGCTTCTTTGAAGGAAATAATTGTTTTCACTTAAAGTTTAATTATGTCCATTCTGAACACAATGATTCCCCAGGCTTCCCTACAATGTGAGCTCTTTTCAGCTTAAATTTACTTTTTATCCTTCCATGGCACATAAAAGACGTCCCCAAATAATGGTTAAATTAAAAATAAAATGATGGCCATGCCAGTGTGGCTCAGTGGTTGAGCATGAACATATGAACCAGGAGGTCACAGTTTCATTCCTGATCAGGGAACATGCCTGGGTAGCAGGCTCCACTCCCTAGTCAATGATTCTCTCTAATCATTGATATTTCTCTCTCTCTCTCTCTCTCTCTCTCTCTCTCTCTCTCTCTCTCTCCCCGTTTATCCCTGAAATCAATAAAAAATATATTTTTAAAATAAAATAAAAATATGTATAACTAATGCAACCTGCACTGAAGCCACATTCAGGAATAATTAAAAAAAAAATTTTTTTAATTGCTTTGTAAGTTGAACTACTTAAATGCAAGCATTTCAGTCTTTGGTGCCAAAGGGTATTTGATTCCCTTGCTTTGTTTTCATATTCCCCGTCACCCAGACATGGACACACACACACACACACACACACACACACACACACACACACACTTGTTCTCTGTTATCCAAACAGCACCTGGTCTCCCGGTTGAGGTTTGGCTTTGGGCTGAGCTGGCACAGAGCCGTGGTGTGTGAATTGCAGTCTGACTGTAGGAGCTCAGGGGCAAAGGAGAAGCTGCCAAAGTCTCAACTCCTGCATAATCCTCTGCTTCCTCCTCTCAAGAGCACCTAATTCCTGGCCTGAGCACCACCTGCCACACCTTTGGGCTGTGCTTCACCTCGGAGCAGAGGGGCTGCGGGTGGGAAGGTCGCACCACTCAGAAGCCTGGGCTCCGGCGGGCTGTCTGTGTCCCAGGGCCTCCGCCGCCCTCCACGTGGGCGGAACAGCCCGAACACAATTCCACCTCCGCTCTCCCAAACCATAGAGCCCTCTGCCTCCGGACAGCCGCCGGCGCGGTGCGGCCTGACTCCAGGTTCCTTGGAAGAGGAGGGAGGACGGGACTCAGTAAGTATAGGATCTAACACCCTCCGCCTGCCCCAAGCTCTCCCTGCACCGGACCAGGTCGGCCCCTGGCTGCACAAGCTAGTCCTGGCAGGGACAGCGGAGGCTTCGGGGCGTTTCCATTTGTCACTTGGCAAAGAGCGGCAGCCAGTGTGCCGTCCAAGTGCGCGGCCTGAACGCCTGCCAGCGCGGTGTGCTGTGGGGTTGACATTCGCGCCCATACCTGCCCTCCCCGTGTGTGCCCCCTCCCCCCCCACACACACACATACACACACCCCACCACCACCACACACACCCCGGGGGAAGCGGGTGGCTCAGCACCCCAGCTCGCAGGGACCTTCCTGCTGGGAGGCCAGCCCGCAGCCCATGCACAGGCGGCCTCTCCCGGGAGCCCTGACCTGCCAGTTATTCTCAGTGTGTTGCTTTCTTCCTATTTTTCAAGTCTGAAGGCTGCAGGTTGTTTCTCATTTACTGCCTCTCTCTCTGTTGGGCTGCAGAATGGTAAGCCCCGATGTTGCGTGTCCTGATCAGGTTCCCTCTGCAAAAATGTGCCGCAGCCTTTCAGACCCGGCAGCGGCAGCGTAACCTGTGAGGCATCTTCCGGACCAGTAAGTCCTTGTTGACAAACTCCCCTCCCTGTTCCCTGCTCAGGGTTTTATTTCTAGTTAGCATCCAGCCAATAGTGCCATTTATTAAGATCAGAGATTTAATTATGCACATATTTGAAACCCAAACCCATTAAGTCTATCGGTCCCTTGGAAACGCTGTTTGCCAGGTGTGCAATCACAGAGAATATGCCAAAATGCCGCGCAATTACTTTTTAAAGCTTAACTTTAAAAAGGGCGGAAGGACTAGCTTTTTCACGTAGAGAAAATGGCTCCTCGGACATTAGAAACAATAGGAAAATGCCAGAAATGGGGGAGAAATAAAATTATAAATCCCAGGGATGGTGCCGGGAAAGAGGCGCTGAGAGGAAGCCGGAGCGGCTCGGTGGGAGCAGGAGCGGGTGCCTCTCCGGGGAAGGCAGAGGGCTCTCCGGGGCCTCTCTGTCCTGCCTCAGCCACCCCTCCCCGTGTTCTGTTTATCTTGAGCGGATGAATTATGCTTCACTTTATCGTGGCTTATTAACGGCCTTTCCCACCAGACCACACCCTCCCCGGAGGCAGGAACCATACAAGAGTCCTGGACAGAAAGGGGTGTTGCTGGGAGGGTCAGAGGGTCTGAGGACCTGGCTCCCTTCAGGGCAGGGCATGCCCTTCAGCCGCCTGAAGTGCCCTAAGCCAGTGTTTCCAAAACTTTTGACATATGTGTACCCCTTCTATAATTTTCGTAACGCTGAGTACCCCTCGTACTCATGAGAACGTAAAATTAGGCGCAGCTAAGCACGGTGCAGTGCATATCCCCACCAAACTCTTCCCGTACCCCTGGGAGTACACGTACCACACTTTGGGAAACACTGCCTGGGGTAAGCCAACAGGCTTCAGCTCACAGCCCATCTGGGCACTGCCTCGGCCTTGACCAGGGTCACAAGGCCCTTCCACTGACAAGGGCTGGCCGCCTTGGCCTGGCTTAGGACAACTCTGAAGGGCCACTCTAGCTCCAGAGCTTCTCCATGGCTTGGCCTGGCTCTCAGGGGCCTGCAGGCCACTGGACTTTTCTCTCTGTCCATTCCTGTTCTCACCTTTTGCTTTCACAGGTGTTTGCCCCAAGGGTGCTTGCTGCTGAATGCTCCTTACACGGAATTCCATCTGAGTCTGCTTCTCGGAAAACCCAATCTGCAACACCGTTCAGCTGAGGACCAAGACATAATTAGGTAGTAAAGGTACAGAATTTAGGAGGAAGTATTTTAATACCTTAAAAGCTGTGGGGTTGTAGAGGAGAAAAAGCAAATATAAAGACTGAGGAAACAATACAGTAGACAGGTGGAAAGAAAACGGCTGGGAGTCCCCAGCCCTGGTGCTGACCCATCCTCTGCTCAGAGCGGAATGTGTGGTCATGGGACCGTTTCAGCGACCGCTGGGCCTCTCCGCTCTTCCCTTGTCCTTCTGTCAGGCCGGATTAGTAACAACTTGTCTGTGAGCAAAAAGTTTCCAAAGATGATCTGGAAACTATAAATCTGGGAGGCGGACCTGACGGCAAAGAAAATGTACCTTTTAGAATTGCAAGTGGTGATCTCACATCCCTGGGAGACTGTCACTCTGACAGCTCACGGAGGTGTGAGGAAGAGTTCCTGTGATGGCTGCTTGTCTGGAGATAACTGACACCTTTCGGGGAATGAGGTGAGAGGATGAAGAGGGCAGAAAGTGGAAATTAAGATAGAAACACCATGGGAGAGCACATCAGACGGAAAAAAACCGTAGTCATTGACATTTATAAGGCAGAGACTGACACAGAGGAACATTGTAGTCACAAAGGTAAAACTTACTGGAAATTAAGAAGTTTGGCCCAGAATGAAAAGGTGGAATCTTACTTAGTTTACTTTATTTTGGTTTCAGCTAAACTACTCTGGAAATTTACCTTTGGTTAAAATAATGGTCACTCAACAAATAATTAAATGCCTACTTTTATTAGTTAGCTTCTTTGATGCAGTCAAAAAAAGAAAGGAAATGATAGAATTTATGCTCAGGGTAAAAGGAGGCTAACAGAATAAATGGCAAAGCGGAACCAGGGACGCTCCAGGGGTCGATTGGCCTGTTGTAAAAGAGAGGCTTTCCCAGCATCCCCGCTTCCCATCTTTTTATCCTGTGAAGGTTTCCCTTTTCCAGAGGGAATGACAGTGACTGACTTGATTCACTTCTCACACCTTAGCTCAGTGGTCGACAAACTCATTAGTCAACAAAGCCAAATATCAACAGTACAATGATTGAAATTTCTTTTGAGAGCCACATTTTTTAAACTTGAACTTCTTCTAATGCCACTTCTTCAAAATAGACTTGCCCAGGCCATGGTATTTTGTGGAAGAGCCACACTCAAGGAGCCAAAGAACCGCATGTGGCTTGCGAGCCATAGTTTGCCGACCACGGCCTTAGCTCAAAGGATAGGACCCCTTGACTGACAGGACAATTGGGGACAGGGCACTCACCAAAGAAATTGAGGATCTGTAGCAAAAAGAAGAGTCAATTGAGATTTCAGAAGCCCCGCCTCCTCAGGTATTGCTCTAGGAATGACATATGTTGGTGGGAGGCATGAGCCCTGTTTGCAGGGAGCATGTAATCTAATAAGGAAGCATAATGGTACAGGACTGATGCTGTTAGTTGGCTATGTACAGCCATTCCCAGCCTAGTTTTTTTTTTTTTTTTTTTTTTTTTTTCCCACTCTATTACACAGTGTGGCAAACTTTGTATACTTAATACCTGGCAATAGTAGGTGCTTAAAAAATGTTGACCAACCCAGTGATCAAATGAATAAATCTTTAAAATTGGAATAATTATGTTAGCTTAGTATATCTCAAGAAACTATTCTCCAATCATATATGTCGAAATTCAGTAATATATATTATATATATATATATATATATATATATATATATATATATGTAATTATTATTTTTTAAATATATTTTATTGATTTTTTACAAAGAGGAAAGGAGAGAGATAGAGAGCTAGAAATGTTGATGAGAGAGAAACATCGACCAGCTGCCTCTTGCACACCCCCTACCGGGGATGTGCCCGCAACCAATGTACATGCCTTGACCAGAATCGAACCTGGGACCTTTCAGTCTGCAGACTGACGCTCTACCACTGAGCCAAACCGGTTTCGACTATATGTAATTATTGATGAAGTTTTCAAGATGAATTAAAATTGCAAATTAGTTGATCTTGAGTTTGAATGCCCACTAATAGTGAGTCGTTTCACACCCTTAAAAATGAGTTGGTCTTTCTTAATACATGGAATCATGAAAATACATTTAAAAAAAAGTATTAGAGATGATTTGGTCCAACCATTTTATTTTATTGGCAAGGAAATTGAGAAAGAGCAACTCTGTTACCCAACTCCCTCCCCCTGACACATAGCCCACTCCTACCAGAGCCAAGATTCTTGATTACCTGTCTGATGCACTTATACTGCCCTTGATGAAAACAGAAACACGGCAGTTAGATTGGTTTGAGACAGAGGGAATTTAAATGTAATTCCACAAAGAAAACCCCCCACCAAATTTACATTTATAAAAGTAATAGAAAGACTCTGACTCTTAAATTGTTTCTAAATAAAATAGTGTGAATGAACTTCATCCAATATTGATATATCCTTTGGCATTTTGGAGTATTTATTTGTTATTGTGAAAAATTGCACCTGAATAATGTATAATAGGATGTATGTTCAAATTGCCTTTGAATAATGTATAACAAGAAAGGTTTTCTTTATTCATTTAGTGTCTTTCTTTCAAGGAATTATAGTACCTTGGGCACTTCAGGTTAGATGGCTTGTTGAGTACGTGCTTTTCCACTTAAACGTAACATTTTGGAGAGCAGAGTAATGTTTTGAATCTATAGGAGTAGCACTCAATAACCCGAGAGACAACATCATGACAAAGTAATAAGTTTACATTGTCCTACCCATCCATCAGCACAACTCGGAAGCACCACCTTGGAAGTGAAGAATGGTGAACTTGAAATTGCCTCTGTTGGTGAAATTCAGACATTTCTAGGCTCTTGGAGGAAACTGTAGGGCTAGCACCGGACAAGCCCTTTTATTCAGACCTGTTGTAGCACCCCAGGTATCATGTGACCTCAAGAGCAAAAAGTGAACACTCTCTCCACTGTTATAAGAACACAATGTTCAACTCAGCAAGGACTGTAGGGAATGTCACCCAGATGTGCTGCAATCTGTGACCTTGTCCTGGGCACAGGCAGAAGGAGGTTATAGTGTTTGTGAGGCTGGTAGCAGGGGTGGATGGGAGATATCCTCAAGAATCATCATAAATAGTAGCCATCAACAGGACAAAGACCTGACAGGGCTGTCTTGAACTCCAAGGAGACTCTCCTAAACACTTCCTCAAATTACTAGGCAAACCTTTGAGGGGGTGCAGAAGGTCCTACTTTGGTGTAGTGGGATAGAACTCAATAATTAACAAACCTGTGCCAGGTATTCCTCTTAGGACTGGAAATACAACAGTGAACAAACATAAAAAGATTCTTGTTTTCGTGGACTTACACAAAGTGGAGTGGAGAGATAAATGCTGTGGACTGAATTATGTCCCCTTAAAATGTATATGTTGAAGCCTTACCCCCATAGTGACGGTATTTGGAGATGGCCTTTGGCAGATGATTAGGTTTAGAGGAGGCCATGATGGTGAGGCCCTCAGTATGGTATTAGTGCCCTTTAGGAAGGGACACCAGAGAGTTTGCTTCCTTTCTCTTTCTACCATGTGAGGACACAGTGAGAAGGCAGCTGTCTGTAAACCAGGAAGAGGACCCTCACCAGGGAAGCAAATTGATCAGCACCATGATCTTAGAATTCTCAGTCTCCAGAAGTGTGAGAACTAAATTTCTGTTGTTTAAATCTCTCAGTCTATGTGACATTTTGCTATGGCAGTCCAACTGACAAACACAATAAATAAGACACACAATGCATAAGTAAATTGCCTAGTATATTAGAAAGTAATATGCTATAATTTTTTTAAAAAAAGCAGAATAAGTGACATTAGGAATGTAGATATGGGAAAGAAGATGGCCAGATTAGGTCTCATTAAGAAGGTAATATATAAACAAAGAATTGAAGGAGCTGAGGGGATTAGCCAATCAGGTAACTGAAGGAAATGTGTCCCAGGTGGACACTATAATTAGAGCAATGCTCCTAAGATGGAAATGTGGTTGGCATATTCTAGCAGTCCCAAAGAGGCCAGTATGGCTGGAAGGGAATACACTAGGGAGAGAAATAAGAATTAGGGGAATATATATATATATATAATATTATTATATATATTATATAATAATCTGGGGTTAGATCACAAGGGCCATGGAGACCTGTGAGTGAATGAGGAAATACAGTGAGGTCTTGATTAGGAAATGACATACTTATAAGTTTAAGGCTGCTGTGTTGAAGATAGTGTGCAATCTGGAAGGCCAACTAAGATAATATTGCAGTAATGTAGACCAAGTCTTGGACCAGATGGTAATAGTGGAAGTGGGAAGAAGTGGTTATATTTTGGATACATTTTGCAAATAAAGCTAGCAAGATTTGCTGTGTTAGAGAGAGGGAAGTATAAAGGATGGTAGATTTGTATAATTGGAAGAATAAAGTTGCCATAAAATGAGGGCTCGGCCAGTATGGCTCAGTGGTTGAGTATCAACCTATGAACTAGGAGGAGGTCATGATTCTCTTCCTGGTCAGTACACATGCCAAGGTGATAGGCTTGCAGGAGGCAGCCCATCAATGATTCTCCCTCATCATTGATGTTTCTATCTCTCTTTCCCATCCTCTCTGAAATAAATTTTTTTTTTTTTCAATGAGGGAAGAGGGTTGGGGTGGTACATATTTGGGGGTTCAGGAGTTTTCCCATATTGATTTTGGGATGTGTGTTGGTCATTTAGGTTGGTCAAGACTTAAATAATTTGTTACCGCATTTTCCGGCGTATAAGACGACCCCCTAATTTTACAGTTAAAACATAGGTTTAGGCCTATATTCGCTGTATAAGACTACCCCCCACTTCCAAGGCAACACCAGTTCTTTTTTTAATAGACCGCCTCTCTGACTCTGGCCAATCTGAGCAGGCTTTTTACTAGAACACAGTGTACGTGTTCTGTACCCGAAGCTACACTGTGTTCTAGTATATAGGCCTAAATCTATGTTTTAACTGTAAAATTAGGGGATCGTCTTATACTCCAGAAAACCCGGTATGTGGAACCATGAGTACCTCAAGTGATGGATCCTGGGGAAATCTGGGTTACTTTCACTATATAGCCTTAAGGTAGCAAGTTTTGAAGGGATATTTGCAGAAGTAACCATTGTGACTTGATAGAAGTTGAAGCTACCCAGGACAGAGTTTGATAAGTGGCTGGATTTTCAGCATTGAGCAATGGCATTGCTCTCTAAAATCTAAAAACTATATTTTAAAAAATCTGAATGCTTCCAGGAAAAACATCTTTGGACCCATGTATTTCTTTTAATAAAATTAATTATTTCTGTTTGCTTGCATCTTCCACATTATTATAAATTCCTTAAAGTCAGGGACTGTGTTTTCTTTCTCCAAGTATTCTAAGCAACTGGCAACTTAGTGTCTAGAGGCAATAAACACTTATTGAGTGAATAAATAAGTGAATTTTTTCTACATAAAAGTCAAGTAATAATTTTGCATAAATCAACTATCTTAAATATTTAAAGCCATATGTTTCCCACTTAAAACACTTAATTATCCCCTAACCTGTTTGGCTCAGTGGATGGAACATTGGCTTGCGGACTGAAAGGTCCCAGTTTGATTCTGGTCAAGGGCATGTACCTTTGTTTTGGGCACATACCCAGTAGGGGGTGTAGAAGAGGCAGCTGATTGATGTTTCTCTCTCATCTATATTTCTAACTCTCTATCCCTCACGCTTCCTCTCTGTAAAAAATCAATAAAATATATATTAAAAAATAAAATTTGAGCTGCACTGCTCTAGAGAATTTTGTGAATAATGTTTTATTAGAACACAGCCCTGCCCATTTGTTTACATACTGCCTATGGCTGTTGTGGTGCTACAGCAGCAGAGCTGAGTAGTGATGACAGAGACCACACAGCCTGCGAAGTCCAAAATATTTATTGTGTGGCCCTTTAAAAATTAGTTTGTAGACTCTTGGTTATGGGTTCCAGTGTTAGGCCACAGGCCAAGTGTAAATGTTGTGAACTAGATATAAATGTAAGAATTTTTCTTTCTTTCTTTCTTTCTTTCTTTCTTTCTTTCTTTCTTTCTTTCTTTTTCTTTCTTTCTTTCTTTCTTTTTTTCTTCCTTCCTTCCTTCCTTCCTTCCTTCCTTCCTTCCTTCCTTCCTTCCTTCCTTCCTTCCTTCCTTTCTTTCTTTTCCCTCTTAAATTGATTTTAGAGAGGAGGGGAGAGAGAGAGAAACATCAATGATGAGAGAGAATCATTGAGCCTGCAACATGGGTATGTGCCCCGACTGGTAATCAGACCTCAACCTCCTGGTTCATAGGCTGATGCTCAACTACTGAGTCATGTGGCTGGGATTTATATATTTTTTTACTGGGAAAAAATGTTCAATGATTTTGAATGCAAATGTGAATTCTTCTAAGTTAGTATTATAAAATTGGATAATGTTAATACTGTTAAGGTTCCGAATTTTTTTGGTTTATCATTTTCTGATAATATGTGCTTATTGAAAATTTGAAAAGCAAAAAGAGGTTTTAACATATTTTTAATATAATTAGAACAATACTATCATTGTATAATATATCCTGACTTGTTTTGTTAAAATTTCCTGAAACTTCTGTGGATACAGAAACCACAAACTGATTGACAAAGAAAAGGAAAGTCAATTTTCTAATGGGATTGTGAGTTGTATTTTTACGTATATTGCAAATATTTCCTCAAGATAGAAAAAAAATATTTTTAAGCAACATAATTAGTGGTTCCTCATCTTTGATTATATGGCAACGATTCTTTTATGGTTGGTTATTTAGATCAATAACTATTTAAGAGTGAAAATTGGTGCTTATTATAAAACTGACTCACAAATGATGTGTTCTGGCCATTTAAGTAAAAGGACAGGGAAGCAAACAGGACAAAAATCTTAATTAATTAGACGTTTAGTATTGATATGCTTTGAATATATGGAAGAAAGAAGTGATCCTGTACTGTTTAAACATGATAGAAAATAAAGATACAGTGAAAAAGTACGTGATCTGTGAAAAATAAAGCATAATAAACACAACGCAATGGCAGTTTTGACACAACACAAATACGACATTAAACCATGAATTGTAAGATAAAAAGCAAGGCTGGATAACCAGCCGGCAATGGAAATAGCATCTTCCCGAACAGCATGGCATTTATAGGCAAAATAGGCTACTTCTGGCTGCTGACAATATAGCATCTTTGAAGTCAGTGAGTCACTCGCCGTCATTTAGATGCTGGACTCAGATAGATGCGTGCACCTCGCTTTGCTTGGTATGAACTTCTTTTGAGGAAGCGCTGAGGGATGGCACCGAGTGCCAGAGGCCCTCCTTGAGCGAGCTCTCTAGGCCTCCCCAGAGCTGCCAGGTCTCGTCCAGCCATCCCTCCTCTCTGCTGAGACCCACCAGAGGGCAGCTGATCTCTGTTCCAGAATAAACTGTCCTCCCTGTGGCGCTCCTTCCGTGGATTTACTGGGTTCTGAGCCTGAGACACTCCTACCCTCTCTTCCCGAATTATGTTTTGCTTCACTTTGGAATCTAACCCTTGCTGGCAATTTATCCCTTGCTCCAAACTGCTGCTTAGAACTCTCATCTCTGACCTTAGCTTGCCGGGGTGATGACCAGTGCTCACATACCTCTCCTTGGAGAAGGCAATTTTCTAATGGTTTTGTGGCTTGCACAGCACTTAGTCTAGAAAACCTGCCATCTCACACCCACATCAACTAGCTGGGGATGAATTGCTCATGCCTTGCTGACTGACACTATCAGGATCAGAATGATTTCTTCGGTCTGCTCTGTCACCATTAAAAATGCAATGAAAGAAGGAAATCTTCACTCAAAGAGATAAATGCAGAACTTGAGCGAGAAGTTTTGAGGTGTTCTCTCTCAGCCTTGTTCAGAAATGCTCTAAATTGGAACTACGGGGACTGGTCCTACAAGGGTTTGGAAGTGTATTACTTTCCTAGGTTGCTGTAACAAAGTACTACAATTAGGGTGGCATTGAACAACAGGAGTTTATTCCCTCAGGGTTCTAGGGGCTAAAAGTCCAAAATCAAGGCGTTGGCAGGGGAGAATTTTTCTTTACCTGTTCTAGCTTCTGGTGGCCCCAGGCATTCACTGGCTTGAGGAACAAAAATGCAAGCCATGCTAAAATGGCATTGTCTCCCAGTGTCTCTTTTTTATGTTCTTTTAAGGACCAGTCACATTGGAGAAAGGGCCCACCCTCCTCCAGGATGATTTCATCTTAACACCACAGGAACCCTGTTTCCAAATAAGGCCACATTCTGAGGTTTGTGTGTTAAGATTTCAGTGTATTTGGAGACACACAACTCAAACAAAATCAGAAAGATAAAGTAAATAGATGTACAAGAAAGTATGCGTTGTTTGCAGACTGAATTCAGAGGTTTGCTCTTCATTTCTCTAATAAAATATGATTCATTCCATTTATCTTGAAACAATGAATGCTTTTGATCTACTTATTTTCCTTCTCATCTTTCTCTGTTTCTTAAAGTTTCCTTCTGCTCCTTCCATTAAATTTATTTTTTAGAGTTTTTAAAAAAATTCTTTTATATTTTTGTTTGTGTGGTCTCTTGAACACTGGAGGATTTTTTCAAGTGCTTGGTGCTCTTTGGCTGGCTAACAATACTGGAAGTGAAGCATTTAGCAGCTGTTTGTAAGTGTTTATGCAGGAGTAGGATGATGACTGGTGGATTTGCCATGGATTTACTGGGCAATATCTGATTTTTTAATTTTGAGCTCCCAACTGTTATCCTCATCAGGTCTTACCTGTGGGGTGGTTCAGGTTTGCAGAGAAAACTTTATAGCTTTATGAGTCTGGTTGCTGGTATTCTAGTGCTGGATGGAAGAAGAGAAGAAGAAGGCTTTGAGCTACTCAGTAATTCTGTGTGTAGATTTTAGGTTAATCCCCTGCCTCAATTCTATATGAGATGTCCTTGAGCCTACAGCAGCTCAGATTCAAATCCTCAAAAGAGTAAATGGAATTCTAGCAAATCAAAGCCAGCATTACATTAGAGATCATTCATCATGACCAAGTGTGATTTATTCTGGGGATGCAAAGATGGTACAATATCTGCAAATCAATAAATGTGATATATCACATAAACAATTGAGGGACAAAAATCACATAATCATATCAATTGATACAGAAAAAAAATTTGACAAAATACAACATCCTTTCTTGACAAAAACTCTCAGCAAAGTGGGAATAGAGGGATCATACCTCAACATAATAAAAGCTTTATATAACAAACCTACAGCCAACATCATACTCAATGGGCAAAAACTAAACCATTTCCCCTAGTAACAGGAACAAGGTAGGGATGCCCACTTTCACCACTCCTATTTGATATAGTACTGGAAGTGCTAGCCATAGTGATCAAACAAAAAGAAATAAAAGGCATCCAAATTGGAAAAGAAGAAGTAAAACTGTAATTATTCACAGATGACAATATATTGTACATAGAAAACCCTAAAGACTCCATCAAAAACTACTAGACTTAATAAACGAATTCAGCAATATAGCAGGATACTAAATAAACAACCAGAAATCTATGGGTTTTTTATACACCAATAACGAACTCACAGAAAGAGAAACTAATAAAGCAATTCCATTTACCATTGCAACAAAAAAAATTAAGATTCCTAGTAATAAACTTAACTAAGGAGGTAAAAGACCTGTACTTGGAAAACTACAGGACATTGAAAAAAGAAATAGACTGTATACCAGTTTTTAATATCAGATCTAACTTAATCTTTTGTTTTGACTGATAAACACTACTCTAGGCAAGTAAAACAAATATAGAGATTATAATATGCTTAAAATATTTGTTAAAAAATGCCAAAACCGGTTTGGCTCAGTGGTAGAGCGTCGGTCTGTGGACTGAAAGGTCCCAGGTTCAATTCTGGTCAGGGGCATGTACGTTGGTTGTGGGCACATCCCCAGTAGGGGGTGTGCAAGAGGCAGATGGTCAATGTTTCTCTCTCATCGACGTTTCTAGCTCTCTCTCTCTCTCCCTTCCTCTCTGTAAAAAATCAATAAAATATATTTAAAAAAATAAAATAAAATATTTGTTAAAAAATAAAAAATAAAAAAAATATTTATATGGGTTGCTTGTCTATTTTCTCCACTGGCTTTATTTTAATGTCTTATACAAATATACCTACCAGGTAACAAATCTTCAATCCTGACATCAAATCCTTTGGCATTCAGAAAGAAATCAACCATGTATCAGTATCTATAATAACAAAAAGGGTAATATGCTAATTAGACCGGATGGCCTTCTGGGAGTCATTCAGGACATCCTTTCAGACGAAGCTGGGGCTGGAGGGAAGCCGGTGCCCCAGCCAGGGGGAGGAAGGCCTACTCGTGCACCAATTGTCGTGCATCGAGCCTCTAGTCTGATATCATTGGGACCAATTGGATCCTATAGCAATGGATGCCTTCATGTTGAAATTCTCCATACGCCTAAACGATTAACCAGGCTTGGCTAATGCCCACCTTGCTTTTGTGTCAGTAGAAGTTCACGGTAATGGAATCTGACCGCTTTAATGTTAATAAGTTATGTGGCCACCTTTGTCCTTAAACAGTAAAATCAGACTTACAGCTACTTATCCTTAAGCAGATGCTTTGCTTCACCACTTGTCTTCCAGTTACGAAAAATATCTGTTTCATTGCAAAATTGGTATGGCTGTCTAATTAACTGAGAATCTGTACAAATTCTTTCCCTTTCTTCTTTTATTCCATAATCCTATTCAAAACCAGATCCCAGAAGGTGAAACAGCATGCCCTCACCAGCTCAGCAAGCCTTTTATGAGGCAATGCTTCTTCCACTCCAGGCTTTGCTACATTAACAAAGAGGCAAGAATGTGAACGGTGACTTCAGCGCCTCAGGGAGTCTGATCTGCTCTCACTTTCCCACAAGTGTGGCCACAGGGATCCCAGTTCATCAGGAGTCTGTTTTATAAAAGGTACTTGAGCACACTATGTTGTGTATTATGATCAACCATCCCAGTTTTCCTGGGATTGAGCAGTTTGTCAGGACACAGGATATTTAGTCTGGGAAAGGCCCTAGGCAAATAGGAGTTAAGTCAGTTTACCTGTCTCAGGCCAGTGATGACGTGAAACCTCATGGCTGTGCTACCTGTGAGATGAGGAGACCTCGGTGCTTGTCTTCTTGAAGGCAAGATTTCAGCCAAGAGCCAAAGTGTGGCCCTGCATTGGATCTGGGCAGCTGGGCACTCCTGGATTGTGGATACCTCCAGCAGTCCCCACACTGAGAGAGCTCCTCATCCCAAGAGTTCTTGCTCACTTCAGTTCCCCACCATTTGCTCCCTGTGTGTTCATAGGATGTGCTGAACGGGCTGCTGTTACATTTCCTACAAAGAGCCATAGCATTCTGAGTAAGGGCAATGAATTTAAGATAGACTATTATGAATTCTCATTTATATGTTTTGGTAGATTTAAACTCTTGGAGAACCATGCATTTATTGAATATAGTTAACAAAAAAGAAAGAAAGGAAAAAAGGCAATGAAAATAATGGCATGGATCTCCTGCCCTTGACTTCTTCCTCAGTAATCCCAATTCCCTCCACTACACCTGGTCCCAAATCAGGAAGTTCCGTCAGTCTGCCAGGAAATGCTTTCCTCAGGATGGTTGCTGCTCACTAACAGTCATGTCATTGACCACCTGGGGTTCCATTTTAAATTAGTTTTTCCTGAGACCCAGATACATGAACTTTATTATTGACTCAATTATACTCTCTTACCTAGGAATTAAAACATTCCTATTACTAATCATGTTAACCAGTCCTGAATGCTAATTTATTTTAATAATGGAAAACATAATAATAAAAATATAATAAATGAGCCTCATTCTTTTTTGCCTGGGTTTGATACTCACAAAGAGAACTTTAAGACATCACTTTTATAGAAATAAATCATAGACTCTTCCCTATATTATTGTCATTAATGTGTTTTTTATTATTTGATTTATATCTTATCGATAGGTTAAAGGGGCGAATAGAACAAACATTTAGTGAGCACCTGTTACATGCCAAGGACTATTATTTTAACAATATAACTGTTCAGTAAAGTTGAAATTCACATATTCATCTATGAGTGGTTGAGTGATTCACCTAAGACTACACGCCTAGTAATAGAAGAGAGATGTGCTTCCGGAGGCCTGACTGCAAGGTCATGACTGCAAGGCCCTGGTCTTTAACCTAGAGCCGTGGTCGGCAAACTACGGCTCTTGAGCCACATGCGGCTCTTTGGCTCCTTGAGTGTGGCTCTTTCACAAAATAGCACAGCCTGAGTGAGTCTATTTTGAAGAAGTGGCGTTAGAATAAGTTTAAGTTTAAAAAATTTGGCCCTCGAAAGAAATTTCAATCATTGTACTGTTGATATTTGGCTCTGTTGACTAATGAGTTTGTAGACCACTGACTTAGAGCATTCTGAATGGTGCTAGACCTCCTCTTTTTATCTTTTTGCATGGCCGTGTCACAAGGTATGTGAGAGGGCCAGGGTCCTTGTCAAAAAGAAGCATGTGAAAAAGGGGGAAGGAGTAAAAGGAAGATAGCAAATAGTATGGTTGATTTTATATTTCAGCTTGATTGAACTAAGAATTGCCGGATAGCTGGTAACAATTATTTTGGAATGTGTCTCAAAGGGTGTCTCCAGAAGACATTAGCAACTGAACCAACGGATTTAGTTGAGTGTCACCTAATCCAGCAGTCGCCAACAGGTGGTCCCCTGACCACTGATGGTCCGTGAGGTCTGAAAGGTTGGCAACCACTGATGGGGCTGAATAAAACTAAGGTATCCATTTTCTCCTGCACTTGGACATCAGCACTCCTGGTTCTTGGACTTTCAGACTCAGACCAGTGCTTACACTATTTGTCAATCTCCCCTAACACCGAGCCTCCAATTCTCAGAATTTCGACTGAATTACCACCTGCTCCACTAGATTGCAGATCGCAGGTACTGGGGCTTCTGAGCTTCATAACTGTGGCAGCCAATTCCTGTAATAAATTTATCTCTCTCCCTTTTTCTTTTTCTGAGGTTTGAATCTTTTTCTGTATTATCCAAAGTCAAGCTTTCAAAATGTAGTGTGAATCTTAATTAGACCATAATATTTATCTTTTTTAATCCCCCTCATATTTATTTAATCTTTTCTCTTGCTCATCTGTGTTATGCAGGTTTGTCCACTTTTCTCTATGTGGAGCTACCAGTTGGGATTTTGGCTTTCCTTAGAATCTTTAACAAATGCTCTGGTCCCTTCCTTATTGGTTTATTTTTTTATTGGTATACATATCAACTGTATTATAATTTTGTTAGTGAACTACCCTGTATATTTTACTCAAACTCACATTCAAGAGCACTCTCTTTTCACCTGGGACCCTACTAATATATTGTTTGGATCGCAGGGCCCTTTTCAGCATTTCTTTCTGAGTTCCTAGAATTTAAAGTAGCCTGATGGCTACTCTTTCATATTTAATTAAAGTTTTTTTTTTTAATCTAATTTGGTCTTTGTTACTGTGCAGTTCTCATTTTACTATTTTCTTTTTTATTCCAGTTGGATATGTTCATTCATGTGTATGTGATTTGGATGTAATTTTATTATTTGGATCCATATGACTGTCATTTTCCTTCTGTCTGTCTGAGGTCTTTGCATATTTTCCCAGTTTATTACCATCTGAAGTTTCATCAGATGTGCTATATGCTCCTTTTCCATTATTAGTGTTCTGTGTTTATGGATCTTTCAGAGGCTCAAGGCCAGGAAAATCCCAGGGGAAGACATAAGGCCTGTATTCAGTAGGACTTGTTGAAAATGATTCCACATAATTAAAACAGTTTAAAAAAAGAGTTACCACTTCCATTTTTTCTACTGCTTCCTTAGCCCTGCTGTCAAGAAAACAGATCAAATCTTATTTCTTCTTATGATCTTCGGCCAATTCTTCGTACATAGGTAACAAGTGTCGAAGTCTCCAATTTCAAGTGGCAGCTTCCTCAGTATATTTGGAAAAGTAGATATTTGTTCTATAATTATGATTTGTTCACTTGGCAGCTAATTCTCAGAATTGCAAGTTCCTCTGTAACTCCTCAGCAATGACCGATATTTTTTGCCATTGGGTCAGTCCCTGGCTTTGTGGGACTAGGTCCTGACTTGTGTACCTCTGCTACCACATTGTGTTTACGCCCAACAGACTGTAAGCTCTGTGAGGGCAGGGCTGAATTCTTTCTTTCTGATCATCAGATTCTAAGCAGTTAACACATTGTCTGTCCTTAGTAGGTTCATAAGAAATATGCTTTGGGTGAATGAATTTATTAATCAACTGCTATTTGTCAAGCACCATGATGCTGGGCACTGAGAGCCAATGGTTATTAAGAAGTCTCTGTTTCTCATAAGCTATATCTCCCAGGGAAGATAAGAAGACAATTAGAACAACACACGATAAGGGATATGTCAGGTTGGTGACACTGAAGGAAAATGGGGTAATGGGTTAAGTAAGGATCTAAGAACTGTACTGGATATAAAAATACATGATGATAGAGCATGGTGATAGAGAATAGAGGGATCTGTAACCTGGAGAAAGTTTTGAATGAAAGAGTTAGGAAAATTGATATTGTGCTCAGAAACTGGGTATATGGCTTTTTATTTTAAAGCTACAGAAGTTGCAGGCAAAAATCTAAGCTCAAAATATGCTATGGGAAAGAATGGCCTGAGGGAGGATTATCAGGAATTTCACTTATCAGGAATAAGTGAAAAAACAGAGAGGCTACATAGAGGCTGGGGTGGCACTGATGTTATGTAATGTAATCTAGAGTTTACATTAAAAATTAAACCTCGCCGAAACTGGTTTGGCTTAGTGGATAGAGCATCAGCCTGCAGACTGAAGGATTCCAGGTTCGATTCCGGCCAAAGGCACATACCTTGGTTGTGGGCACATCCCCAGGAAGGGGTGTGCAAGAGGCAGCTGATCCATGATTCTCTCTCATGGATGTTTCTAACTCTCTATCTCTCTCTCTTCCTCTCTGTACAAAATCAATAAAATATATTTAAAAAAAAATTAAACCTAACACCTCAAACTCTTCTCCCTCTAGGACACAGATTACCTCCTTTGAGTTAGGTTGCTATCCTAGGAGCTCTGTCATGCCTCAGCATCGATCACACTAAATGGTCATTGCCATTTGACAATTGGTGAAGCTTTTGAGAGCAAGGACTGCAGTGTATCTCCAGCTCTAGCAGAAGGCAAGGTACATAGAAGGACTCAAAAATATTTTTCAGTGAGTTAATGAATGAATGAGTTCAGTTAGTGCAAGTAGGCTTGGGTTTTATGTTTGTCTTAATGAAAGAACTCAAGATCACCAGGACTCATTTTTCTTCTCTCCATGTTTAGACTCTCTTTCCTTTGTTTTGGCCCTGTTTTTAGACATCTCTCTTGTTCTTCTAAAGAAATAGAATAAGACCTCATATTGCTCAGTCCATTGTCTCCACAGTTGGGGACAATGCACCCCACAACATGCAAAATGTGATCAAGCCCTAGCTGGTTTGGCTCAGTGGATAGAGCATTGGCCCGTGGACTGAAGTCTTGAGTTCCATTCCTGTCAAGAGCACGTACCTTGGTTGTAAGTTCCTGGCCCTGTTGAGGTGTGTGCAGAAGGCAACCAATTGATATGTCTCTCTCACATCGATGTTTCTCTCTGTCTCTTCCTCTCCCTTCCACTCTCTCTAAAAATCAATGGAAAAATATCCTCTGGTGAGGATAAACAAAAACAAAACAAAACAAAACAAAATGTGATCAAAAGCATATAGGTTGAAATAAGGAGAAGCAAGAGAAGTCAAAATGAACTAGTCAAAGAAGAACGAATGGGTTCTGGGTAACGGCAATCACAATAGTTATTTCTTTTATGAAACAAAGAGGTGCCAACAACACTTTCAAGAGGGCAGAGTTGGAAGCCCTGGACAGGTAGCCCAGTTGGTTAGAGCATCGTCCTGATAAACTAAGGCTGCAGATTTGATCTCAGGTCAGGGTACATACAAGAATCAACCGATGAATGCCTAAATAAGTGGAACAACAAATCAGTGTTGTTTTCTCTCTCTCCCTTCTTCTCTCTCTAAAATCAATAAATAAAAGTGTGCAGAGTTGGATCTCTTTTGCTTTTCAGGGTGGGAGTCATAAAATGCTGACTTTGACTTTCTGGGATCTCAGTGTAGTTGACCTTGTAGAGTTTGGAGGTTACTGGCTGTGGGTTATATTCCAAGAAACCCTTTGAGCCATCAAGGCAGGAGCACCATGGCTACCACAGGCAGTTTCCTTTTTTGGAATTCCTTTGAGATATACTGATGAATACTTACTGACTTCTGTTAAAGTTAGACCTACAAGGGTTCCAGTAAAATAGCCTCACTGTTGAAAACAGCTCTGTCTTGGAGGATAAAGAAGGATAAGACATGGAGAGTTGGGGAGGCTGGTGTGTATAGAAGTGAAATTGAGAAGCACCAATAGCTGTGGGCAAAGAGAAAGGTGCACAACAGGTTACAAGATGACAGGAAAAAGAGAAGGCTTTGCTAGTCAGTGTCACATCTTGGAAGCCAGAGGCTAAAATCTGCTCATGGCATTTAGCCACACATAGTAATCTAACAAAAACAATCTTTTACAAAATATAACAAGCCTCAACAGCAGAAAAAGTAACAGAATCCATTTTAGAAAAACTTAAGCAAATCTTAGGAAGAGAAAAAAATTGACAGATAAGTTATTATATGGAACAAATATGAGCACAGTATCTTAATCTCCTGGCTGATATTCTCCCAGGCTTTGGGCCATTTTAATTCTCTTTTAACTTACAAATTACTTGAACATTTCTAAGGGACAAGATGTGTCTTCAATTGATAAGTGGAATGTCAAGCATCACTTGCGTAACAGAAAAAAAAATCCACAGTCTTTAATTTTTACATCTGATTTTCTTCAGTTGAGATGAAGTCAAATGTATATTATTTCTTAATTTGACACCTTGCATTTAAGTGATCTTATTTTATATGTGTCAGAGTTACAGGTGTGAAATTAGTCACTGGGAAAGCTAACTGTTCTAGATTCTTTTGACCTTACAGCTGAAAGGAATTTAATTGTAGCCCCATAAAAAGAAAGAAATTCTGGCCACTAGGGAAGATGATTACATGGTCATTGACAATGTGAACTTGAATGACTACATTAGCTCTTTAATTATAATGAATCAGAAAGAAACTGTCAAGGTTGGAAAGGAGGCATTTGATAAGGGATAATGACAAGTACTTATTCAAATGGTATCAATACAGACAGAGCCAAGGGGTTGGAGCTTCCTCGGAACTGACTTGAAATTTCAGCCAGGCTGGAGAGGCACATGACCCTCCAAAGTTTCAGCATTTGTCATGAAAACTGCCATGTAAAGAGATACATTTCTATTCACTAAATCTCAAGGTAGAGTTTTTCCTTGTTAGGATGGTGGTTTTATTGCCTCCCTCCCCTCTTCTTGAATTTTTCATTCTTATAGTCTGTGAGTGCCCCTAAATGAATGAAGGGTGAAGAGAGAGAAGGGGGAAAAAAATACATGGACCAACATGGCAAAAAGTTCCTGATAACAAAATTTTCTTTATATAGTTTCTCATTAGTAACAATTTTTAAAAAAATATTTTTTATTGATTTTTTACAAAAAGGAAGAGAGAGGGATAGATAGAGTTAGAAACATCGATGAGAAACATCAATTAACTGCCTCTTGCACACTCCCTACTGGGGATGTGCCCGCAACCAAGGTGCATGCCCTTGACCGGAAACTAACCCGGGACCTTTCAGTCCGCAGAGTGACACTCTATCCACTGAGCCAAACCGGTTTTGGCAGTAACAATTTGTTTTAAGTTTGTGGATTTGTTTGTTTGTTAGTTTATTTATTTCTCCTACCACTGGCTTCAACATTTATCATCTCAAAGCACCCAGGGCATTTCTTAAAGCACAGAATATACTCATGAAGCTAGATAGATATGCCCTGCTGGTGTGGCTCAGCTGGTTGGGCATAGGTCACAAGTTTGATTCCCTGTCAGGGCACATACCCAGGTTTCAGGTTCAATCTGAGGTCGGGTGCATGTGGGAGAGAGACCACTGATGCTTCTCTCCCACATTGATGTTTGTCTCTCCTTCCTCCTTTCTCTTTCTTTTTCTCTCAAAAGTAAGTAAAAACATATTAAAAAGAAGACTAGATAAATAAATTAATGATTGAATGAATGGATGATTATAGGGTCTTGAATTTTGTAAAAGAGAAATGAAGAAACTAAACTAAAAACTGAATTAAAGGAAACAGCTTTAACAGTGGTTCTCATTTCACATACCTTTTATAACACTGAAAGTAGATGTTTTTCTTGGAATTCCATTAAGAAAATCTGTTGAGAACACTTAGGAGACAATCATTTTTTAGTCAGAGATTACTTAATTAAGCAGAGGATATATAAACAGCATTTACTGCCCACTGGCGAAGTACTGTTACTTCTCTGGGTAATGAAACTGAGACTGTTTATAGAAAACCAGGCACTCCTCATTGTAGCTTCTCTGCAATGAAAAAAAGTTCCTACAAACAATATGTTTTCTTAGGACATCGAATCATTATATTGGAGGGTTTGTTTATGGGGAGAGACAGTTATTCCTCAGTCCTAATGCGCTCTTCTGTGTGAATAGAACTTCTGTTACAGCAATGTCCCTCTCCTTCCCTTCGTACTTCTCTCCAGGATAAGAGACCTTATTTGATATGTTAGGGTGGGGAAAAAAACAACTGAACCTTACCATCTTTTTCAGAACTACCGTGCCCACAAGAAACCTACATGATCTGTTCCTCTAGGTCAGTGGCTCTTGAAGAGTATTCTTTGACCAGCAGCATCAGGATACCTCGGAGACTTGTGAGAATTTATTAGATGAATGAGCTACATGTAGCTTAAAAAAAATAATATATATATATATATATGTGTGTATATATATACATATATATATATATATATATATATATATATATATATACTTTATTAATTTCTTACAGAAGGGAAGGGAGAGGGATAGAGAGTTAGAAACATCGATCAGCTGACTCCTGCATGCCCCCTACTGGGGATGTGCCTGCAACCAAGGTATATGCCCTTGATGGGAACTGAACCCGGGGCCCTTGAGTCCACAGGCAGACGCTCTATCCAATGAGCCAAACGGTTTTCGGCCATGTGGCTTTTTTTTATATTGGCCGTAAGTTGTTTACAACTCCACAGTCTGGGATTAGTTAGCTCAAAAGACCAATGACACTAAACAATTTTTATACTATTGAATAGTACATACTTTTTTTTTTTTTTTTTTTTTTTTTTTTTTTTTTTTAACACAGACCTAAGTAAGCAGATTTTTGGCCATATAGATCCTGCCTGCTTTGCATGCCCAATTAAATTAACCAACACCTGTTAACCATAAACAAGATAAAACAGATAAGCCTGGAGCTATAAATAAGACTCCATGCTGCTGGAGACTCCTCTATGGGCAACACAGGGACTTCACTGAGACACCTCCCCTCCCCCTTGGGAGTTCTCTTGCCTTCTTCTTTTCCTGGTTTCTGGATGTTCTCATTCTGTGAGAGACTTCCTCCCACATGAAAGCATGTCAAAATGTCACCCAAACAAAGCTTGCTCTGTGTTACTTCTGCCATCTCCTAGCCATATCTTTTTCTTTGATCAGCTCCCAAATTCCTGAACACACGCAGAATTGCAAAATTTTAGGCCCTGTTTCAGACTGACTGAATCACAAACTCCTGGGTGGGGCCCAGGAATCCATATTTTAATAAACCCTTGGAGTGATTGTGTTTCATGCTAAAGTTTAAGAATGACTACCTTAAGTTTTATAGGGAATAACCCTCTTGCTGAGGCCTACTGTTCTCCAGTATATGTGCTAAGACCAGGTAAGTTTCCGTATCATTTACCTGCTGCTGTGTAACAAACTATCCCACAATTTAGTGGCTTAGAACAATGAACATTTATTATTTCACAGTTCTGTGAGACTCTGTAATGACATGGCAGCTGGCTTCTCCAGAGTGAGAGACTCAGAAGAAAGCAAGGTAGTAGTTGTAATGTCTCTTATAACTTAGCCTCAAAAGCACATTTGTCATTTTCACAGTACCATATTGGTCATGTGCGTCAGTCCTGTTCTGTGTGGAAGAGGGCTACCCAAGGACACGAATACCAGGTGTCAGGGAGCACTAGGGGCCATCTTGGAGACTTACTACCAAGTTTTCTTCAAATAAACAATGAACCATTGGCAAAGTAAGTTTCCTAATGGTTAGTGTAAATAAAGAAGTAGACTCAGGCAAACTCGCCTGGCCAGCATGGCTCAGTGGTTGAGCATAGACCTATGGAGGTCACAGTTCAAAGCCCGATCAGGGCACATACCTGGGTTGCAGCTCAACTGATCTCATACAGGAGGCAGCCAATCAATGATTCTCTCTCATCATTGATGTTTCTATCTTTCCCTCTCCCTTCCTCTCTGAAATCAATAAAAATATATTTAAAAAAGTAAACTGAGGCAACTTCAAATGACCAGAAATTTAATATTTTGGGAATAAGAGAGAAATTGCAATTCAGAAAACACATGCTGTGGCAAGCTATAGGTGAATTCATTGAAGATTTGGGGCTGGTTATATTTAAGAGCAAGGAGTACAAAGGGGGGTAAGTCCAGCCGGAGTCTGAGCAGGAAGTTTGCTGGCTTGAGAATGGAAGAGGTTCTTGGCAGATGTTCATTGGTCAGGAGAAAAGTTTCAGTCTTCCGTAAATCAGACTTTTAACGGAAATCAGCCTCTTAGCTCTTAGGTACTATTCTTCTGAGGGCATATGCATGAGATTCTCTGTTTCATGTCCTCCAATTCCATTTTATTTGTTTAAAATATGATTTTTATTGATTTCAGAGATGAAGGGAAATAGAGAGATAGACAGAAAGATCAATGATGAGAGAGAATCATTGATCAGCTGCCTCCTGCATGCACCACACTGGGGATCGAGCCCACAACCGAGGCATGTGCCCTGACAGGGAATTGAATCTTGTCTTCCTGATTCATAGGTCGATGCTCAACCACTGAGCCACACCAGCCAGGCTATAAATTCTTGATTATAGATTTAAGAAGAGAAAAGGTTTTTATATCAGTGAAGACCTTTTTCACAATATCAACTTCCAATTGGCTAGAGGTTTTCAAAGTATCTTTCCTGTAGCCCGTCCTTCCAAGCTGTCCTAGGGACTGGAAGGATGAGAACAGTGGGCAGAGTTTCAGGCTCCAATGATAACATCCACCAGAGCAGCTCTGGGTTTATCTACTTTAAGTGCTTTTGCTCTGCATGGAACAGAGTGCAGAATCTCGGGGGAAAGGTGGGGGCTGGTGGGCCAGTGGGAGGTGATCAAGCAAAGAACTTATGTGAATATATGAATAACCCAAGAACACAGACAATGGGGTGATGAAGGCCTGGAGCAGGGTGTGGGGGAGGGGTGTGGAGGTGAGCTGAAGGTGGTCAATGGGGAAAAAAGGGGACATATGTATTACTTTCAACAATAAAAAAATAATAAGTGCTTTTGCTCTATTTATGATTTAATTCACACAACCGTTGGCCTTGCTGAAGCCTTCGGTACAATTGTAGAGTTGACTTCAGAGTCCTTAGTACTCCCTTCCTGCTGGGCTCTCCTCCCAGACATCTGTGGCCTTGCGCACTCTCCATTCAATCGTCCCATCACTGCAGCTCCTGGTGAAGGGACAGGGAACTTAGAACATACTTCTGATTGCCTCTCTGAGACTCTAACCCTTAATGATGTTTAGCTAATGCTTCTCTTTCTTGCCTCAAGATTGATAATATTTTCTAATAGACCTCCCAATCTTTAGATGGTGGTGGCTCATCAAAGTTACTGCATTAGTAAGATAACAGGAAGATGGGTATGTGAATTTGAAAACAACAACAAAACACTAGAGGACACTCCTGAGCATAATCATTTCTATATGTTTGTAAGGCACCATGCTCAATGTAAAGATAAAGTTGTAGAGTATACCTTGACTGAGAAGTTCTGACATGCTGTGGGTTTCAAGTGGATTAAAATACAGTCCTTAGAGCCCAGTTGGTGTGGCTCAGTGGTTGAGCTTCGATCTATGAACAAGGAGGTCATGGTTTGATTCCTGGTGAGGACACATGCCCAGGTTGTGGGCTCAATCCTCAGTGTGGGATGTGCAGGAGGGCAGCCAATCAGTGATTTTCCCTCATCATTGGTGTTTCTATCTGTCTCTCCCTCTCACTTCTTCTCTGAGATAAATAAAATTATTTATAAAATAAAAACAAAACACAGCCTTAACCGGTTTGGCTTAGTGGATAGAGCATCGGCCTGCGGACTGAAAGATCCCAGGTTTGATTCTGGTCAAGGGCATGTATAATACTTTGGTTGTGTGCACATCCCCAATAGGAGGTATGCACGTGGCAGCTGATTGATGTTTCTCTCTCATTGATGTTTCTAACTCTCTCTCCCTCTCCCTTCCTCTCTGTAAAAAAATCAATAAAGTATATTTAAAAAATAAGCTAATTTAATTAAAAATAAAATAAAATACAGTCCTTAGGAGAGGAGCTAGTGTGACATTTTCCACAGGTGTATAAAATCCAGAAATCACCTTGACTCTTAGGCCTTTTTTGAGGTGGGGGGCTTAGAAATGTAATTACATGTAATGGGATTTTGTACCGAGCACATCCACTTTTAATGTATTCACACATAACCCCTAGATTTTATTGTGTGAACATAATTAACAGGCTATTGAGTAGGTTTTCAACTAGTACTTTAAAAGCAATTGCTAGTTGAATACTCAAGTTTTAGAGAAAAACAGAAAAGGTGATTTGATTGTTAAATAAATATGTAATATAAAATATCTTGCACTCTTTCTTTTTTTATTTGTTTTGTTTTATTTGTTTTTGGTTTTCCATAGAATCATTTTAGCTCTGACATCATGCTATAGGCTTTGTTTGCAGATAATCACTCTTACTCATTTGGACAATTTACATATGACTAATTTTAATAAAATTTATCTCTGATAAATGTACCTTATTTGCCTCTCTTAAATTTATAGGCTAAATTTTGTTCAATTAATAATCATTGTTTATTTTTCTCATCTTTTCCTTAGGGAATGTTTTCTTTCAGATTTTCTTTTACAGTTTTATTTAATGTCACTGTTATCTGGTGCTTCAATTTGATCTTTTATGGAGCTTTTTGCAGTGACAGGACTTTCTACCATTGCTTTGCTTTTATCTTTCTTTCTTTCCCTGCCCCTAAGTGTAATTTGATTTTACATAGGCAACTAAACTTTTAAGAACTTGACACCTCCTTTAATAAGATTTTGGAAAGCTTGTAGAGCTAAGATGATCTAACATGCAAAGTGTTTGCCATGATCAGAGCTATAGTTTTTAGAAGTTCAACAAAACAAAGACATTGACTAACTACTGGTTACTTTTCCTGCCCACACAGCTGGAATGGAAATAGCGACCAGAAAACCTGTAATAGAACATTTGCTGAATATCCATTGAATGTTAACTGCAAAGATAAAAAACACACATTGGCATTTTTTTAAATCTCTATAACAAACCCATATATGAAGTTGTAATGTCCTCAGTTTACCCACAAGACAGCTTAAGTGTGGATCAAGCAGATCACACAGATTTCCTGGTGCTGGGCATTTTTTTTTTTTTTTTTTTTTTTTTTTTTTTTTTTTGTGTGTGTGTTTGTGCATGTTTTTCTATCTATTTTAAAGATTGTCCTAGGGAGATGCAGGCTTTAGGAAGTATCAAACAGCATTTCTGACATCCTGACATCCTTGCTGCTGCACTATTTCTCAAATTTCACCTAAACATTGGTGATACCTCTGAATTGGTCTTTTATCTTTGTGAAAAGGGGTTGGAGTAATTTCAATTCGGAGTAATGTTTTATAGATAGCTGCTATTTCTTAACATTTCCAAACCTATTTTTTTTTAATAGTAGAGGTTCTTGATCCACAGGTATTGCATTACAGGAAAATTATTTCTTCATTTAGTAAATACTTAAAGAGAACTGTGTGCATGTGAGGTTGTTTGTTATTTCTAACTTTTTAAAAATACATATTTTGTTGATTTCAGAGAGGAATGGAGAAATAGATAGAAACATCAATGATGAGAAAGAATCATTGATTGGCTGTCTCCTGCATGACCCCCACTAGGGGTCGAGCCCACAAACCAGGCATGTGCATTTGACCAGAATCAAACCTGGGGCCCTTCAGTCCGCAGGCCAATGCTCTATCCACTGAGCCAAACCAGCTAGGGCTGTTATTTCTAACTTTGCTGTCATCTAAAGTGATTGGAAAAGTCAAGAGAAAGGCAAATTTACCTGAAAAGAAAATGGACATAGAAATATGGGGGTATTCCCAGCCAGTGTGGCTCAGTGTTTGAGCATCAACCTATGAATCAGGTGATCACAGTTCAATTCCTGGTCAGGGCACATACCAGGGTTTCAGGCTCAATCCCCAGTAGGGGATGTGCAGGAGGCAGCCAATGATGATTTTCTCTCCTCATTGATGTTCTACCTCTCTCTCCCTCTCCCTTCCTCTCTGAAATCAATAAAAAAATATATTTTAAAAATGATGGGGGTATGGGTCAGTCTGGAAAGATAGAGGTTGATGGCCCTGCCAGTGTGGCTCAGTTGGTTGGACCGTTGTCTGGAGCACCAGAAAGTTGTGTGTTCAATCCCTGTTGGGCACATGTAGAAGCAACTGATCAATATATATCAGTTCCTCTCTCTCTCTTCTCTCTCTCTCTCTCTCTCTGTCTCTCTCTCTCTCTCTCTCTCTCTCTCTCTCTCCCTCTCTCCCCAAGATCAATAAAATAAAATAAAAAAGCCTGACATAAAGATAGAGGTTTGAGGGATGCATGGAGGGACCCGGTCTAGAAAGGAGACATGCAGCAGGGGTTGGTAGGGACTTTTGAAGGGAGATGTGCTTAATATTCTTGGAAACTCCTAAGGGAGGTACCAGGCTGCCTGAGGGACACACTTATATCTGGGTAAAGCACTATTCTAGTATAGCAGGATATGTGTGTCTGAGAAGGGAAAACAACGTTGAACATTAGAAAGAGATGTCCTTTTCCGAATCACAACAATATATGTTTAAGAAGGATTTATAACATTTTATGTATCAAGTACAATATAAACTCTCTTTTGTGTTTGACCACAAAATCAATAGTGAAATATCTCATTTTTTGAATGAAAACAGCTCTTTTATGGTATCTACAAATATATTTATTGTTAATGATTTGGAGTTTGGACAATTTGGGGTTGGTCAAAGTTATGGGTCTGGCTTCAGGGTGGTATTGCACAAAAAATGAGAACTTAGAAGTAAAATGTAGCCGAAACTGGTTTGGCTCAGTGAATTGCGCGTCAGCCTGTGAACTGAAGGGTCCCGAGTTTGATTCCAGTCAAGGGCATGTACCTTGGTTGCGGGCACATCCCCAGTAGGGGGTGTGTATGAGGCAGCTGATCGATAACTCTCTCTCATCTATGTTTCTAACTATCTCTCTCCCTACCTCTCTGTAATAAATAAATAAAATATATTTTTTTAAAAAGAAGTAAAATGTTAGCAAAGGCTTGAACTCAGGTCTGGTAACACTGAGGTTGATGTCCCTTTTTAAAAATGTGTTTTTATTGATTTTAGAGAGAAGAAGGGAGAGGGATAGATAGACAGAAACACCAAAGAGAAACAGACATTGATTGGCCGCCTCCTTCAGCTGTGCACCCCCCAACCCTACTGTGGATTGAGCCTAGAACGTAGGCATGTACCCTGACTGTGAATCAAACCTGTGACATCCTGGTTCCTGGGTCAACGCTCAACCACTGAGCCACACTGGCCAGGCAAAGCTGATGTTCTTAATGATTGTGTTTTCCCCAGAGAAGTCAGCCATAGGCTTCCCATCAGGAGTATCCTAATTACTCTGGCATCCCCAGGGGTGTTGTGGCCCCACACTACGTGTTCCAGCTCCAACAAGGACATGGTGAGAAGGGTATACTGTCCTATTTTTTTAAACGGCTGGTTAACCAGCTAATGTTTCTTAAGAAATTCAAGTGTATTTTTGAGGTGCTTTCTTTTTGTGTTGAGGTGTCCTACCTATCAACAAATCAATCTACAAAGATTCATGAAAATGGAATGACTTTAGACAGTCTTGTTAGGATAATGAGACACTTTTTTTTTAGAAATGAAATACGTGATGAAATATAATTTACCAAACCACACCCACAGATGCTTGCTCCTAAAGTACAGTTTAGGAAACCCATTTATTTGGAATAATGAAGTTCTTGCTGCTCTGTCTGTGATTCTCTCACCAGCAGCACTGGCATCGCTGGCAGCTGGTTAGGAACACAGGGGCTCAAGTCCACTCAGAACTTCTGGGGTAAAATCTGCTTGTTTGTTTTTTAACAAGTCTCATAAGTGATTCAGAAACGCATTACAGTTTGAGGAGCACTGCTGCAAGGCAATTTTAAGCTCTCGGGTGAATTAAAAATATCAAAAATCATCTTTGCCCTGCCGGAGCTTGCTTGTAATGGCAATGAACTGAAAGTGCATAAGCTGGCAATTAACCAAAAGCGGTAAGAGTTAAGTGCCAAGCCAGTGGTAACCAACAAAAAGGCTCTAACTGTTCTGAGGAAAAGAGCAATCAGGGCCAATTAGGTCCACTAGGGAAGATTTCAAACTCCCTGCCTTCTGGCATTTCAAGTTTTAACTTCCAGTACTTGTCATACTCTCCTGCAGGCGTAGGGGGCAGTGTGGTATAGTAAAAATCAGATTGGATCCCCTCCTCAGGGTTCCTCTCAGTAGCCCCATGACCTCGAGAAATTGATAAATAATCCCCCAGAGTCTCCGTTTCCTCATGGAAGGATTAAAATAAATAATACCTTTCTTTAGGGTTGTTGTAACAATTAAAAGGAGCCCTAACTGATTTGGCTCGAGCACTGGCCTGCAGACTGAAGGGTCTCAGGTTCGATTCCGGTCAAGGGCATTTACCTTGGTTGTGGGCACATCCTCAGTAGGGGGTGTGCATGAGGCAGCTGGTCAATGTTTCTCTTTCATTGATGTTTATAACTCTCGATCACTTTTCCTTCCTCTCTGTTAAAAAAAAAATCAATAAAATATATTTAAAAGAAAAGAATTAAAAGGAAAAGAAAATAAATAAAATGTCTCACTATATATCTACAGTTGGTGCATTCTCCTTGTCTAATTCATACTTACCTAATTCATAGTTACAATAGATTCAATAGTTATTGAATCTCAACGAGTGTTACCATGTTATCCTGAAGTAAATCTAAAAGAAGTTGGCAGCAATGGCCAGCTTGACAGACAACTAAGTCTCCCAAAGGGTGTTTACATGTAAGCAGTTTCTCTAACTGGGAGCTCAAGGAGGGCAGGGCGATGTCTAACCACTGTACCACAGTGCCTGTAGGAATTCAAAAGGCAGCTTCGATTTCTTGCTGATTTTCATACCTTGGAACCAATAAGTTCAAGAGCATGTCTCTGTTGTAGTTGTGAGAACCCCACAGGCTTAGGTCAAGCTTTAGCTACATTTTAGAATCTCCTAGGGCAGTGGTCGGCAAACTGCAGCTCAAGAGCCACATGTGGCTCTTTGGTCCCTTGAGTGTGGCTCTTCCACAAAATACCATGTGCAGGCGAGCATGTAAAGTGTTATTGAAACTTCGTGGCCCATTCGCAGAAGTTGGTTTTTGGCCTTGGGCAAGTCTATTTTGAAGAAGTGGGTCTAACGCCAAGCCATACTCAAGGGCCAAAAAGTTGCATGTGGCTCGTAAGCTGGGGTTTGCCGACCACTGTCCTAGGGATTTGTAAAAACTACTGGTTCTCAGGGCCCACTTGAGAACAGATAAAAAGAATATCTGGGGTGAAAGGTATTTTAAGAAAGCAACCCAGGTGATTTTAAAGTGTGGTCAAGGTTGAGAACCACTACAATCTGTATATTAAGACCTAGTACCACTAGGCACCATTCAACACAGGCTTAGTACGTCAGTTCAAGTAAGTGAGTGACCTCCACCCCAAAGCCTGGGCTCTGTTGGCTGTGACTATACTCACATGGATTTATGGCTCCTGAGAAAGTTTTAAATTTAATCTGTTTTAGAGTGTGACAATACAACACAACACAACACAACACAACAAAAAAAGCTAAATTTTACACATCCAAATATTCTACTTTTTCTTTTCAGTTTTATGTGGGAGTTTTGGATCTTGGCTGGTTTCATTCTATATATTCTGGAACATTTGGAATATTTAATAATAAAGAATCCACTTCCTGGAGAGAACCAAGATGGCAGCAGATTAGGTGCAAGCTACACTAACCACCTCCTAGGACCAAACTGGAATTACAACTAAATTATAGAAAAATCATCCTGAATAACACACTGAAGACTAGTTGGAGAGAAGCCAAATAACTAAGGACTTACAGAAGAAACCACATTGAGACTGGTAGGAAGGGAAGAAGAGCAAGCTCACTTTGGCCCAGGTCACTTGGGCAGCAGCTAAGTTTCCAGAGGAATATCTCAAATATGGGGGTTCACCCTGAGATCCCAAGCTGAGCTAAGCATCAGAGCCGGGAAGAAGATAACATCTGGCTATGAAAAGCAGCAGGGTTTCTGTCTGCTAGGGAGAGACAGATAGAAATACAGGCACTGACTTAAATGGCCAATGCACAGAATTGCACATGCAGCCCACTCACCATAGACTCCAGAAGAGCAGACTATAGTCAAGTTCTGGAGAGATTGCTGAAGGGTCAGCCACCAGGATTCCTGTGTTGAGTCATCTTCCCCCCCTGCAGAAGCCATCTTTCTGGGGCAAAGCACTTTCTTCCACATGGCGTCAGCCTGGGGGAAAACAACAATCCCACCCTCTGGAATCCCTCTTTCCCCAAAGTAGGAAGCTTACTATGCTGAGGAATACAACCAGTGGTGGTAAAAGCTGGCCTTGGTGCCCAGCGTGGCCCTTTCTGCATGCACCTAGGCCCAGCAGAGGCAGCCAGAAACTCTGGATCACTGACAGCTCCAAACAGGTTTCCCAGGACAAGTCACAGGCAGAGTCTGACATTGGCCTGCATCAGGGTCCCTTCCAAGAGGCCCAGAACCAATACACCAGTGGCCAGTTTCAGACAACAACACAGCAGGATCTAATAAGCTTCATAAACAGCATATCCACTGGAAAATCTCAGCAGGCACCAAACACTGCTGAGGCGAATTCCACTTTGTGTGATCGGTACCTGCACAGCAACTTGAATGCTGTGTTGGGTGTTGAACACCAGAATCAGCCAGTCTGAGGGTTGATCCCTCACAGGAATGAGCCAATAACAATCAAGATTCAATTACAAAAAGAAGGCCCACATAATGCACACAAGGGACATTCCTGGAGCACCCAGCTCAGAGATCAGAGTGCCTGCAGCACTGGGTACCGAAGGACACCTACTATAAGGTGATCAGGGAGACTGTACCACTGGGTACCAAGGACACCCTATCAAGACTGAGAACCTTAGCATATCTACCTAATACATAGGAGCAGATACCAAGAGGCAACCAGAATGGGGAGACCAAAAAATAGGCCCCAAATGAAAGAACAAGGTAATTCTCCAGAAGAGCTAAATAAAATGGAGGCAAACAGTTTATCAGTTCTAGAATTCAAAGTAATGATTATGAGGATGCTCAAAGGCATGAAAAAGGACATATAAACCTTTAAAAATAGAAATAAAGAATGCAGTATGTAAATAAAGAATACACTGAAGGGAATAAGCATAGGTTGGATGAAGCAGAGGATTGAATCAGTAATTTGGAAGAAAGGTAGAAAAAAAATCCAATCAGAACAACAACAACAAAAAAATAATTTAAAAGCATGAGGATAGCTTAAGGGACCTTTGGGACAACATGAAGCATAAATACATCAACATCATAGGGAAGAAGAAAAGAGCAAGGGATGAGAATCTTTCTGATGAAATAATAACCCCCAACTTCCCTAACTTAGTGAAAGAAAAAGACATAAAAATTCTGAAAGCACAGAGTCCAAATAAAATTGACCCAAAGATGCCCACACCAAGATGCATCATCATTGAAATGGCAAAGGCTAAAGACAAAGAGAATCTTGCTACACACAAGAGAAAGGCAATTAGTTAACTACAAGGGAACTGCCATAAGGCTGATTTCTAATGGAAACAATTCAGGCCAAAAGGGATTGGCATGAAATATTCAAAGTGATGAATAATAAAGGCCTATAAGCAAGGCTACTGTACACAGCAAGACTCTCATTTAAAATTGAAGGAGAAACAAAAAGCTTCCCATACAAGAATAAGCTAAAGAAGTTGTTACCACCAGATAAGCATTCTAAGAAATATTAAAGGGCTTGCTTGAAGAAGAAGAAGAAGAAGAAGAAGAAGAAGAAGAAGAAGAAGAAGAAGAAGAAGAAGAAGAAGAAGGAAGTGAAGGAGGAGGAACAGAGGAACATAGTAAAAAATAAAATGGCAATAAATACATACTTATCAGTAATCATTTGAAATGTAAATAGCTTAAGTGCTCTAATCAAAAGACATAGGGTAGCTGATTGGATAAGAAAACAATACCCATATATATATATATATATATATATATATATATATATATATATATATATATATATATATATATGCTGTTTTCTAGAGACCCACCTCAGAATAAAACATACATACAGAATAAAAGTAAAGGGATGGAAAAGATATTTCATGCAATTGGAAAGGAAAAAAGAAGCTGGGGTACCATACTTATATTTGACAAAATAGACTTTAAAACCAAGGCCATAATAAGAGACAAAGAAGGACATTACATAATGATAAAGGGATCAATTTAACAAGAGGATATAGCCCTTGTAAATATTTATGAACCTAACATAGGAGAACCTAAATATGCAAAGCAAATTTTGATGGACATAAAAGTAAAGATTGACAGTAATATAATCATAGTAGGGGATTTTAACATCCTATTGACATCAATGGATAGATCTTCCAGACAGGAAATCAATAAGGAGATGGTGGCCTGAAATCCATAAATTGATGGCATTTATAAACACTAATAATGAATTATCATAAAAAGAAACTAAGAAAACAATCTCATTTACTATGGCAACAACAAAAAATAGTACCTAGGAATAAATTTAACCAAGGAGGTAAAATACCTGCGCTCAAAAAATTATAGGACATTGAAGAAACAAACTGAGGAAGACAAAAATAAGTAGAAGTATATATCATGTTCATGGTTTGGAAGAATTAACATAATTAAAATGTTCATACTATCCAAAACAATATGTAGATTCCATGCAATTCCTATTAAAATATTAATGGTATATCTAACTGATCTAGAATAAATATTCCAACAACTTATATTAAACCAAAAAAGACCCCCAGTAGCCTCAGCATTCTTGAGAAAGCAGAACAAAGTTGTAGGGGTCACACTATCAGATATCAAGCTATATTACAAGGCCATTGTAATAAAAACATCCTGGTACTGGCATAAGCACAGGCATATAGATCAATGGAACAGAACAGAGAGCTTAGAAATCAACCCATATGAATGGTCAATTAATATTTGGAGGAAAGATAGTCTCTTTGATAAATGGTGTTGGAAATTGTACAGGTACATGCAAAAAAATGAAACTAGATCACCAACTTACACCATACACAATAACTCAAAATGGATAAAAGACTTAAGTGTACTTCATGAAACCATAAAAACCATAAAAATCCTAGAACAAAACATAAATAGTAAAATCAGACACCTCTTGTAACAATATTTTTGTTGACATATTTCCTAAGAAAAGAGAAACAATGGAATGGTCATTATCAATACATCAACAAACAAGTGCTGGTGAGGATATGGAGAAAAAGGAACTCTAATGCACTGTTGATGGAAATAAAGTTTGGTTCAACCACTGTGGAAACAATATGGAGTTTACTAAAACAATTAAAAAGGGAACTGCCATTTGACCCAGGGATCCCACTTTTGGGAATATATCCTAAGAATCCTGAAATACCAATCAGAAACAATATATGCATCCCTGTGTTCATAGCAGTGTTATTTACAATAGCCAAAATCTGGAAACAGCCCATCAGTATAATAGTGGATAAAAAAGAGCAGTGGTACATTTACACAATGCAATACTATGAGGATGTAAAATAGAATGAACTCAGAGAAATGCAATGTTGCTATCTCTAAAGATAGAGAAGGTGTGCATGAGCCAAGAAGATGGGTAAACTCTAGAAGCTGGAAAAAAAACAAGGCAACATTCTCCCTTAGTGCTTCCAGAAAGGAACAGCATCATTCTGACTTTGATTTGGGCTCAGTGACATGCATTTTGGACTTCTGACCTATAGAAGTATCTATGCTAATAAAAGGGTAATATGCAAATTGGTTGGGGCACCCTCACACAACCACTGAATAGCAAGCAGGCTGCGTGGGGCAACCAGGCCAGCAGGGGGTCAATGAGGGATGACCAAATGACCAAACAGCAGGCTGCATGGGGTGATCAGGTTGGCACGGGGGCAGTGAGGGGTGATTAGGCTTGTGGGGGGCAGAGGAGCAGTTAGGGGTGATTAGGCAGGCAGGTAGAGGCTGTTAATGGTGAACAGGCAGGCAGACAGGTGAGCAGTAAGGAGCCAGCAGTCCCAGATTGTGAGAGTGCTGACTGCCCATTTAGGCCCAATCCTGGGGATAAGACCTAAACCGGTAGTCAGACGTCCCCTGAGGGGTCCCAGATTGGAGAGGGTGCAGGCTGAGGGGATTCCACCCCTCCCCCCATGCATGAATTTTGTGCACTGGATCTCTAGTAAGATAATAAATTTGTGTCATTTTAAGCCACAAAATTTGCAACAAATTATTACAGCAGCAATGAAAAATGACTATAGATCTTGGGACTCCAATATTAATCAGCAATGATGCTTATTGATACCCTTTTTTTTTTTTTTTTTTTTTTTTTTTACTATAATCTACTTTGTTTTAAACACAATTATAACAAGTGCTGTGGGACATTTACACAATGGAATACTATGCAGCTGTAAAAAGGAAGGAACTCTTTCTTACCTTTTGCCACAACATGGATGAACCTGGAGATTATTATGCTAAGTGAAATAGCCAGTAAGAAGAAGACAAATACCATATGATCTCACTTATATGTGGAATTTAATGAACAAAATAAATTTATGAACATAATAGAACCAGAGGCATGGATCTATGGAACAGACTGATAGAGGTCAGAGGGGAGAGGGATGGGGGACTGAATTAAAGAAGGTGAAGAGATTAGTCAAAGAACATACATGCATAGCCCATGGACACAAACAATAGTGTGGTAAAGACAACAGTGTTGAGAGGGGTCAGAACTGGGTGAAGGTGGGTATAGGGGAGAAATAGGGGATATCTCTAATAGTATTAAAAATAATTAAAAATAAACAAATAATTTTAAAAGTTATTTTTAATTTAAAAAATTATTTTAGAATTATGGTTGATATAAAATAATATACTAGTTTCAGGTGCTATGACATTTCTTTTGATCTGGGATTTGTTGAGCTCTCCCTATATACTAGGAACTATTTTACAGATTAATGCAGCCAAAAGATTATCAGTAGAAACAGCGTGTTTGCAGAACTGCTGACTTCACTAACACACAACATCTGTAAAAGATCATGACTGGTATTATCTGCTTTTAAAAATTCAAGCTAGCTCTAGCAGGCTTGGCTCAGTGGATAGAGCATCAGCCTGGGACTGGGTCCTGTGTTTTATTCTGGTCAAGGGAACATGCCCAGGTTTCAGGCTCAATTCCCAGTAGGGGGCATGCAGGAGGCAGTCAAGCAATTATTCTCTCTCATCATTGATTTTTCTATCTCTCTCTCCCTCTCCCTTCCTCTCTGAAATCAATAAAAATGTATTTAAAAAAAACAACTCAAGCTATTATAAATAACTAGTAGCCCTGTGCATGAATCCGTGCACTAGTAACTCTTGTGGGGCCTGGCTGCCCAAAGGGTCTTGGTGGCCCAGAGGCCCATCCATGGCCGGGCGTGGAATGTTTGCCTTGTTGCCACTCATGCTGCCCGCTCTCAGTGGCCTCCCCCTGGGACAGGGGGACACTGATGGGGCTGAAAGGACTGAGCGCTACATCTTGTGGCTATGGGCACCACCATCTTTGTGACGGAGTGACAGTTAATTTGCATATTACCCTTTTATTAGATAGGATTATGAACATATAAATAAAATACTAAAATATATTTATTAGATGAAAATATATTTAGATATTTATGGGTTTCACATATGAAATAAGTATTACTTATAAATCATTTAATTTGTGCATCTCAACAGTTACTTGTGCCTAACTCTGTCTGCACCCATGGATGGGAAAACAAGGGGTAAGGCAGCTGGTGGGTGGAGGTTGGAGGGTTGGGAGTGGAGTTGGGGGGGCTGTTTCCTTGGGGCTGCAGATGAGAGATGAAGGCTAAGGAGGAGCATGTGGTAGCCTTTGTATGGTCACTGGAGTCAGGCTCTGCACTCTGTTTATTTCAACGCACTTGCTCTCAGGGCTCTGCTGATTGATATTGAGGTGTGTGGAATATTGACTGGAGATGGTGTCTGCAGTAGCGTTTGGGTTGATTGCCTTTAATAAATTGCTTTTGTTCTATTTCTGAAATCTAATCCTACATTTATATTATCTTCCCTTTCTAAGAACCTCCTGCCAATGCACTGACTACTACTAGATTGTCCACTCTGGCCTCTGAATTGATGTTGAAGTTTTGAAAGAAAAGCAAGCATTGCCACTTTCAGAATCAATTTCTTCTATGACAAATCAGTGCTTCCTGGTGGTGATCTGGTATGCTGGTTCCACACTTTCAGATAAAGGAGAGTATTTGTTATGTCCTTAAGTCTTTAAACTCATACTTGGACAGGAATTCATTATTTCCTTTGACTTCAGTAATATTTGACTGCCTTTTACCTCTCTTGTCATCATCATAATCCACACATCTATTACACAGAAACAAAGTAAGAGATATTTGGTGTCAGGTATGAAGTGTAGAAACACAACATAACTACTGAAATCAATCGGAAAGTGGTGGTTTTATTTCATGCAATGTTCAACTTTTTGGCAATAACTGTCTCTATATAATCTCCAGACTCTCCTTATTATAAGGTGTTTTACTGAATAATATAAATATAATCTTTTTTAAAAAAAAACAACTTGGTAATGTCTATAATATTTTCTATTATAGACCTCAAACTTATCAGAAGGATATCAAATACAATTGTACCAAGAAATGCATTCTTTTTAAAAAATAAATTTTTATTGATTTCAGAGAGGAAGGGAGAGAGAAAGAGAGATGGAAAAATCAATGATGAGAGAGAACCATTGATCGGCTGCCTCCTGTACATCCCTACTGAGGATTGTGCTGTAATCCAGGCATGTGCCTTTGACTGGAATCAAACCTGGAACCTTTCAATCCACAGGCCAACACTTTATCCATTGAGCTAAACCGGCTAAGGCAAGAAATGCATTTTTTAAAATCATCTAAAATTTTACATATGTCTCCTTTCCCCTGAAGGAAATGCATTCTTAATGGCATTCTTATTTCATTTTTAAGCAAAATGGATAGAGTCAACAGTATTGGCTCAAGTTTAGACCTGAAATGTATTAACACAGAAAACACACAAGGCATTCCAGATATTTGGCAAACAAGTGAGCAGTAAAACATCATCATAAAAGAGTGAGGAAACAAGAAGTATCAAGAAATCATTTATTTAGATTATATTCATGTAGAAACCAGTGGACTCTGTGAAAGGTAAGATTAATATGTGCTCTTTGGTGGGGAGGGTCAGGTGAGCCTCTGGTGAAAAGTGGCTTCTTAGGACCCCAGTTACCATTTAACAGAACCAATCTGTCAGCTTCATGTTATAACCATCCATCCTGTGAAGAGAGGTCAAAATAGATGGTGGACTCACAGCAAGGCCTTGGTTCTCATTGAATGCAGAGCAGAGCAGAGGATGGTAGAGAGTAGGGAGAGAAAATATAAACAAGCCACTGCTATTTAGTTTTTGAATGTTTGAAGTACAAGTTGGGAGCTCAGAGAGGCTAAGAATATGGAATTTAATAGAGAACTTCACAGGACTCAGTCCTTTCGCGAGAACTGGCAGATTATTTCAGTTCATAGAGTTGAAGGCAGAAAGCTCAGTATTGAATATTTGCTCTGATACTGAATGATTGATATGAACCTTGGCTTTCTTGTCTAAAATATGGGGTTACTGAGATCTACCATGTTTCCCCAAAAATAAGACATCCTCCGAAAATATTTAAGACCTACTTACAGGTTTCCTTCTGAGTGAAATATAAGGCATCCCCCCGAAAATAAGCTCTCCCCTCCCCCCCAGGCTAAACATGAGCGATTTGGTCCACTGATTCTGAAAGAAATGGAGTCACAAGAAATTCACCAGGAAATTCAGGAATCGAATTGTTATGATGATGTTCCAGAAGATGATGACATGATTGTCATTGAATAAATGAGTAAATTCTTGATACTGTAGGATTCACAGTTTGTCTGGTTTGTGTTGACAACTATCGTACTACCGTACCGTATACAGGTAATAAATTTCCTTTATTTTCATTTAACAATAAATGTGTACTGTATTCTTCTTCATGGAAAAATAAGACATCCCCTGAAAATAAGACCTAGCGCATCTTTGGGAGCAAAAATTAATATAAGACACTGTCTTATTTTCGGGGAAACAGGGTATCATAGAGCTGTTTTAACAGTTAATACAATGAGCGAAAGTTGACCACGACATGTGACAGGCCAGATATATAATACTGGTATCTATGTGTCAGATTTGCAACCCCTTAGGGTGTTTGGTCTGTAATATTCTGTGTCTTCCTGTCAAAATCACACCTGACTGGTGCACCGATAGGAGAATAGGAAGGTGTCTTCTGGCAGCTCATGAATAGTCTCTGTGTCTTTCCTCTCCAGTTCTATGGGTGTCATCCTCTGGACATGGCTGCCATGGAGTCCCAGGGTGACCCAGCAGGGATGGCTGTGTCCAGAGTCCTGCCTCTGTGTCCAGCACAGCCCTGCATGTCCTGGCTTCCTCACTGAGTTACAGAAATGCTGCTTCCCACAGAAAGGCTCAAAGACTCCCCCCTTCCCACTCCGAGTCTCCCTCTAGTGTGGGAGCGATGCCACTCATATCATTTCTCAGCTTCCATCTACAGCTCCCTCTCCTGGGGTGCTTCAGCAGGTCTCTGAGCTCTTGCAGGAGACATTGCTGTCTCCCGCAACCAACATTCCCCCAGATCATGGGGAAAGCTCATCCACATAGACCTCTTCCCAAAGGAAATCAGCTCTTGAGGAAAGATAGTCTCCTTGGGGTGGGAACAACCTAGGAGCAAAGCTCCCTCTGAGCTGAGAGCCCATTACTCTTAATTGTAACTCTTTTTCTTCTTCTCTGTTCTCTCCTGGTTTCAAAATGACCCTATTTGTTAGTTTATTGCTTATTTTCTACCTCCGTACCTAGACTGTAAGCGCACTGAGGGCAAAGACCATGTTTTTAAAAAGAAAAAATCTCTTCACTATTCCTAATGCCAAGCACAGTCTCTGACACAAACCCTTGGATGAAGAAAGGAGTGAATTTTCTCTATTTTCTGTGCTTCACCTGGGTCACTTACTTCGGTACTGTCACGTCTTTCAATCAAGAGGAGCAGAGCTCCTATGCTGACTGCCTATCCCAGGCCACCGTGGAGATGCTGCGTGGGTACCGAGGCGGAGCAGGCTCCAGCGAGCCAGCACAGTGCCTGCACAGGACCCCCAGCATGGTCTGGGTTTACTCCTCTCTCCTGTAAACGGAGCTGGGAGCCTTGCTTCAGTGGTTTCTCTCTTCTTGGCAAGGGAATGAAATGAACTATTTCCTGGCCACGTTCAGCTCCAATCGCTGTATTTGTATTAACAGGTTAATTTTTGACACCTGAATATCCCCTGCTTGGCTTCTCCAAGAAGAAGAAAAAATAGCGGTAAGGACAGCCACCTTTCACTCTAATATTATTCCCTGCATCACGTACACAGAATATCTTTATCCGAGGCCAAGTGTACATTCCCATGTGTGAGAGAGAGCTGCTGTTGGCAGCGAGGAGTGGCTGGCTGGAGAGCGGCTTGTACAGAAACCCTTGGAGATGTTGCTGGGTCTCTCTGTTTACTGTGGGCCGGCGGAGAGCGATTCCTTATTTTCTGAGGGTAGCTTTAATGAGCACCCGATGGCTTTTTGATGTCTCCCTCCCACAGAGTGTGGGAAAGGCAGTCCTAGGAATCATACATTTTCATTTGTAGAAATATCTTATATTGAACCCTGTCAGAAATAACACTGCCTTTGAGACGCAGAAAATCCAATTTGAAAGTAATGTTTTTGCTTTTTTTTTTTTTTTTTTCTTCTCCCTCTTGGACACATTGAATCAGATAGGATATAGTCTTTGGACCGCAGCTATTTTTCACTCGGAAAGTAATTTGGGACAGAACTCAGTGCTGTTAGAAGCAGTCTTGTCCTAAAATCACCCAAATGAATACCTTGCGGTGTAAAGGGGAGGGAGAAGAAAGGAGCAAAGTAATTAGTCCACATACTTTCCTTGGGAACTCTCCACGTACATACAGCCCTTGGGAATGTCATGAGGACCTTCCTTCCCAAACTACTCACTGTCCAAAGCATCCTGCAAGGGAGAGAAAGGAAAATCTGGGGGCTGACAGAGGGAGTTCAGGGACCTGAACTTTCTGTTCTTTGACCTGGAGACAAGCATTGAGTAGGGGATTACTTCCCCCCACACACAGAAGACTATTACTAGTAGATACACTGCAGACAACTTACCTACATGTTGCATATATTAATGAACAAACTCATATGACTAGGGCTAAAAGGAATAAAACCTGGATCTTGTCTTCCATGTCTTCTAGTCTCTAAGGGATCGAGACAGGTAAGTGAACAAATGCAATACCCTTTAGAAGTGCTGTAAGTGGGGCACTCTCCTTGTCCCCACACGAAGCTCTTGGGAGTGGGGATCTTGGGGAGCTTCTGGAATAAGGGTTTCTGGAGGCTCTCGGAGGAGGAGGAAAAATTGTAGAAGCTTTATTTCTGTGGAATTACACCCCCAAGTTTCCAAGGTTCCATTTTCCTTTGTTGGGCTAAGGAAGAAGCCCTGTTTTCCCTAGCTTTCAGCAGAAGTAGGATCAAAGCCAGGGTCCAGAGTTTTCACTCAATGAGGGAGAACAGCTCCAGTCTAGCATCGGGCTGGCTTAGTCTGTGTTCCTGCAGCAGTTCAGCAGTCCATTGCGTGTGGGGACCATGGGGCCACGTGACTATTGAGGCAACAGGGTCAGGAGTAAAGCCAAAGGAACCAGAGAGCCCCACAAGCCAAGAGTCAAAAGAGCCAAAAGTGGGGACTTCTTTGTGTAGGGCTGTGGACAGCAAACTGTGGCTCATGAACCACATGTGGCTTTTTGGCCCCTTGAGTGTGGCTCTTCTGTAAAATACTACAGCCTGGGTGAGTCTATTTTGAAGAAGTGGCGTTAGAAGAAGTTTAAGTTTAGAAAATTTGGCTCTCAAAAGAAATTTCAATCATTGTACCGTTAATATTTGGCTCTGTTGACTAATAAGTTTGCCAACCATGTGTATTAGGGGATTATGTATTTCCAAATTTTAGTGGGTTTGTAGTGGTCCCACCCTTTCTGGCCAATGATCTCTGCTCCCAGATTTGACTGGCAGGCAAGCACCTTCCCTGTGTCACCCTGACTCACTCTGTATGTGCCCATCTTCCCCTTTGTCCAGTCCCTCCCCTCAGCGACCTGCAGGGAGTGGAGCAGTGGCTCCCTAGGGAGTGTAACGTAGCAGCTTCCTGGAGAAGCTGTCCAAATGACACATCTATAATGTCTGGCCTTAACTTTGCCCCTTTTCTATTATTAATAACTAGCTAATTACAACGGTAAAAGGAGGGCTAGAATTCAGATTTGTAAAATGCAATGTCAGCTTGGGGATGTGTTTCTCAACTGCTTCCCCCCCCCCCCCACTATTACACCCCTAAAAGAGCCTCCTTAGATAGGCCTCTCCAATTACTCATTCCTATATTAAATTTTAATAACAACATATATTGTATATCTGTTTATATACATATGCATATCTGTGCTTTATACACACAGGGAAAAAACAGCCAAACTTTTTTGCCTTTCAAAACAAGTGTTTATGTACTGAGGTGGGCTGTCAGGTCCCCTGAGAGTGCATGGCCTGAGAAAAGAAGTCATTTCTCACTCAGGGGAGTCCAGAAGGACCTTATAGGAGAGAGTAGTGTTAACTAAAGTAGTAAAAGATGATGAGGCATTTTCATAGTTGGAAAAAGAAGTAAGAAATGTCAGAATAGGAGCAACATGTGTAAAAGTGCAGAAGCATGAATTGGAGAGTTTAGCTTGTAGCATGTAGAAATACACCCCTTTTAGGATCAAGCCTGTTCAAATGCTGCTTACCTGATTTGCCCATCATGTATTGCAGATATTGATTATAATAAGCAAGTTCTGCCTAGTTCAGGTAAGTTTCTATACTAATAAAAGAGAAACTTGCAAATTGATCATCACTCTGCTATACCCACTAGCCAATCAAGAGTGAGCATGCAAATTAACCCAACAAAGATGGTGGTGGCCATGGAGCTGGAGCAAGCAGGAGGCTTGGGCTGCTCCCAGCGAGAGAGAAAGCCAAGCTTCTAGCCCACTCTGACCCCCCATTGAAGGAGAGGCTGGGAGCCTGGGTCACCAGGGGGCATGGCCAACCTGAAAATGGCCCTCAACCCCTTACCCACGCTGGCCACACACACCGGGAGTGAGGGTTCTTTCTGGGGAGCTTGGACAGCCTGCAAACAGCCATAAGCCCCTCACCCTGGCTGGCTAGGTACCCCAGTGGGGAATCCCACCCTGAAGGGGGTGTGGCTAACTTGAAAACAACCCTCAACCCCTTACCCAGGCTGTCCATGACCTTCAAGTGGGGACCCTCACTCCATGGTGGCATGGTTGGCCTTCAAACCACCACAAGCCCCTCGCCCAAGCCACTCCATGCCCCAAGGGAACCCCCACCCTGATCCGGGATACCCTTCAGGGCAAACCAGCCAGCCCCCACCTTGCACCAGGCCTCTAATATAAGGGTAATATACTAATTAGACTAGGAGACCTTCCAGGAGCTTTTTTGGACATTCTTCTGGACAAAGCCATGGTGGTGGGGCCGAGGTAGAGGCAGTTAGAGACCAAGAGGGGAGGGCAGTTGTGGGTGATCTGGCCAGGATGGGATGGCAGTTGTGGGTGATCAGACCAGTGGAGGATCAGTTGGGATGAGCAGCACAGCAGGGGAGCCAGTTGGGGGCGAGAGGCCATTAGTGGGGGTTAGTTGAGAGTTATCAGGATAGTGGGGGGCAGTTTGAAGTGAGAAGGCCAGCTGGGGGGCAGTTCGGGGTGAGCAGGACAGTAGGGAGGGAAGATGGGGATGAGCAGGCCAGCAAGGGGGGCAGTTGGGGGTAAGCAGACTGGCAGGGAGCAGTTGGGGGCGAGCACACTGGCATGGAGGAGGAGGCAGTTGTGGGTGATCAGGCTGGCAGGGGGGCATTTGGAGGCAAACAGGCCAGCCGGAAGAATGGTTAGGGGCAATCAGGCAAGCAGGTGAGCGGTTAGGAGCCAGCAGTCCCAGCTTGCGAGAGGGATGTCTGACTGACTATTTAGGCCCAATCTCTGTAAACCAGCAGTAGGACATTCTTTGAGGGGTCCCAGATTGGAGAGGGTGTAGAGTGCTCTGAGGGATACCTCGCCCCACCCCCAATTTTGTGCACTGGGCCACTAGTCTATAATAAACTTATTACCTCTGAAAATATCCTTCTTCATGTAACTTTTTGGGACAATAAAGAATTTGTCATGAATATTTGAGCTCATATTATTATCCTATATAATAAAATTCTAAGATGCAAATTGACCAAATGGCAGAATGACCAGTGGCTATGATGTGCACTGACCACCAGGGGGCAAACACTCAACACAGGAGCTGCCTTCTGGTGGTCAGTGTGCTCCCACAGGGGGTGAGCACAGTGGTGGTGGCTAGAGCCTCTTCCACCTCCACGGCATCACTAAGGATCCATGGGGAGTGGGCTTAAGTTGGCAGTCAGACATCTCCCTGAGGAGTCCCAGACTGTGAGAGGGCGCAGTCTAGTCTAAGAGGATGCCTCCCGCCCCAAGTGCATGAATGTCAAGCACCAGGCCTCTATGTTACATAAAAATCTATAAATGGCTGGGGGTGTGGAGAGAGATGAATAGGGAGAGTACATGAGTTGGGAGGTAGTGACAATAGTCTTTATGATAGATACTAAAATTGTGGATACATGCATTGATGTAATAAATGTCCAAACCTGTAATAATTTTTATGAGTTTAGTTGAGCCAAACTGAAGACAATTGTTAGGAAGCAAAATCTCAATAAATTAAGAAAATGCTTTGGAAAAGGGCAGTTTTATCATTTATTTTATACACCAGAATATAAAAGTCAGAATAAAGGGGAAGACATTAGGACATTACAAGAAATTCATTAGTGATAGGTTAGGGAGAAAGGAGAAAGCAGAGTGGGAGTAATCTCTGAGATTGGATAAAAAGCAGAATGAATAGATACATACTTCATTTACATTGGTGGGTATAGGCTAGTGAACAGTTTAACAACACCATAACAATAACAATAACAATAACAATGAAGGTTTTGTGGTCTCTGCTCTGGTGCAGTGATTGTTATGAGGGGTCTGGAAAAAAATTATCCTACCATCTCAAAGGTATTTTATTTTAGACCCAAAAAGACAATAGACAGGCTCAGTTAAGGTAAAGATGGACTTTTGTAAAAGAAGCTTTGGGCCTAGGACATGAATACCTGCCACAACTTACTTTTAGATAGGAAGTTTTAATTCCAGACCATCCTATGTGGTTTTGTTCAATCTCAGAGTTTGTAAGACCTCCATGCAGACCTCCCCTGAGCTTGTGTGTGATCCCCTTTTCATCCACACATGTCATTACACATTTGTTCAAACTCATTGAATGTTTAACACTAAGAGTGAACCCTATTGTAAACTATGGACTAGAGATAATGACGTGTCAAAGTAGGTTCATCAATCAAAACAAATGTACTACTCTGGTGGGGAATGTTGATAATGGGGAAGGATTATGCACATGTGGAGGTAGGGGGTATGTGGGAAATCTTTGTACTTTCTGCTCAATTTTACTGCAAACCTACAACTGCTCTAAAAAGTAAAGTTGTATTTGTTTGTTTTTTTTAGCTCTTACAAGGTATAACTTGAGCAAATATTTTTATGGCTTGAGATTTAACTATGAGAATCATGAGATTGGAGTTAAATAGAGTTAGGGTTCAAATTCTGAGTCCATCAATTAATTGAATAACCTTGAGTAAACAGTATCCCTCAATTTCCTCATTTGTAAAATGGGGAAAATTATCTGTATCATAGTAATACCATAAAGACATGCTCACTTATCCTTTAAAAATGCCACCTGGGAGATTGGTCCAGAAGGCACTCCATCTACCAGGGCATTAAGAATATATCAGTAAGTGGCAAGCCAGCATCTTTGAAAAGTTCTGTGGTGGTTATTCTTTGTAGGTCAGAAAGGAAAGTGGTAAAGGAGATAGAGATAATAGGAGTTCAACGGAGATAATGGGACTTTAATGGCAATAATGGGACTTTAATGGTGATAGTAGGGCAGGGGTCAGATGGTAAGATGAGACAAAGTAGGCATGGTTACTGTAATGAAGAGAAGAGCTAAAATAGAAAAAGTGGTTTGATCCATAAACATTTTTAGCATTGGCTAATTAATCACAGTGCCCCTAAGACTTAAGCAAATGGGCAGGCTACTAAAGTTTTACTTGATTTAAATAAGTGGAAGAAGTAGTCTGACCTTAGTCACTACCAAAGAGTGTTGCAGACCTTCAATTTTCCCTCCAAACTGAGTCAGTTTACAGATATAGAGCTCTTTAAATAAAGGGGAACTGGGTCCCTTTGAGGAACCATCTGGCTACAATGCCAAATGTACACTGTAATGGTTTCCTAGCCTTCACTGAAAGGACTGTGGATACTTACAGGGTGTCTGTGCACTGGGGGAGGAGAACTAATGAGACTCTATTCTCTGAACTAATTCTTGGAGACTCAAAGCACCTCCATGGTCCACCCATAAGATTAAGGGCTTAAGGAGTTAGGATAATTAATGTAAGTTTGGCTTTTGTCCATCTCAAGGTGGCTCAGTTGGTCTCCAAACCTATCCCTTGGTTACTTCTTCAAGTCTTGGAATTTAGAATTGAAGGATACATACTTAGTCACTTGGAGAATCACCACACTGGTCCCCTAACTCATGGATAGAAGGCTGTTATGATATGAAGGATTGTATGGCAACTACTAGAATGTCTCTTCCCCTTTCCCTCTCCTGCCCACCCCCCTCAAATAGTAAACTAAAAGCTATACTGTATTCTTGAAGGGATTGCAGAAATTTATGCCATGATCAAGATCAAGGCTTTGAAGAATATAGGAGTGGTGATTCCTATCACATCCTGATTCAACTCACCTATATGGCCTTTGCAGAGGATAGATGGGTCTTGGATCTTAGAGAATGACAGTGGGACTTTTGTGAACTTAATCAAGGGGTGAGTCAAATTCCAACTGCTATTCCAGATATGGCTTCTTCACTGGATAAAAACAATACCCCTTGGAATGTAACTTTGGTAGGCTATTATCCCTAGTTATTTACTAAATATGAATATAGGCATTGCTATGAAGGCATTTTTTTGATGCAATTAAAGTCCATAACCACTTGAGTTTTAGTAAGGGAGCTTGTTGTAGATAATCTGGGTTAAACAGATTCAATCAGTTGGGGACTTTAAGAATAGAGCTGAGTCTTCACCGATTAAAAAAAAAAATTCTTCCTGAGGACAGCAGCATTAACACATCCCTGAGAGTTCCAATCTGCTCTGTTACAGCATGTTTTATGGATTTTAGACTTGCCTAGCCAGACTCTACAATTGTATAAGCCAATTACTTTCATTGTATATCTCTTAATACTTGTTTCTCTAGTTCAACACTGACTTATACAGCAATTAATGTGCTGAGTGCTTTTTCTTTGTATGTGTAAGTATTATCGGAATCTGTTCGCTTTCAATAGGCAAAGCCAGCAATCTGCCTTCAGTGTACTATCTCAGGGTTAAAATTCCTCTCCAATTCTCTGTTACAATCTTATCCATGGGGATCTTAATTATCTCTTCCTTTTATAAGACATCATACAGCTATACTAATTTGATGATATCATGTAATTGGACTAGTGAGCAGAAAGCAGCAACTGTTCTAGACATCTTGGTAAAACACATGTAAAACAAATGGTATGAAATAACTCCCGCCTTCCCCCCAAATTTAGAGGCCTTCCACCCTGTGAGAATTCTAGGCATCTAGTGGTACACTGATATATTCCTTCCAGATTAAATACGTTGTTGCATTTTGACCCTCCTACTTCCAACAACAAAGATAGTAGCATAGTATCTAATGAGTCTCTTTGGATTTTGAAGGCCAAATTTACTTCATTTTGGCATGCTGATCAAATAACATAAAAAGCTGTCAGTTTTGAGGAGTGCCAGACCAAGCAAAGCTCTATAGCTGGTTGAATGGCCCAACAAATCAAACTGCTGGTGCTTGAAGTGACTGTGGTAGGTAGGAATACTCCATGGAGCCTTTGGCAGAACACTGTAGGTGAATCGCATCCCAGGCTTTCAGAATTTTGGATCAAAGCTATGCCACCTTTTGCAGTTAAGTATTCTTCTTTTGAGAAACAACTTCTGGCTTGCTACCAGGCCCTACACTTAACTATGGACCAAGAAAATAACCATTATATATTGCACATTGTCTGATTCAATAAAATGTAATGTTGGGCCCTAGCTGGTTTGGCTCAGTGGATAGAGCATCCGCCTGCAGACTAAAGGGCCCCAGGTTCAATTCTGGTCAAGGGCACATGCCTAGGTTGCAGGCTTATCCCCATTAGAGGACGTGCAGGAGGCAGCTGTTCAATGATTCTTTCTCATCATTGATATTGCTATCTTTCTTTCCCTCTTCCTCTCTGAAATCAATAAAGATATATTTAAAAAATGTTGGGTGTGTTAGCGGCATTCCATCATTAAGTATAGGTGATATATATGAGTTCAGGCTTGAGCAGATCTTGAAGGCTCAGGTATGTTACATGGATAAATAGCCCAGTTCTGCATGTTCACTTCTCCTGTCACATTACCTCTTCCCTCTCAGTATGCACTTACGTGTTTCATAGGAAGTTCCCTATGATGATTGAGGAAGAAAAGATTAAGGCCTAGTTTGCAGAAGGTTCTGCACAGTTGCTCAAAGTAGACAATGACAACACTAGAACTCCACTCTGGGGAATAGTGAAGAAGAGAAATTCCCCCATTATGTAAAACTTTGAGTACTAAACACACACACACACACACACACACACACACACACACACACTCACACACATACACACACTTTTTTGAAGGAGAAATCATCAAAGGTAGGTCTGGAATGCATTATTTCATAGTAAGAACCTAACAATTAGCTTCATATAAGAACTTGGAAGGAACATGACTAAAAAATTGGTAACTGGGAGGTCTGGGAAGAGGATCTCTCCAATAGAGAACAATTTGTGCTCCACGTGAACACTAACCAAAGAAAAACCTGAGCAGAGAAGGAGTTTTATTAGTCGGTGAAGAAAATGCCTATTTTGTGGATGTTGGTCAGACCCTTTCCCCAGACACCACTAATCTTTCCAGTGAGCTCAGGAACAAATGGTGATGGTGGCAGGGATGGAGCTATGGCCTCTACTCACCAAGGATGATTTGTTTATAGCCATCCCTAAGTGTCCAACAGGCCAGCAGAAGAGCACAGCACTGAGCCCCAGATTTGTCACCTCTTTCTGAGGGAACCAAGCAGTCATTTGGTGACATGTTGATTACACTGGACCACATCTGTGTGTCGTGGCTACAGTGTTTGGACAGGTTCAAGCCTTGGACTGACGAGCAAGCCCCCACTTGGAGGGCAGAGTCCTCCCTGCACAATTATAGCCAACAGCTGTAGTTGTAAGCTTGAACCTACAGTTTGAACACTGGCCCCAGGTGCCTAAGTGATTTAGGCTGCAAGTAAAGCAAAGCTTGATCAGGTGCCTGTAACTGAGTGGGGCTGAAACCCACAATAATGTTGTAAACATCTTGACCAGGCCCTTACTTTGCCTTGTAGCATCTGGCTATAAAGTAAAGACACGGCTTGTAGTTCGTGGCACTGCTGGACACACAGTGAAGTAGCATCCCACTGAGTCCCAGCTTTCCATCTCTTGTCTATCTTTTGTCAATCCTTCATCACCCCCACTTGGGTTCACTGAACGTGGCTGAGCTGGTGTGGCACATAAGGTGCCCCCCTTGGGGCTGAGTGTGCCATGGCCGTGCCAGCTCCCCACACACATCCATTTTGGAAGAGGCAGCACTTCATTCTCCTTGAAATGACACTCTGCATGTGAATTTGCCTTCTCAGTTTACAACGCATCTGAGAAACCCACCACGCATGGATTTTTAGAATGCCTTATTCACTTTCATGCTATTCCACACAGCACTGCTTCTGTCAAAGACACTTGTTTTACAGAAAATAGGCTGTGCTCATGGCATTCACTGGCCTTATTGTCATCGCTCTCACCGGAGAAGAGGTCTGATTGGAAGGTGGTGAAATGTGATTTTGAAACTCAGTTCGAGCACCATCTGACCTGGGAATACTTCGTGGGGCTGGGGTAATGTTCTCTGGGATGTGGATTATGCTCTAAATTGTTGACCAAAACATGGTGCTGCTTCTCCTGTTCAACAAGAAGAGAGGATTTGCTTATTGCCAGCCACCTTCCTGCCTCTCTTGTGTGCCATTTTTGAACATACTTAGCATATTTTTCCCTAAGAGACTTCATACAAATGTCCCTTCTTTTCAGAATGCTCCATCCCAGATATCAACACTGCTCACTGCCCTCTATTGGGTCTCTGCTCAAATATCACTGAATCAATGAGGCTTTTTATGACCCTTTATTTAACGACTCCCTTGTTTAATGAGCAACCTCACCCATCCTAGAGACTTCCTAACCCCCATCTCTACTGCATTTTCCTCCTTAGTGTGTATAATATTCCTTTCATACATTAAAAAGTATATATCCATTATTTTTATCACAGAATATGGTACCAAAAGGTTCAGCCTTCCACCAGAATCCTGGCATTCCAAACATACTCTTCAGTAACCTAATGCTTAACAGCCACACCCTTAATAGTCAGGATCAATCTTCCTAGAAAAATTCTCCTCCCCAACTGCCCCATCCTCCCTTTTCTCCTCGATCTTTACCTTTTAGTTCATTGGAAACCAGATAATGGTTTATCCTTTTTTATAATTGGTCTTTCTTTTCTAGAATGCAGGTTTCCACTTTTATAATGTATTTAGTTAACCTCCTTCCTTAGAATTTTTAAAAATTTTATTTTTTTGAGCAGTTTTGGATTCACAGCAAAATTTAGAGGTGTCTACTAAGTACAGAGAGTTCCCACACACATGCATAGCCTTCCTCATTGTCAATATCTCCCAGTAGAGTGGTAAATTGGTTAAAAGAAACTACACTGAGACATAATCTGAAGCTCATAGTTTATATTAGGGTATATTCTTGGTGTTATACACTGTAATGGTTTTGATAAATATATGATGACATGTATCTACTATCACATATTATAGAGTAGTGTCTATGTCTAAAAATCCTCTCTGCTCCACCAATTCATCCCTCTCACGCCCAACTCCTGGAAACCTCTGCTGTTTTCACTTTCTCCAAGTTTCGCCTTTTGTAAAAGAATGTCATATAGTTGGAATTATACAGTAGGTAGTCTTTTCAAATTGGCTGTTCACCTAGTAATATACATGAAAAGTTCCTCCATGTCTTTTTATGAGCTTATAGTTCATTTATTTTTAGGGTTGAATAGTATTCCATTGTCTGGATATACCACTGTTTATTTTGCCATTCACCTACTGAGGGTGCAGTTTTGTTCAATGTTGTAAGGTTACTTTCTAAAACACAACCTGGCCCATTGTAGGTATTCAACATATGTTCCTTATCCTCATCATGCATTTATTTTCTCTGTTAAGTATATCACTCTTCAGTATGTTGTCTGATTCTATAGAAAACTGAAACCAAATTTTCAGAATCTTGAGATTCTTCAATCTGCCCTTTCATTCTCATCCTCTCAAATCAAGTTCTTGACTATCTCTTGAATTCATCCTTTCCTCTTCATTCCCACCATCAGTGGTATTACTTTTCCCAAAATAACACTTTACCCTTCTGACTCCTGTGTATTTTCTATGCTCCTAAAACACATACATTATTGTATTGATCCCTTGCTAAAACTATCTAGCAGATTAAAGTTTAAACTCATTTACATGAATTCAATGATCTGATCTTTACTATGTCTAATTTGTTCAGCCTCTTTTTCCTTTTAAAATTTTTATTAATTTTAGAGAGGAAGAGAGGAGAGAGAGAGAGAGAGAGAGAGAGAGAGAGAGAGAGAGAGAGAGAGAGAGAGAGAGAGAGAGAGAGAAACATCAATGATGAGAGAGATTCATTGATCAGCTGCTGTCTGCACTCCCCACACTGAGGAATGAGCCTGCAACCAGGGCAGGTGCCCTGACCGGGAATCAAACTGTGACCTCCTGGTTCATAGGTCGATGCTCAACCAGTGAGCCATGCCATCTAGGCCAGCTTCTCTTTTCTGAAACTCTCACCTCCTACTCTGTGGGTTCTGAATTATATGGAGTACCCCAAACAAGGCAAGGCTGCTGCTCAAATTCACCTAAACAGTTTTTTGCCATTTTGGGAATCTCCCCCTGCCTTATTCTAGCTATTTTTTAAAAAAAATAATCAATTAATTCCATTATCAATTGCATATTTAAGGAGATGAATTTAACATAAATCCTAGAGAATTGAAATCTGAGGTTGGTGATGTTAACTTCTGTATTTCTACACACAGTAGCTTATTGACCATTTCACTAGGTCACAGCTAGAGAACAAAATTCCTGGAAACTCATGGAAGCTTTGTGGTTGTTATCTACAGAAGAAATGCACAAGGAACTACTTCAAATTCTGCAGTGGAATAGCAGTAAACACTTAAAGCAGGGCTGATCAGTACTTCAAATAAATCTCTACTTTAAAATACTTATATTGCTTACTTTCCATTAATATAACACCCACTATCCTCACATTTTTATTTTTGAAGCAGAAAGAAACTTTTTGAAAAAAATATATTGATAAAGGACTGAAATTCCTGATCATTATATCTAAGAAGGTTTAGAATAAAAAGGAATAAAATCTGTGATGTAATGCAAAATGAAGGGAAGACTGTCTGGCTGTCTTCTAAACAGACAGGATAATATTTTTTGTTTTTGTTTTTCGTAAGTAAAGGATATGATTTAATAAGACACAGTACAGCTCTGGAAAATTTCGTCAACCATTTGATTCCAGGTTGTTTTATTCAATTCGTAACTCACAGAATTGGGCTTTGGCATTGAAATAGAAATAGAACATTGAATCAGATATTTTTCCTTCCAGTACTTGCCATTTCAAAGAATTTTACATTATTAGCACATCCACAAGAAGCAGGTAGAATTAATATTCTTAGAAAGCACTTTGGCTTTTTATTGTTAGAATATGAAGAATCCTAAAATGATAAATGATTTGGATGTTAGCATAGAGCAAATCAGAGCCAGAATGGTTTGAAAATTCAGATTTATTAGTTTCCAGGATTATAGTCACTCAATTGATCTATTTCCCTTTATGGTTTCCTGAGATAGTACACTCTGTGTTCTGTATGGTTGAATTTAAAGTCCAGGTAAATTCCTATTTTACCAAGAGTCAGGAATTTTAAGTTCTAATTCGAGTTACATCTCCTAAATTCCATTAAGACTAATATTATGAATTTAATCGAATGATATGTAAACCTATTAAAATTAATATGATTATAAAGTTAGGAGACTATTGCAGATGACTCATTCACCTTAAGGTTTTAATATACATATTGATTTCAAAGAAGAAGGGAGAGGGAGAGAGAGATAGGAATATAAATGATGAGAATCATTGGTCAGCTGCCTCCTGCACAAACCCCCTGGGGATTGAACCTGCAACCCGGGCATATGCCTTGACCTGGAATCGTACAATAACCTTTTGGTTCATAGGTTAATTCTCAACCACCGAGTCTCGTTGGCTGGGCAACTTTAAGGTTTTTTTTAACTAATATTTCTTATTCAGGTGTAAAACAACCAATATTTCTTATTCAGTTGCTCCACTGATGATAAGTCTCAGAGATATAGAATTGACAGAATGTTGATGTCCACATTCTTCTCAATAGCACCTTTGTACTTAAATAGGCAAAATACTGAATCCCTTTTTACAAATGAGATACAGAGCCACCGACTGAATTTCTCTTATGTTTAGGACCATAGCTGCTCAATTTCATTCTTAGTTACTGCTTTTGTAAAACTGCTAGGTAAGTATTTTTTTTTAGTTTATTAGTATTATTAAATAACTACTGTCTTTAATGTCTTATACTGCTCAAGCTTTTAACTTCATTATTATTATTATTATTACTATTATTTTTGCTTTATTCCCATACAAGATTAAGAGTCTAATTTTAGGATGGAGCTATATAAATTCCAACTAAAAACTCCTCTACATAGTTAACATCAACAATAACAATACTCATTATATTAACTATTCATTAAACACTTATAGGTGGATTATATATACATATCAACTTGTTCAATTCTCATAACAGCTCTGTGTGATAGTTTTCATTATAATTTTCTCTCCTCAGATGAGGAAGCAGAAATACATTGATTTTATCAACTTGCTTATGGTCACACAACTAGTTCAAGCCAGGGCTAGGATTTGGAATGCTGGCTCCAAAACTCAAGTTCTTGGCCACTATGCTAAACTGTTGAACCATATATCCAACATGGCAATATAACCTATACAAAGGAAAACAAATATGGAATATAGGCATACATGTTAGAAGCATATAAATGTGCAGAAGACTATCTTTAGGGTAAATGCATATTGTTGAACAAACTCAGAAAGAGTGTGGAGGCTTTCCTAGAAATATATGACAGAGATTTATTCAAGTGTCTTGGGGTTTATAAACTAGAAATACAGCTAGGCAAAAGCCCAAAGCATTTCAAAGAATAGAGAAAAATGAAAAATTCTTAGAGTATAAACTACATTCTTGAGAATGACCAGTTTGCGTTCTCAACCCTAGGATATACCTAGGACAGTTATCAGTCAGATGTCAGACAGTCAGGATGATGGATGCTAGGTGGTCTGTAAGATGGGTTCCAGGAGGCCCGGTTGTGTCTGGTGGTCTAGATATTAAATGAATGTATAGCGAGTCCTTCAGTGGGTAATTAAAGCTGTAGATGCATATCCAGACATTGCCCCAACTGGCAAGTTAAAAGAAAATTTAAATTTCCAAGCTAGTTAGAATAAGAATGGGGTCTTTCCTCGTGTCTCAACCTTCATAATGCTAACAATTTTAGCAGCGTGGTTAAGTGACCCCATTTTATGAATTCCTTATCTTCACTTTTTTCTCTCTTAATTATCAAACGTGGGATTCAGAATGACTTGGGTTTTACAATGAGAGTTTAAATGAGTTTTATGTTCATTCCTGATTGCTTAAAGAAAATTGAAACCTCAAGAACCATGATGTCATTATTTTGTCCCCAGCTTCTTCAAGAGCTGGCCATTCACACATAAATTCAACCAAATAAGAAAGCAAAATCTAGATTTAATACTGGTCCCCTCTGTAAAAAGCAAAGAACAAAAATCAGGTTAACTATTGCTCTTTAGAAACCCCTTCCTTGGGAAGCCTTCCCAGGTTCTCCTAGTCTGAGCGAGATGTCCCTCCCACAGCACCTTTTCCTTTTGCTCAACTCTACACACAGCTCTGTAATCATCTGTGAGATTGTTTGTACCTTTATTGGTCTGAAAGATCTTCAAGAGTAGAGGTTTTGTCTTATTCACGTTTGCAGCCACCTGCCTATCAGATGTTTTGTCCATAAGAGACACTCAATAAATGTTTAATGAAGTAAAATAAAGGTATGTTGACACTAGTTTGGAACTTGTGGAAAGATTATTTATTTTCTTATTCTACCCATGTTGGACATTTACTATTTTCATTGAGTACCTACTTTATGCAGGCATAGTATTTGTTATTTATCTACCTAGCACATATAATAACTAACAAATGTTAATTAAATTATATGGGATTTGGTTCTTCAGATGTGTTAAAGAACTGGGAGTAGTTTAGTCATTTTAGGCTAGGCCAGTGGTCAGCAAACTCATTAGTCAACTGAGCCAAATATCAACAATTGAAATTTCTTTTGAGAGCCAAATTTTTTAAACTTAAACTTCTTCTAATGCCTCTTCTTCAAAATAGACTTGCCCAGGTGTGGTATTTTGTGGGAGAGCCACACTCAAGGGGCCAAAGAGCTGCATGTGGCTCAAAGAGCTGCATGGGCTAGGCAATGTTGTAGTAACAAGCCTTTAAATGCCAGTGACAGCCCTAGCTGGCAGACTGAAGGGTTCCGGGTTGATTCCGGTCAAGGGCACATGTGGGATTGCTGGCTCCATCCCCAGTAAGGTGCATGCAGGAGGCAGCCGATCAATGATTCTCTCCCATCTCTCATCACTGATGTTTCTCTCTCTCCCTCTCCCTTCCTCGCTATAATCAATAAAAATATATTTAAAAAAATGTCAGTGACTTAACACATAATTCTCAGTCATGAAAATGTCACACATATCTAGTGCCTCTCCCGGGAAGCTCCTTTCTAACTAGTGACTCCAAGGTCCATGCCTCTGCATGGTGCACTCTGCCATCTGTCATAGCAGGCCTCCAGGCCGCTGGCAGGAAATGAGGGCCGTGCCCTGGCTCTCACATGCTTTGGTCTGGAAACAGCACTTGGGCAAGCACTGGTCAGTGGCGTTGCCTGCTGTAAGGGGCAGGGACATGTGGGAGAGCAGAATAGGCAGTGTTTCTGTCCCCCAGGGAGAGAGAGCAAAATGGGATCCCGTGATCAGTATTTACACCTAGTTTTCAGCCTGGTGTGTTCAGTTTTAAAACATGCAAATGCAGTTTTTGAATAGAGAATATATATTTCAAAAGAATTTGTGACCTGAAGAGCAGAAAATACCCACTTCGTTCCCACGGTTGTTTATTTACTTATTTTTTCAGGTTGGCAAATGGAGCAGTTGGAGATTATAGCGTGTGCTGGATGCCTTCGCGTGTCCAAGGCACGTGGGTGTGACACGGAGAGGCAGGGAGAGGAGCGGCTGGGTCGGGGATGTGCTGAGGCCGCGGCCAGCTCAGAGCAGGCTCAGCGAGGCCAGAAGCCTGAGCTGCAGCTGTCCTGCTCCCAGGAAGCCACGGGACCTCCGAGATCCCGCGAGATCATCTCGGAGGTCCTGTAGGGCTAGTGCGTGCTGGGATGGGAAACACGGAGTGCCCAGGGGCGAGCGGCTTCTTTCTAGGCTCCTGCCCTGGAGCCTGGCAAACACCACCTGTCACGCAAACCTTGCCACACCCTCGGCTCCGGGTGTCACAGTGCTGCCTGCCCTGCCTCCTCCCCAGGCCCGGCCTGCGGTGCAGGACCCGGCGCTGCCAGACGCCGGGGGTTAGGCCTGGCTGGGAGGCGGGAGTGAACTGCGCATGCTCAGCCGCCAATCAATGGCCTTCCGGTAGCGGGCAGGGCGGGCTGCGGGGTGTGCTCCCGGCACGGAGAGGCCTCTATTGGGGAGATCAGGCTCCTGGCAACTCCAGCGCTTCCTTCCACTGCCCTTCTTCAGGTTCATTTATTCCTCCCAGCAGCAGTGAAGTGTTCTACATTTGCCTCAGGAGACCGTCGCTGCCAGTTAGTTCCTCGAAAGCCCAGTCCCTGAAGAGCATGTCTCCTGCTTACTCTGCCCCAACTCAGCTGGCGGCTCCCTGCGATGTGGGAGATGCTCCTGCGCCCTCCGGGAGCCTGCAATTGTCAGTGAGATGGCGGCAGTCTGCACTGTTTAAAAAAGGTAACATAATCGACAGTATCCAATGAACTTAATAGCGTCCAAAGTAATAGTTTTTTAGGTGGCTTAGAAATGGAAGAGACAACCATCAGGTGGGATTTTGCCGTCCCAAAGCTTTGCTTTAAAGATCATGTTAGGAAATCCATAGATGTTGCCCATGCTGTGCTGAGCCCGCGATGAGGTTCCTCTCCAAGCAGAGACTTGTGACCAGGCTCCTGTTTTCAGAGTCCTGGGAGAGTTGCTGCAAAAGAGGCTTGTCCATGGACAAGGGCTATCAATAGGACTTGATCACGCTGCTCTCTAATGGGGTGCCCTGCCTTCCCTTTTTCCTACTCTAGAAAATTGCTAGTGAAAGCATCTAATTGCAGCTTAAACGTTCTCATTTGGAGTGCTGGAGGTGAGGTTTCTCAACTCTTGAATAGAGCTATTAAACTAGAAAGCACACAAAAAGCTCTTATGAGAGAGTGTAAGATATAAAGACTGAAGAAATCCTGAGCTGTAATTATTCTTAATTGTTGTATCCTATATCAGTTATCTGATGGACCTGGAATGGCCAAAGCCTACATATACATATACACATACACATACACATACACATATGTATCATGCTTTTGTAGAGACAGGTTCCTAAATCTGTATGTTCACTGTTAAAGGAAACATTTTAAGCCCAGCCAGTGCCACTCAGTGTTGAGCATTGGCCTAGGCCAGTGGTAGGTAAACTCATTAGTCAACAGAGCCAAATATCAACAGTACAACAATTGAAATTACTTTTGACAGCCAAAATTTTTAAACTTAAACTTCTAACGCCACTTCTTCAAAATAGACTCATCCAGGCCTTGGTATTTTGTGGGAGAGCCACACTCAAGGGGCCAATAAGTCGCATGTGGCTCGCGACCTAGGAACCAGGAGCTCCGTCTCTGTTCGATTCCCTGTGAAGGCACGTGCCTGGGTTGCAGTGATCCCCAGAAGGGGGTGTGCAGGAGGCAGCTGATCACTGAGTCCCTCTCTTATTGGGAGGGAACATCGTATTGATGTTTCACTCGCCCTCTCCTTTCCTCTTTCAAGTCAATACTTTTTTTTTTTTTTAAAGGAAACATTTTAAGATGGCAGATGCCCGCCGAAACTGGTTTGGCTCAATGGATAGAGTGTCGGCTTAGGAACGGAAGGATCCCGGGTTCAATTCCGGTCAAGGGCATGTACCTTGGTTGCGGGCATATCCCCAGTAGGGGTTGTGCAAGAGGCAGCTGATCAATGACTCTCTCTCATCGATGTTTCTAACTATCTCTCTCCCTTCCTATCTGTACAAAATCAATAAAATATATATTAATAAGATGGCAGATGCTCAAATAAGTACCTCCCAGTCTGTTCTTCCTGATTGTCAGAGTTCCCAGGACATCCTGGGGAAGCTCAAGTATTCATGACATTTAATTTCTGAGAGCACATGGCTGAAGGACATTTCCTGGGACCTAGCGCATGAAGCAGTCCAGGTTCTTGTGGAGAAGCTGCAGACAGCAGAGCCTCTTGGTCCACATCAAACTCTGATGTATTAAGATTGAAATTTCAGCCGAAACCGGTTTGGCTCAATGGATAGAGCGTCGGCTTGGGGACTGAAGGGACCCGGGTTTGATTCCGGTCAAGGGCATGTACCTTGGTTGCGGGCATATCCCCAGTGTGCAAGAGGCAGCTGATCGATGACTCTTCTCATCGATGTTTCTAGCTTTCTATCGCTCTCCCTTCCTCTCTGTACAAAATCAATAAAATATATTTTTAAAAAAAGATTGAAATTTCAGGGCTAATTGATCACAGCATTATTGCAAGCTAGTCTACTAATAAAACAGACATGATATAGTATGCATATACGAGATGCAGGTGGACAAAATTCAAGAGGTATAACAGGCCTCACAATAATAACAAAAACAGTAATAATTATGGTAATGGCAGTAAACACTAAATAAAAGCTTGCTGTAACAACCCTAAAAGTTATTTTTTTTCATACCCACCAGAAAGTGATATAAGCCATCAATATGTATATAGGTGTGTGTGATGAGAGGAGTCTCTGCATTTAGGGATCCTGATGGACTGAGGCCTTGCAATCTTCAATATGTATCTTTGAGACTGACCCGGCCATCGATATCTAGCTGGCAAAAGGGTAAAGTGTAAAGCATGGCATGTGAGAGGCTTTTATGGGCCAGGTCTGCTAATCATTGGCTAGGATTCAGTCACATGCCTACATCTTACTGCAAAAGAGACTGGCAAAAGGTCTAGCCATACTAGGAAGAGAGGAAATGTGTTTGGTGATCAATTAGCAGTCTTTATCTTAGTTATGTATTGGTTTAATATTTACAAGAACAGCTCTTTTATCAGGGGACTACTAGTAAGCCCACCTTACAGACTGATAAACTAAAGAACTGGAAAAGTTAATCTATTTGTTGAAGATCAACTAGTAAGTGAAGAGCTTGGAAGTGTCTGGAACCAGAACTAGGCTTAACCACTCTTCCATTTCTTTTCTTTATACAATGTAGTATATTATGCAGACTGTTCTTTACCTTGTTACTGTTTTTTCCCCTTAAGGATATTTAATCCTAGTACACATAACCCCACTTATTTCTTTTTAACAGCCATATACTGTATTGTATAAATGAGTCATAATTTATTTAATGACTCATTAAGGTGATTGTTTTCATTTTTTTCTCAATTCTAATAGTGATGAAGTGAATGACCTCATGCATTTGCACATATATGCATGTATATGGAGAACAATAATTTCTAGAAGTAAAATTCCTCAACCAAAATAGTACATGAATATTTATTTTTTAATAGATGTTTCCAAATTTTCTCCAAGAGAGTATGTTTTAGACAAATAGTACAATTTAAATTCCTATGAACAAAATTTGCAAGTATGAATTTCTCCACATTCACACCACAGAAAGGTTTTTAAGTTTTTTGATATTTCTAAGTTATAAATAAAAATGTTATTAGATAGTTTTCTTATTAATATAATAGATGGTAAATATCTTTAGATATACTTAAGTGTCATTTTTATATCGTTTGGCTGTAGAGAGCACCTGGGTAGGCACATGGACATTTCTTTAATTATTATCAGCTGAATCCAGTGGCATCGGCCAGGCCACATCCTGGAAACAGGCTTTATCAAAAGGCAGGAGTGTTGTCAGCTTGACCGTCAGCCCAGGTGCGCCAAGGGATGGGTTTTGTTATTTAAATCCAGCCAAGCACCAGGAATGAATATGACTCAGGCCCACCCAAGAATGCACATAATCCCCTTTGTCTTGACTTTTAGTAAAACTTCCTGTTTTTTGCTGTGTAAAATAAACATGCTGTATTGGCTCAGGGTCACTATCTCTGCCCTAGTCCCTGTCAGAGGACAATAGCCCCACAGGCCCCAGCTTTTTCCTTCTATCTCTGTGTCTCCTTCTTTCATTTTCTTAATCCTCTGCCACGCCTACTCAGGAACTGGACCGCTCTCTAGCTGCACTGGATGCGGAAAAGAGAGAAATATTTACATTTGGCAGTAGTGCATGTTCTTATTATTCATTTGGATATGTTATATATTATCTTACTGATTTATAAAAGATCCTATCTAATAAAAGAGTAATATGCAAATTAACTACCACTTCACTACACCCACAAGCCACACCCATCAGCCAACCGGAGTGAATTTGCACATTAACCCAACCAAGATGGTTGCAGCCATGGAGTGAGCAGGAGGCTTGGGTTTCCCCAGCAATGGAGAAAACCAAGCTTTCTGCACACCCTGGCTGTCCCAGGCCTCCATTCAAGGCTACAAAGTTTCAATTATAGAAGATAAATAAATCCCAACAAAAATGGCAGTAGCCACACAGCTGGAGAAAGCAGGAGGCTTAAGTTGCCCACAGCGATGGAGGAAGCCAAACTTCTGCAACCCTGGCCTGTGTGTGTCATCCAGGGAGTCTAGAAAGTTCTTGAAGCACTTATATGCAATTCACAAATGCTAAGAGAACTGGAATGGCATAGGATTAGGTCAAGAAGCCTACAGAATGTGGGGACTTTGTGGAGTTTATAGGTGGCCTACCCATTTTAGCAGTGTGTGCAAGTTGGAAACAGGTGGGACCAATGTCAATTCAGCAGGATAACCCACCAATGGGACAAGCTAGACTGGAGCACATCAAAGCCAAAACATCTTTTCCTCAAGTCTTTAAAAACTTAGGAAGTCCCTGGGGATTTGATCATTAGAATTAGGGAGAGAAAAGATAAATCACTGTGATTAAATTTTGAAGCAACTGATAATACCTGAAAAGAAATAGCTGAAACTGGAAGAGACAGAATTATATTCATTGACGAGTTGAAGACAGTTGTTTCTGTTGAATGGGCTCAAAAGCAAGCTGAGATTCTTTGCTTTTAAAAATAACCTTTTCTTTTTCACATTTCAGTAGTGGTATGTGTCATCAACCCTACTATATTTTAAATAATTCAGTCTTAGTACAACTACTTATTGGTCATCTATATACTAGTTATTCTGTTCATAACACTTGATAGTCTTTTCAAAGCCCTATTTCAAACAACTCTCCCTGTGACCCCCCCTGCTCTCTTGGAGACTCATGTAGGCCTCCTAAATCTCAGTTTCTTGAATTCCAACCCTGCTTTTTCTTACAGCAGATGACCCTTACCCTTTATAGTACCCAAACTTTTTTTGTTGTTGTTAATCCTTATCCAAGGATATTTTTTCCCCATTGATTTTCAGATAGAGTGGGAGGGATGGAGAGAGACAGAGACAGAGAAACATAGATGTGAGAGACACACATTGATTGGTTGCCTCCTGCATGAGCCCCGACTTGCCCAGTCTGCAATCCATGAGCCCCTAACTGGAATCAAACCCTTTGGCTGACGCTTCAAACACTGAGCCAAACTGGCCAGGGCAACTGACTTAAACAGTAGGTGTGTTAGGTCTATATATATGATCTTCTCTCTATATAAAAGCCTAATATGTAAATTGTCCCCTTGTTATGATGTGTGCTGACCACCAGGGGTTGGCACAGAATGTGGAAAGGCCCTGGCCAGCAGCTGGGAAAGGGAGGCCCCTATTTCCCTGATCGCTGGCCAGGTTGAGGGACCCTACTCACGCACGAATTTTGTGCACTGGGCCTCTAGTATGTATATAAGTTTGAAACTTTTATTACATACACAAAAGCCCATCCCTCTTGCATTGAACCCAAGGCCCTTCAGTGCAAAGGCCAACACTCTACCACGGAGCCACACAGGCCATGGCACCACACAAAAGCTCAGTGGTGATTCCACCTCATTTTTTAGGTATTAAGGCTGACACACTGGATAAAGGTTTTTTGTAAGTAACCCATGTGCTTCATGGCCTAAGTATGTGATAGTTGCTCTTTCCTCTGTCCCGCTAATGGCCAGATTCCATCAGAGAAGAAGGCTGACGGTAGATAGATCATTTTGGTGTTTACTACGACACTGCTCCCTTTCACAATAAGAAGTTTAATGTCCATGCTGCACTGTGGAAAGCAGCAGAAGTGTAAAGCCAACAGCATGGTTTATGATTCAACTCAAGAAATTGGCTTTCTTCTCTCCTATCTTGCTCTGTCTTATGTTAGCATTTGTAGTAACTTCAGGCTTCAAAATTGTCATTTCATCAAATTATACTTTCATATATTGTTAGAGAATACATAACAATGTATTGCTTTGCCAAAGTTATTTTATTGTTATGGAAGTTAGGAATATAGAAAGAAAGGAAAACCAATAAAAAAATAAAATTGTCTGAAACATTTCAATTCCAACTTTTGTTTTTTATATAAGATGATGAAGCATTGAAGCTAATTCTTTTCTTCATGTCAATATAAAGTGTAATTTTCCTAGGGCAGTTTTTCTATTACTTGATCACGGGATTTACAGTGAGTTCTGTAACCTACTTCTGTGAAAATACACTGACAAGAAATCTGAACACACTGAGAATAGTGGGAAATGGGGCACTTGCTATTAAAGGCCTGCTTCTGGCCTCTGCTTAGATATTCTTTCACTGGCTGTGGAAGGTGGGTGTTTGAGAGTCTTATTTCAGTCCCTTTCTGACTAACAAGACAGAACAAACCTACACAGGTCCTATCATCTTCTGACTGCATGGGTTTGCTGTTGCTTTTCTTTGCTTTCCCTTTCCCCATTCTTTTTCTTAATATTGTTTTCAGCTAATGAATTATTATTTAAAAATATTTTTATTAATTTTAGAGGAAAGGAAAGGGGGAGAGAGAGAGAAACATCAAAGATGAGAGAAAATCATTGATTGGCTGCATCCAAACACGCCCTCTATTGGAGATTGAGCCCACAACCCTGGCATGTGCCCTGTTGGAATTGAATCATTACTTCCTGGTTCATGGGTCAATGTTCAACCACTGAGCCATACCTGTTGGGCTGATTCCTTCCAATTACAAACACTGTCTGCCCTCAGAGTAACCATTATCCTGACTTTCATAACAATAGCACCTATAATTTTTTTTATAGTTTTACCACCCAGGAGTGATTCTTTATATATTGTATCCCAGTCCTTTCCTTTTTTAAAAAATGGATGTTTTTAGATTGTTTTTAAACTGCTGGTCTTCTCTCTACCCTTACCTCATCCCTTTCTTTTCCTTATAAATTTCTTGTTGAATGATGTAGGGAATCTGAACTCTCAAATTTCCTATCATCTGCCATGGCCTGTGTGGCTCTGTGGTAGAGTGTTGGCCTTTGCACTGAAGGGTCTTGGGTTCAATTCCCAGTCAAGGGCACATACATGGGTTGCAGGTTGATTCCCAGTCCCTGCTCAGGAATGCTCTCACATTGATATTTCTCCTTTCTCTATCCTCCAATCGCCTTTCTCTCCCTTCCACTCTCTCTGAAAATCAATGCAACAAATATCCTTAGTGAGGATTTTAAAAAATTTCCCATTGCTTGGATTTTTCTCAATGTATATTCTTGAATAATTTAACATGTTCTTCTCCTCTCTATTTCCTGGAAATTGGCAGTAGGATTCAGAGGTTCAGTCAGCCTCATGTTTGACATTTTGGGAAGAATACAGAAGGGTCATGTTCTGATTGTCTGTTTTTGTTTATAAACACTGATATTCAATATAGTAAATCTATTCATTGAGTGGAGGGTAGTTGCAAGTGATAATATTCTCTCATTTAAAATTTTTTTTCTGGGTTATTTTTTTAAATAGACACTTTATCTCATTGATTATTTATTTACCTAGTGGTATAGTCAGCTAAGAAAGGCAGAATAAATGCTTGATTCTTTCTCTTTATACATCATACTTTAAAGGTGATAATTTAATTTTAAATTATTATTTTAAATATTTATAAATGAATGTATAAGTATTTGTTGATTTAAATTCATGGGAATTATTTTTCTTATTGAAGCTAAATTATCTCATCTTGGTCAGTAGAAATTTTATAAAGTTGGCTACTGAGTCCTTTTGACATGTTTCTAATTGTCTTTGATTATTTTTTGACAAGATATATAGGGCTCATCTTAATCATATCCTGCCTCAGACAAGGAATCAACCATTTATCCAAGAAGCCCTATTTTCTTTTAATAGGAAATGGCAACTCAAAACTATAGTTTTATTGCTAATAATATTTTTCTAACTTCACAGCTCTCCATATTTCATTGTTTTAGAGTATTGTTAAAAAATTGGTGGCTTTCTGTATCTATTTCCTTCCTTCACTTTAATCTGGACATTTATTTTCCTTCATCTCTATTTCCCTTCTTCTATCAAATTTTGATTCAATTCCCAGTTCCCCATTACTCTCCCCCCCTCCCCGCTCCCGCCCCACACATGGAGTTTTGTTTCAGAAGAAACTGTTTGGTAAGTTTTATAGTGTCTAGATTGCTCTATCTCCTTCGTTTTTTTTGTTGTTGTTGTTAATCCTCATCCAAGCATATTTTTCCATTGATTTTTAGAGAAAGTGGGAGGGAGCGGGAGAGACAGAAAACATTGATGTGAGAGAGACACATTGATTGGTTGCCTGTATGCACCCTGACCAGGGCCATGCATCCCAGGTACATGTCCTTGACTGGAATCAAACCCCAGACCCTTCAGCACTCTATCCACTGAGCCAAATTGGTTAGGGCCTTCCTTCAAGTATTAATGTAGTTTCCTTGTACTCTGCTACTATTGGATTGGACAAAATCCCTTCTAGTTTCAGATACTATTTTCAAAATTTTGGTCATGATTTCCAGTGAGCATATGTTGGTTATTGGTGTTTCTTATGCTCAGGATCATCACACATCCTGCTTCCCTTTGCTTTTTTTCCTCATAAACACTGGTACTACACATCTTGTGGTTGTTGGTGATTTGTCCCTATTTGTATTGCAATTTAGGGTTTGTGGTGATACCTTGTCACTTATAGTACTTGTTATATAAATGCAGTCCATGAGTTATTATTATTATTGTTTTTCTGTATAGTTACTTTATATGATGATTTAGGAAGATTCAAAAACTATGTGGCCACCTTCTTTCTGGAATAATATTTTCTGATATAGTGAGAATAGGAAGAGAAATAGTTCCATTAATTTTGCTCCTTTTCTTCTAGACATTTTAGAACTTATGCTTGAGTTCATTAGTTAGTTTTATGACTCGTAAAACTGGTGTTTGATGCATAGTCATAGCATGACTGACAATATGGTCACTTGAAAATAAGAGTCTTTTCAATTATAAGATCACCATTAATGATATTACTATAATGTTGTCATCCTTTAGTTTACTTTTCATTTTATTTTTCTATGCTCATTTTCTTTTTCTAGGTAATGTCCTACTACACTTAGGGTTGTCTATACACCTTTTGGTGCTTTATAGCTCTCGTGGAGCCAGCTTATACAGAACTACTGATGAACTTCTGGTGCTTCTCCCTAATTCAACTGAATCTGTCTTTATAGATAGTTAAGATGCCTTGTAGTGTAAAATAGTGACTTTATTTAATTAGTCTTGTCAGAGATAATTAAGCAAAATTAGTTTGGTTTATAAATATAGACATCAATTTACTTTGCTTCCTCTCCCAGTTTAAATTTTAAGTTTAGTCATTAAATGTTTGTGATCAGGTTGGAGAATTATGGCCAAAGGAAATATCTGAGGAAGACTGTTTCTCTTGGGCTTTGTAAATAACTTGACAAAAAGACTTGTTGGTTAACCAATGCCTAATATGTTCATTTGGAATGCTCTCATGCTCAGTTTTATCAGGCATTTACAAAACAAAGGCTGTTTTCCTCCTGCATTGTAATTAGTTTAATTAGAGTTTATGTGTCAAGTATCATATCAGTAATATATCTACTGTGGAGGTTTTGTAGGGTAACAGGATACTGAGTTACCTCACTAAGATTGTTGGTTTAAATAATTATTTATGTAATATGTTAATAATACTTCACATTAGAAAATTAAATTCATTCCAATCTAAATAGCATTGAGTGATTTGAAAGAAGAATATATATTTTTTTATACTCTTCCTGCTACTCAGGGCTGACTGAACATAATATTTATATATGAAATGAAAAACAGACCAGAGCAAAATTATAGGATTAACCTGCCCTCCCCCCAGTCCCTGTCCCTGTGAGGCTAACCAGAATAAGCAAAGCACCATGCCATGTTCACCCAGGGAACAAAACTGTAAATGAAGAGAGGAGAAATAGGTTTCCAAGTTTATGTTGCTGCTATCTTAAGGGGATCAGCTTCTGTTGTTACCATGTGTTATGTTAAAAAGGGCAGACAAGGTGGCTGAGCGGCTGGTTGGAGAGTACACGAGAGATTACCCAGGAAACTTACAGCACATAGTAGAGCAGCTTCACAAATGAAAATAAATTTGATCCACATCTCTGAGAGTACTTGTTTTTCACTGCATTGTTCATCTGAATGGAACTATCAGGGTGTTTCTCTTTCAAATCACAAAATGCAATATGGGAAATATTATATGTTGTGCAGACCAGCATGGTTCTCTAGTTTTCTAAAATTGATGTAAAAGTAGAGTCTGTCCATAGTCGCCAGGAACTGTATTGACCTTTAAAAAAATCACCTTTAAAAAATATTTTTTTTATTTCAGAGAGGATGGGAGAGAGAGAGAGAGAGAGACAGAGAGGGGGGGGGTGGGGAGAAGGAAACATCAATGATGAGAATGAATCATTCATCGACTGCCTCCTACATGCCCCATACTGGGGACTGAGTCTCCAACGTGGGCATGTGCCTTGACCAGGAATTGAACCTTGATCTCTTGGTCCATAGGTTGATGCTCAATCACTGAGCCAAGTGGCCTGGGCAGAAATCACATTTTTCAAATGTAGTTGAGTTTCATCTAAAGTGGTTCCTGTTATTTCAGACCAAATTTTAATTGCTATGTTCAGTCTATTTCCACTTTAGTTCTAAGAACTATTGCTGATCAGAAGGTAAACTGGACCAAGTTGCTATGCACAGCACATTGTCAGCTGAGTTAACACAATTTCCCCCCCCCCCCCCAGTGTGGTGCCCTTAATTATACTTAACCAAATCACTGTTAAATTCACATAAAGTTGGAGTTCATATGTATATTTCTTGCTGTTGTGAATTTCAGAGAGAAGTATAATACTTTGAAAGGTTATGCATATAATTCAGGTGAGTAGGTAGAACATATTGCAGAAGCAGTTATGTGTGTTGTATGGAGAAGTGAGAAGTTTTCTGTATCCTTTTGTTCTGTCCTTAATGGGTGAGGTATTGCATGACATATAAAGAAGGTTAAATGATTATAACTTTTAATCTGTCTCTAAGAAAATTTAACTCTTAGTTATTTTTACAATTTTCCATGACACACTCTTTTACCCCTAATTGGACATTACCTTGTTCTTTTAATTTTGTTCAATATTTGCCCTGGCTGGCAGGAGAAGCTGCATAGTAGCTGTATTTTTTTTTCCTGTGGCAAATGATTTTTGTTAAATGGAGACTGAATTACTTATAATCTTCGCAAGATTATTAACTAGTACTCTATTGAAACTTTTTAGAATAGTTTGGGCAATAATGATTTCTAACTAAATTCATTCCTTTGGATTACTGACCCCTTAAAAGAGTTCAAAATGCTTCATTAGATCTATAGTTCTCTTGCTATTGCCAGTAAGAAGAGAAGGATAGAGGCAGAGTTTATGTAATTTTAAAATCTTCTAAAATGCTTTTGTGAAACTCATTATATTTGACTTCTAGAATCAAAGTTTCTGCTGAGATTATGATCAGACTTTGGGAAAAAATGAATAGGACCATGTTTATGGCACATTTCTTCTAAGAATGAGATCTATGACTGTATTAAAGACAGTTTAAAGATGTATTAAAGACCCACTTCACTATTTTTACTGGAAATGTAATGGAAATCAAATATTCCACTCCTAAAGATAGAAAGCTGATTTCTACAACTGATTCCTAGTTTCCTATACACTTGAAGTAGTAGTCACATGGAATAGGGAAATTGTGTTGTCATTTAATGGCTTCTGGATGATGTCAAAAGTAACATTCCCTCTCCACCTTCTCTTCCCCGCTCCCCTTCTTCCCCCCCCCCCCCCCCCAATTTCTTAGGAAATAAATCAAATTAATAGTCTTCAGTCACCTGGATCTTTCCATGTTTTGTTGTTCAACATGTGTCTCTCAAAGGTAACTTACAGTAACCTGATATTGATAGCATCAGATAGTCCTGGTCTCAAGCTGCCTTGCATATCATGTCTCTGATGAGGAAACCTGAGTGACAGATACATGGAACCATCAAGCTAAGTATTTGTGCTCCCCTCTTGTGTCTCACCTTACACGTTCTAGAGCTGTTGGTGAGAAGTGGCTGTGCAGCTGGAATCTACATTTTCCAGGATCCCCTTGTAATCAGATGTAGCCATGGATTGGGTTTTAGCAAATATAAAGTGTATGTGACACACATCACTTCAAGTCTGACTGAAAAACCTCTTATACTCTTTGCCAGGCTCTTCTTTCCTTTGAGCTAATTGGGAAGTTGATACCCCCCATCCCCGTCAATGAATTTATAAGCTCTGTGTTAAAGATGGCAGGGCTTTATGGAAGGGCTCCTCCTTCTGTTCTTTTCAGTATTATTAAATGAGCAAGAAAGATATTGTAATTATGTCGGGTCTGTGAAATTTTTGGTTTTATTTGTTATAGCATTTAGGTTCTCTAATAAAATCATATAGATCCATCCACGCGTATTGGCCAAACCTAATAACTTAATTAAAGGCAGGGGAAGGTTGGCAGAGAGAAAGAGGTAACTTGATGTTCTAAGTTGCTGAAATACAACATGGAAAGTGTGGTTAATCCATTTCAATTCCAAGATAAGAAAAGCTACTGTAAACTAGTTTTAGAGTTGAGGCCAATGTAGGATTCAAACATATTTATTCAACAAATGCTTATTAGGTGTAGACACTGTACTAAGTATTAGGGATAACTCAATAAAAAAGAAAGAAAAACAAATTTCAGGCTTTCTCCAGCCTCTACTGCTTCTACTCATTAATATTTGTTTTATTTTGGTTATTAGGTAAATCTTCCTAACATCTGCAGTTGCAAGAGTCATGTAAGTCAGTAAATGCCACTGTTGTTTACTCTTATAATTGTAGTTCTTTATGAATATTAAGTGGTTTTAGTTAGGGGTCCTTCTGAAGGGGAAGGGAATATTGTACCTGAATTTCTTTGGTCTTTTCTCTTGGTTCTAGTTTGGTTCTGACAGCAGAATAAATGTGGATATATATGAGGCCATGAAATAACTTCTGTTAAAAAGTGCAGGGTTAACATTTAAAAGGAATTCAAATTGAATACATGATAAAATTTCTAGATTATCTTAAGAATTGAGGCCACTACTGTCAATTGAAAGAATATTGAAAGAATTTCAGCATGCTGAATTACAGTGGGTACTTAATTATTTGTTTCTTCTTGACAGTATACTAGCATTAATTCATAGCATGATAAAGCTGCATTAAACATACCCTTGAGAGCAAAGTCTGGATCTTCAAACACTGGTGCATTATCTGAATGGTTAGCTGACAGTTTAAATATATTAAATTAGGATTATGAATTACTTTAAAAGGAGAGAAATTATACTTTTTTCATCCTAAGTGAGATTTCAAGGATGCAAGATGACAGGACACACTATAAGAAATGTAGGCTGTTATCACAGTCCAATTTATGATAAGCTCATGGGCACCTGGCTCTCAGTAGAACTTAAGGCACATTTCTTACTCATTAGTAATGAAAATTTATGGTTTACACAAATAAAGCTAAAGTTTTGGCCAAAGGTCTTGTTTTGAAAAAAACAAAAAGCATAGAATGAATTAATCCAAAAGTTTTATAAATCTCTAGTGTTCTAGATTTCCATTAGTAGTAGCCTGTGGGGCAGGTATGAATTAATATATTTATGTATCATATTAGTATATTAATAATTAAAGCTTGTAGCAAGTAAAACCCATATAAATTAACTTCAAATGTTAATGTTATTTATTTAGAACTAAAATGACAACATTTTTTGTTTTTCTTTTATCGAGAAGGTAATTCTATATAATAAAAGTCCAATATGCAAATTGTCCAGGATACTGGAACTTGACCACTCACTATGACATGCATTAACCACCAGAGGGCGGTGCAGAGCATGTGGGTATCAGTGACGTGGTGCTGGCAGCAGGTGGCAATGGAGGTGCTGCCGGCCCTATGGAACCCTTGGGATTGAAGAGTGGATGGCACCCAGGCCAAGGCAGGTGCAAGCAGAGGCTGTTTATCCTGCCGATCACCCCACAGAAAGCAACCAGCAGCAGTGGCAGGGGGCGGAGCCACTGCCTGGCTCCCAGAGGCTGAGGGAGCCAGGCAGGGGTCCAGCCCTGATCGATCACCCCACAGGTGGTATGGAGGAGCAGGTGAAGGGGTGGTGCCAGGCCAAGGCAGGGTGACAAGCAGGGCTGCAAGGCTGGGGGACATGAGTTGAGGCTATGAGGCTGGGGGTGCAAGCTGAGGCCCAATTGCTGCAGGCCACCCGAAGGGACCCCCTCCTCTGTGCACGAATTTGTACACTGGGCCTCTAGTTGAGAAATAACTTCCTTTAGATATTCATGCAAGTGTCTTTTCTCTGAAGAAAACAAAATGCTACATATAGGGAAAGTTTACTTAGATGTGATCCTTCACTGGGTAAGCAATATTTCTATTCACAATGATACTAAGGAGTCAGATTTCATAGTCAGAAATTTGAAAGCCTAAGTAAAGGGCCATTCTTTCATAGAATTGTGTTAGCAATTTTGAAAGGCATTGGTGGTCTTGCTAATTTAGGATTTGTTGAACTTTTAAAATGCATTGAAATATGATTCTAATAATGATAATCTCCTTTTACTAAGGATCTCAGCAGAGGCTGGTTTGTGGGAAAACAGTTGTATGAATAAGTCTGTGCGAATTTCTGAAGTGGGTATTCAGTAGACACTTATGGACAGGAAAGCAAAAGTATTCATACATTCATATGAATGTTTTCCCCCTAATATAATTGCAGCAGAAACAAGCTGGTGATGGGTCAAGAAGAATAATAGAGAAAAATGTTACAATATTGAAGCAAAAATTCAGCCTTTTTTTTTTTTAATGCTTTATTGTAGTGCTAGCATTCTATAGGTTTTATGATGGTAACAATTGGCCTGACAATAATTATACATGAGACTATGATCCCAGATTCCCCATGTGTGCCCAATTTTCTAAGCTGGTTCATTTTGTGAAGTGGGCTTGGACAAAATATTGACAATATCTAAACCTAGTTCATGCTGTGCTTGGAGGAAGATTCTACATTAGTTCTATAATTTATGTAGTTGAAAAAATAATTTCTGAGTATGGAAAAGCCTATTCAGAACTCTGTTATCTCTATATATTTTTTTTTTGGCCAAGAAAGGTTAACTGATGCCATGTTTTTCTCTTCTTCATTGATTAAGGCATTATATATATTATTCCCCCATTCCCTACCCCTGCCCCCACTCATATCCTCACCTCCCTTGGTATCTGTGTCCATTGGTTAGGCTTATATGCATGCATACAAGTCCTTTGGTTGATCTCTTCCCCTTATCCCCACCCTCCCCTATCTTTCCTCTGAGGTTTGAGCATCAGATTGATGCTTCTCTGTCTCTGGATCTATTTTTGTTCATCAGTTTATGTTGTTCATTATATGTCACAAATGAGTGAGATCATGTTATATTTATCTTTCTCTGACTGACTTATTTTTCTTAGCATAATGCTCTCCAGTTTCATCCATGCTGTTGCAAATGATAGCAGTTCCTTCCTTTTTACAGCAGCATAGTATTCTATTGCGTATTAGAGGTGTCGAACTCAATCAGAGAAGGGGCCAAAATCTAAAATCCAGCCTAAATCACGGGCCGAATGGTTTACTGAACAGTCATAAACTGTCATTGTGATGGAAACGCAGCGGAATGCAGTGATGACAGCGTGGTGCGGGCCACATTGCAAGGCTTGGCGGGACGGATTTGGCCCGCGGGCCTTGTGTTTGACACATGTGGCGTAGATGTATCATAATTTTTAATCCACTCATCTGCTGATGGGCCCTTATGCTGTTTCCAGATCTTAGCGATGGCAAATTGTGCTACTATGAACATAGCAGTGCACATAACATTTCTGATTGGTGTTTTCTAGTTTATTGGGATATATTCCTAAAAGTGGGATTATTGGGTGAAATGGGAGTTGCATTTTTAGTTTTTTTAGGAAACTTCATACCATTCTCCACATTGGCTGTACTGGTCTGCATTTCTAACAGCAGTGCACAAGGGATTCTTTTTCTCTGCATCCTCACCAGCACTTGTCATTTGTTGGTTTGTTGATGATAGCCATTCTGACAAGTGTGAGATGGTACCTCATTATCGTTTTGATTTGCAGCCCTCAGATAATTAATGACTTTAAGCATGTTTTCATATGTCTCTTGGCCTTCCTTATGTCCTCTTTCAAAAAGTATCTATTTAGGTCTGTTGCCCATTTTTTGATTGGGTTGTTTATCTTCCTTTTGTTAAGTTGTATGAGTTCTCAGTAAATGTTGGAGATTAAACCCTTATCGGAGATAACATTGGCAAATATGTTCTCCCATGCAGTGGGCTTTCTTGTTTGTTCTCCCCCCCTCCTGTTGTTTTGTTGATGGTTTCTTCTACTGTGCAGAAGCTTTTTATTTTTATGTAGTCCCATTTGTTTATTTTCTCTTTAGTTTTCATTGCCCTAGGAGCTGTATCAGTGAAGCTATTGCTTCGGAATATATCTGAGATTTTGCTGCCTGTGAATTCCTTTAATATTTTTACTAGGTAACATTTTGCGTTTATTTTTCTGTATAGTATAAGTTGGTGGTCTAGTTTATTTTTTTTCTTATTTGTCTGTGTTTCTTTATTGATTAAGGTATTACATATGTGTCCTTATCGCCCTATTGCCCAACCCTCAACCCCCTATTCATGCCCTCAACCCCCTGATGTCTGTGTCCATTGGTTATGCTTATATGCATGCATACAAGTTCTTTGATTGATCTCTCCTCCTTACCACCAACCCTCCCCTACCTTCCCCGAGGTTTGACAGTCTGATCAATGCTTCTCTGTCTCTGGATCAGTTTTTATTCATTTTTTGCTTGCATCTGTCCAGTTTTCCCAACACCATTTATTGAAGATATTGTCTTGACTCCAATATACGCTCTTGCCTTCTTTGTCAAATATTAATTGAGCATAGTGGTTTGGGTTGACTTCTGGGTTAATTGCTGTTTCCTTGCTGATTTTTTGTCTAGATGAATTATCCAGTGATGTTAGTAATCTATTAATGTCACCTACTAGGATTGATTGTATTGTTGTCGATCTCTCCATTGATATCTTTGAGGAATTTATTTATATATTTGGGTGCTCCTGCTTTGGGTACATATATGTTTACCAGGGTTATATCCTATTGTTGTATTGATCCCTGTAGTATTATGAAGTGGCCTTCTCTATCTCCTTTTATGGCCTTCACTTTGAGGTCTATTTTGTCTGATATAAGTATTGCTACCCCAGCTTTTTTTTTTCTTTTCATTTCCATTTGCCTGGAAGATATTTTTCCATCACTTCACTTTCAGTCTGTGTAAGTCCCTTGTTCTAAGGTGGGTCTCTTGTAGACAGCATATACAGTATATGGGTTATATTTTCTAATCCATTAAGCCACTCAATGTCTTTTGATTGGAGCATTTAGTCCATATGTTTAAAGTTATTATTGATAGGTATTTGTTTGTAGCCATTTTTAATTTTTTGTTCCTGTGTTCCTTCTTCCCTTTTCACTTCTTTTTACACCATTCCTTTAGCATTTCTTGAATTACTGGCTTGGTGGTGAAAAACTCCCTGAGCCTTTTTTGTTATCTGTGAAGCTCCTTATTTCCCCTTCAATTTTGAATGATAGCCTTGTTGGACAGAGTCCCTTGCCTTGCATCACTTTGTAAACTTCCTTCCATTTCTTTCTGGCCTGTTGTGTTTCTGTTCAGAAATAATTTGATAAAATAATAGGAGATCCCTTGTACATAACTTTCTGTCTCTCTCTTGCAGCTGTTAAGATTCTCTCTTTGTGCTGAACATTTGCCATCATAATTATTATGTGTCTTGGTGTGGGTCTTTTTGGGTTCATCTTGTTTGGGCTTCTGAGCTGTGTGACTTTATTTTTCCCCACATGAGGGAAATTTTCTGAAATTATTTCTTCAAATAGGCTTTCTAACTCCTGATCCTCCTCCTGTCATTCTGGTACCACTATTTATTCATTTGTTGCTTTGTTTCTGTTTTCCCAAAGCTACCTTAGACTCTCCTGGTGTCTTTTAATTTTTTTTCTCCTATTGAAGTACAGTTTGGATGTGTTTTTCTTCCCTTTCTTCCAATTCACTAATTCAGTCCTCTGCTTCTCCTAGTCTACTGTTGAAACTTTCTGTAGTGTTTTTTATTGCAGCTACATCTCTCTTTATTTTTTCTTTTTCTTTTAAAAAAAAGTATACTTTATTGATTTTTTACAGAGAGGAAGGGAGAGAGATAGAGAGTTAGAAACATTGATGATAGAGAAACATTGGTCAGCTGCCTCCTGCACTCCCCCCACTGGGGATGTGCCACAGCCAAGGTATGTGCCCTTGACTGGAATCAAACCTGGGACCTTTCAGTCTACAGGCTGACGCTCTATCCACTGAGCCAAACCAGCTTTGGCTCTTTATTTTTTTCTTGATTCTTACATAAGTTGTTGATTTTTTCATCCATCTGGTTTATGAACTGTATGACCCTTATTCTGAATTCTTTTTCTGACATATTGCATGCCTCTGTTTCACTTAGCCCCTTCTCTGGCGATTCCTCCTTTTCTTTCCTTTGGGGGTTTCTTTATCTTCTCATTTTTTCTTTCACCCAAGGATCTAGGTATGGAGTCATGCAGAAAGCAGTGCTTCCTAAGGTGGTGGCTGCTTCTTGGGTGATCATGGCAGTGGCTGTTCCTCAGTTGGCAGTGGATCCTCTGTGGGCACTGTTTGCAGCATTGGTGGTTCCTCTGGCTGCTGGTGGTGGTCTGCTTGCCTGGCTGATGCTCCTTAGATGAGGGTGGGCTGCTTACAGGCTGATGCTCCTTGAACTTGGGTAAGCTGTGCACAGCTGCTGTTCCTTGGATGGGGCAGGCTACGTGGGGCAGCTGCTCCTCAGATGAGGGTAGGCCACATGAGGCTGCTGCTCCTTGGACAGGGCAGGATGCTACTTCTTGGATGGGGGTGGGCTGCCTGCATGACTGCTGCTCCTTGTATGGGGGTGGGTTATGTGGGATGCTGCTCCTATGATGAGGGCAGGCAATGTGAGGCTTCTGCTCCTTGGGTGGGGGTGGGCCGCTTGCACTGATGCTGCTCACATGGTTGCAGTTCCATGGGCTAACGTGTTGGGCCCGCCAGAGGGGAGCGCACTTCGTAACTCACAGGACCCCGTGGCTGGAGTGGCTGGAGTCTTGGTGACCATGGGACTGCAGTCAAGGTAGCAGATCCCTGGTGGGAGTGGATATAGAATCCTGGGTGGTGTCTGAGGACATCCTGATTGGAAGTGAGGCTGGGCTCCCAGTTACAGCAGCTCTCCCCTTCAAGGAGATACAGCCTCTACAGTAGAGCTGGCCACTCCGGGACTGTTTGCAATGGTAGCAGAGGCTTCCCAGCTAGGTAAGCCTGGTCTTCCTGCCCTGAAAGTCCTGTGAGATTTAACTGTCCCTCATGTACACATGCACACCCCACACACATTCACACACTCCCCTTTTGCTCCTTTACTCACGCTACTGCTGCCATCTTCCTGCCTCTAGTTAGGTCTGGAGTGTTATTGACTGTTCATGGATAAATTCTCCTCTTCAAGTATCTGGTTATGTGGCTCACTTTTTTTTTTTTTTTTTTTTTTTTTTTTTTTTTTTTTTTTTTTTTTTTTTTATCTATCACATTGACCAAACAAGACAAACTGAAGCTCAACAAGACATGACACAAAGGGAACAAAACAAGAATGTACATCACAACACCAATAACCCCAATATAAGTGACCACCAGAGAAAAGAGAAGTAGGGGAAGGAAAAGAGAGCACAAATGATATCAAGGAGAGAAAAACACAGTATAAAGGAAATAGAAAGAGGATGGGTGATAAGAAGAAAGAGAAAGAGAAATAAGAAAAAAAATTAATTAAAAATAGGATAAAATAAAAAAAAAATAGAAAAAAAATAGAATGATGAAAAAATAATGTGAGAAGAAATAAAAAGAAACAAACGAAAAAAAGGGAAATATAGAACAAAATAGGGAAAAGAAGATACAAAATAATAATTTAAAAAATTAAAAAATTAAAAAATGAAGTGTCAGCCAAGTTGTAATGCCCGATGGGGGCTGGTTTAAGATCCCATTCTTCTATATTGTCTGCCAATTCTGTTTCCTGTTAGATTGTTGAAGCTACAAGCTTCTCTGTGACTATCTCCACAGCCTTGACTGCCATCAGGTAGGATTAATCTTCCATTTAGCCTATCTTTCCACTTTCAATCTTAATCTCTCAAGTGGCTGTTTATTACCGTGCTATACTTGGGGAGGTTGCCATATGGTTTTCCATGACTGAATGGCCTCTCTTTTAAAAAATATATATATATTTTATTGATTTTTTACAGAGAGGAAGAGAGAGGGATAGAGAGTTAGAAACATTGATGAGAGAGAATCATCGATCAGCTGCCTCTTGCACACCCCCTACTAGGGATGTTCCTGCAACCAAAGTACATGCCCTTGACTGGAATCGAACCTAGGATCTTTCAGTCCGCAGGCTGAGGCTCTACCCACTGAGCCAAACCAGTTTTGGCTCTTTGTTTTTTTCCCCCTTTGTAACACTCAGGGTGTAGTCTGGGTGTGGCTGTATTGGTTGCCTGGAGACTGGGTGTGGGGCTATGGAGTCTGATCTGGCCTGCCAGGTTTTTTGGGCAGTGAGCGCAGCTGAGGTGTTACAGTAGGAATTAGTAGTTCATATAGTCCGGCCCTCCAGCTCTCTGAGGGACCGTGATCTGGCCCCCACTTTAAAAAGTTTGAGGACCCCTGGGCTATATCTTAAGGGGAGAAATAGCTGCATAGGTCCAGCGTGTCAGATATATCTCAGTGGCAGATTCCCGGCCACCTCTTCCCGCGCTGCTCTTCTTCCCAATCTCTACAAGTCCACACCTCATCCATGGGTGAGAGTTTGTATTTGAAAGGTCCTATGAACTGGGTTTAGTGAATAAAAGCAAAGACAAAAAAAGGGGAAAGAGCTGCGCCATTGCAAACCCCTCTCTTCCTGACACATTGTGTCTTGGGCAGTTATACAGGCTACCCCCTCTGGTCTTAGCCTCTCATGGCTATGAGCATAGATCTAGAATCCCCTGCCACCAGCAGCCCTGTGGACTTCCTTTCTATAATCAGATGTTACGCCTGTCCCAAGATATGCAGCCTTGGTGCCATGCTGCTTCCTTTTGACCCTCTGGGCTTGGAGGTCTCATAATTCTCTCCAACCCATATCCCTGATTTTGCCATTCTCCAGGTATCTTCTGGCCTTACCGGCTATGAATTGTCTCACCAGCTGTGTCTACTTCACCAATTCAGAGTGGGTGTTATTCAATTTAGTTGCTCCTTCTATCTGCTCAGGGACAAGGCTTGGGACATGTCTGCCTATTCTGCCACCATTTTGTCTCTCTCTGATGCCATTTTTGTGGAGGAGAAATGATGAAGGAAGCACATAGGATATTTGATTGGCACCACAAATTTCTGGCACTAATTTATATGTTCTTTTCTAAGTTCAGTCATTCTTATCCTATATATAAAACCCTAACGTGCACATAGACTAAATGGCAGAATGACAAGCAGAAAGACTGGTCACTATGACATGAACTGACCACCAGGAGGTAGATGCTCAGTGCAGGAGCTTCCTCCTGGTGGTCAGTGCTCCCAAAGGGGGAGTGCCACTCAGCTAGAAGCCAGGATCACAACTGGTGAGTTCAACAGTGGTGGCAGGAGCCTCTCCCACTTCTGCTGTAGCACTAAGGATCCCTTGGGGAATGTTCGCCTGCTGGCTTAGGCCTACTTCCCTCAGGACACCCTTTGAGGGGTCTCAGATTGCAGAAGGGCACAGGCCAGGCTAAGGGACCCACCTAGAACATGAAAGCTGTGCACTGGGCCTCTAGTTGTTGGAAAATAAATATGGAACTTGTCAAATAATATAGTATTAACATACTAAGAAGTAGTACTGAAGTGAAACTAATAAACAATTTGGACAAAGCACTATTTTAGTGAGACCAGTTATATATTTGCTTACATTGAATGCAATTTTTTAAAAATGTTCATATAAAAGCTTGTGGTTTGTTTATATTTCTCAATGGTACATTTGAGATGAAAGACAGAAGTCTGTTCTAGTATTATGTAGAAATTAGTGAATAAGATATTCTATATAATACAAGAGTAGCTGAAACCAGTTTGGCTCAGTGGATAGAGTGTCGGCCTGCAGACTGAAGGGTCTTGAGTTTGATTCAGATCAAGGGCATGTGCCTTGGTTGTGGGCACATCCCCAGTAGGGGGGTATGCAGGAGGCAGCTGGTTAATGTTTCTCTCTCATCAGTGTTTCTAGTTCTCTATCTCTCTCTCTTCCTCTCTGTGAAAAATCAATAAAATATATTTAAAAATAAATAAATAAAAGAGTAATATGCAAATTGACCATCATTCCAACACATAAGATGGCTGCCCCCATGTGGTCAATGATGGCTGCCCCAATGTGGACACAAGATGGCTGCCACAAGATGACCAGCAGGGGAGGGCAGTTGTGGGCAATCAAGCCAAAAGGAGAGGGCAATTGGGGGTCCAGGCCTGCAGGGGAGGGCAGTTGGGGGAACCAGGCTGGCAGGGAAGGGCAGTTGCAGGGGACTAAGCCTGCACGGGAGAGAAGTTGGAAGGGACCAGGCCTGCAGAGGAAGGCATTTGGAGGCCACCAGGCCAGCAGGGAAGGCAGTTAGGGGTGGCCAGGCCAGCAGGGGAGGTCAGTCAGGGGCAATCGGGCAAGCAGGGGAGCAGTTAGGTGTCAATCAGGCTGACAGGGTAGTGATTAGGGGGTGATTAGGCTGGCAGGCAAATGCAGTTAGGGGTAATTAGGTAGGCAGGCAGGCAAGTGGTTGGAGCCAGCAGTCCTGGATTTTGAGAGGGATGCTCTGACTGTCCATTTGTGCATTTGAACATTCCTCAAGGGGTCCCATATTGAAGAGGGTGCAGACTGGGCTGAGGGATACTCCCCCACCCCCATGCACGAATTTTGGGCCTCTAGTTACTAAATGAAATAAGTAGTTCTATTTGATAAATTTTGACATTCTTTTCAGATATTCTCCAGTTTCAGATAGTGTATAAAAAGAAGGAAACAAGTATGGTATAAAAATTACTAGTTGAGTCACTTCTTATATTATTCTACCTGACAGTTGTTATAGGACTATTCAGAAATTAATTATATACTGAAATTAATTATATACCTCATTGGTGTATATTGAATCCTTTTGCATTCAGAAAAAATATGAATGTGTTTTCTTCTCAAAATAGTAAATTGTGGTATAATCTTTTATATTAATCTTTTAGAAATAATCTAAAATAAGAAATCTTATACTATTTTGGAGATTATGTTAGAGAAATTTCTGGTTACAGAGTTATATAAATAATTTTATCCTTGCCCTAACCAGTTTGGCTCAGTGGATAGAGTGTCAATCTGCAGACTGAAGGGTTCCAGGTTTGATTCCGATCAAGGGCATGTACCTTGGTTGTGGGCACATTCCCAGTAGGGAGTGTGAAGGAGGCAGCTGAATTGATCTTTCTCTCTGAATGATGTTTCTAACTCTCTATCCCTCTCTCTTCCTCTCTGTAAAAAAAATCAATAAGATATATTAAAAAGAAAGAAAAAGAATATTGTCCCATACAGGCAATCCTTGGGTTATGTCAGACTTGATGTATGTCATTTTGTGGTTATGTCACCATCTCCCATTTATTTATTTAAAAAAATTCCATCATTTTGACTTATGTACATATGTGCTTTATGTTTTTCTATTATTTACTGTATTTACCACAAGTAAAAGTCAGGAATTGTTATCTTTCTTTTACATTTTTTTCTTTTACTGTTTCACTTCATTACTGCTGTGTATGTGCTCCACATGAATGATGTAGGTGCTTATGTAGGTGGGTTCTGACTGACGGCGAAAATTGCATGATGTTGCGCTATAGGACTGGATCTCCAACATAACCCAAGGACCCGCTGTATAATAAAACCAGCGGAACGACTAAGTCACTATAATGTGCACTAACCACTAGGGGACAGACACTCAATGCAGGAGTTGCCCCCTGCTCCCACAAGGGGAGCACTGCTTAGCCAAAAGCCAGGCTTATCCCTGACAAGTGCAGTGGCAGTGGAGGGAGCTTCTCCTATCTCTGCAACAGTGCTAAGGACCTCTCAGGGGATGTCTGCCTGATGGCTTAGGACATCCCCCAAGGGGTCCCGCACTGCGAGAGGGCACAGGCCAGGCTGCAGGACCTCCCCCTCCCCCAGTGCATGAATGTTGTGCACTGGACCTTTAATTAAATCATAACAAAGGAACTTGGTTAATTTACAAGTTGGAAATTGAGTGGGCATATTAATATGCAATATTTATTTTATTTAGTATTGATCTGCTTTTTAATGGATTATTCTCTTAGGAGCTGTATAAACAGCTGGGCAGTGAAAAAACTTGTGAGAAATAAGGCAGGATTTTGACTTACGTAATTCATATATCAAAAATGCCTGTTGGCAAAAAGAAGTTTTGTTCTATGAGGAAAGCTTTATTAAGAGAAAGTAAAAATCAGCAACAGACAAATTATTACAGAATCTTTAAATCCCATAGAGTCCCTGTTTCTTAACATCTACCAATAAATTTTCTCTAGTGTTATGGTCTGTGTTGGAAAAACTTTTCATATTGAAGATCCCATGATTTACCTTCTGTTGTGAACTCTCATTTTCTGTTAGTCATTTGTTCTTTTGCCCTTTCTCCACCCTGTAATTGAACATCAACCTTTACTAGCAGTAAATACACAGAAATAAGGTAATTATTTCTTATTTTAATTATCTTTCCAAAATGTATATTGGGTCATGTCACTCTTCAGTTTATAATCATTTAGAGCACATGTGTCAAACACAAGGCCCGCGGGCCAAATCCGTCCCGCCAGGCCTTGCAATGTGGCCCGCACCTCGCTGTCATCACTGCACTCCGCTGCGTTTCCATCACAATGACAGTTTATGACTGTTCAGTAAACCATTCGGCCCGCGATTTAGGCTGGATTTTAGATTTTGGCCCCTTCTCTGATTGAGTTCGACACCCCTAATTTAGAGGCTTCCTTGTTGTCCTAAATTTGAATTCCCAAAGCTATGCTCTGAGTTTGCCACCTTCCTGCTCACCAATCTTTAAACGATCCTCATTGCTTATGGAATAGAATTTAAATAGGAAATACATCTTGGAGTCAATTAAAGAGGACCTTTTTCAAAACCAAAGATTTTATTTCCTCCAATATGTCTTCATATGAAGTTCAGCAAAAATGAATTCATTGTCATTTTCCTCAAATTTTGGATCTTGCCTACTTTTATGATTTTGCTCCTGGTAGTCAGTCCCAGTGGATTACCTAGGAAAAAAACAAAAACAAAAGACAAAACACAAAAAACTTTGCATATTTGAATTCAGTAGCTATTGTTAAATTATTCTACAAAGTGATTGTACAATTAACTCTCAATAATAGTGTATAAGAGTTCCTATTACACTATAATGTTCTCAAAACATGCTGATATTAGGTGTATGTGAAATGTTAACTTGTTTTAGTTTTCTTATGCATTTCCTTGATTTCTTATAAGGTTGAACATCTTTTCATATGTTTATTGGTATTTGAGTTTTCTCTTTTCATGATTGTGTTTAAATATCATGCTCATGTTCTTCTATTGGCTTGCTTGTTCTAGATATTGGTCTCTTCCAGGTTAGACTGGTTACAGGATTCTTCCTTTAGTTTAACATTTTTTTTTTGGTATTATTTCCATTTGCTTTGTAAAAGTTCCTAATTTGAATTTAGTGTAACTTATTAATCTTTTCCTTTATGATCCATTTTTATGTCTTTTAGAAAGCAGTATTCTATTGTTTTTTCACTTTAAATGTTCTAAGGTTTGCTGTTCATATTTAAATCTTTAAACTACTTGGAATTTATTTTTGTTTATGAGATGAAGCAAGGTATTCTGTTCCTCCCTCCCCATGTCTAAACTGTTGTATGAGTACTGTTTATTGAATTGTCCAAGGTTTTCTTTGTGTTTTTTGACCGATCTGCTTCAGTATTGTACTGTCTTACATAGTATACTTTATAGTAAGATTTGTTATATGACAGGGTGACTCTCTGTTCTATTCAAATTATTATTTTTTCTCTTTATTACAGATTTTAGAGTTAGATTATCAAGATTGAAATCAACGCAAACCTATGGCATTGCAATTGCATTTGTATTGAATTTATAGATTTCCCTTTTCAAAAAAAAAAGAAAGAAAAAAGAAAAAAATGGTTTGATTGAATTTATATTCTACTTACTACACTCATAGAAATAACTGTACATCTTGCATTCAAAGAGCCCCATATCCATTCCTTTGAGACATGCTGTCTTCAGTGCATCAAAAGAGATTTGCTCCATTAGAATGAACATTGGGGACATTTTAGTATCCCTTCTAACTAGCTTAAAGAAGAGAAGCCAAGTAAATTTATTCTCTGGAGAGGTACCTCATTATTAGATTAATTGAAGACTGTGATTAAGAACAAATTAGCACAGGTCAGTCCAGTTAGAACAGAGATAATGTTGAGATTTTATTTCCATTTTTTGAAAGCCTCCTTGCATCCTACTTTGCCCACCATTTAATATTCTTTAAAAAAATATATATTTTATTGATTTTTTTTTTTTTTTTACAAAGAGGAAGGGAGCAGGATAGAGAGTTAGAAACATCGATGAGAGAGAAACATTGATTCAGCCGCCTCCTGTATACTTCCTACTGGGGATGTGCCCATGACCAAGGTACATGCCCTTGAGCATAATTGAACCTGAGACTTCATTCTGCAGCCGGTGCTCTGTCCACTGAACTAAACCGCTTAGGGCCATATAACATTCTTTACCATAGGAAGAGGGAAGGAGGGTTAAGAGAAATGGGATGTAATTTTAAGAAGGAAAGGAGGGAGGTATAAAATTGATTCATGGAGGATTATATTAGATATAATTTTTTAAAGATTATTTCATCTGCTCATTTTATAGATAAGTAAAATGGTGGTTCAGAGAATTTAAGTAACTTGTATAAAGTGGCCTAATTAGTGGAAGAGCCAGGATTATCAGATTATCTGGTTCATTGCCCAATTCTCTTCAGACTGAAATATTTATTTATTTATTTATTTATTTATTTATTTATTTTAAAAATATATTTTATTGTTTTTTTACAGAGACAGAGAGGGATAGAGAGTTAGAAACATCGATGAGAAGGAATTATCGATCAGCTGTCTCTTGCACACCCACTACTGGGGATGTGCCCGCAACCAAGGTAAATGCCCTTGACTGGAATCGAACCCAGGACCCTTCAGTTCGCAGGCTGATGCTCTATCCACTGAGCCAAACTGGTTTCGGCCAGACTGAAATATTTAAAAAGCTATAAAAAGTGAGTAATTATAATATTTTCTTTATTATAACTTAATTAAAAGAATCTCTGCTCATTACTCAAACACCATTTCTATTTATTTTACCATTATTTTTTTTCCAGTTTTATCAAGATATAGTTAACATAAATTAATATACAAATTTAAGGCATACAGGAGAGTGCTTTGACTTACAAATATTGTGACATAATTACCACAATATTTCAGCTCAAATCCATTTTCTTATAAAGATACAATAAAAAGAAAAAAAAGGAAAATAATTTTTCCTTATGATAAGAACTCACAGGATTTTCTCTCAGCAACTTTCCTATATATCATATAGCTGAGTTATTGTACATTATATTCCTAGTACTTATTCATCTTATAACTTGAAGTTTGTATTTTTTGACTACTTTCCTTTAATTCCCCCTCCACCCCCCTTACCCTCTGCCTCTGGAAATCACACGTCTGATATGTTTTCTGTAAGTTTTTGCCATTATTTCTAATGCCTTCATGTTTTCTAAACTTTGAATCTCTTACAGTATAAAACTGTGTCCTGAGAGCTGTCTGTCTGTCTTTGTCATCCTGCTACTCTGTTGTTTCATGAATAATGCAAGAAATTACTTATTTTGTATATGTGGGTATATAGCCTTATTCCTTTTCCTAACTGGCCTAATGCCTGCTGCTGTTAAGAAAGTACTTACCGACATTTTTATTCATTAAATATAGGTAGAATAATGTATTTTTTTCATAAGTGTTTTAGTAAATGATCATTTTTACCTACTTTTCTGTTTCCTGGTTAAAAATTTCTGAAAAACATCTTTCCTTTTAAAATGACTGTTGTAAGTTATTCAGACATTTTAGAATGCAGAACAATCATTTTGTATTTCTATTTCAAATTATAGTATATTTTATTTGAATGTGCCTTAAAATTGTTACATTAGGATAAAGTGGGATTAAAATGAAATCAATTGGTCTAGGAAGATGAAAATCTGGGCAAACATGCTAAGTAGAAGAAACAACATAGCGAAGGAAGCCGCACTTTTGAGGATCAAAGCTGAAACAGGAGGGCACCTGCGCTTTTTTAGGGTAGAATCTTGAGTAAGGTTCTTTTTAAAATATATATTTTTTGTTTTTGTTTTTTAAAGATTGTGGCTGATCCATAACTTCTCCAGTTTTAGGTATTAATATGACCAATCCCACTTATCTAATTAAGATTTCTCCTTTTCCCAGGCTCAGAAGCATGTAGTGGGGAGGGGTTAGGTATTTTTGTTCCTTCTTACTCTGTAATTTCTGGGACCTACAGAGTCTGAGAGGAGTGAGAACTGGAGGAAAAGGATAAAGGGTTATTCAATTGGTGGTGTGGTAATCTGTTATAGGTGTCCTCTGAGGACGAAGCATCAGAGCTGACTCTTCTGGAGCACTTCTGGGTTCTACAATGATACCTTTGGGAACTGGTAGCACTACATTGTTCTCTGATTTATTTTCCTCAGACCTTCCTTCTTCCTTTTCTATTTAAAACTTTTTTTAAAATAAAACTTTTTAAATATATATTTTTATTGATTTCAGAGAGGAAGGAAGAAATAGAGAGAGAGATAGAAACATCAATGATGAGAATCATTGATCTGCTGCCTCCTGCATGGCTCCTACTGGGGATTGAGCCTAAAACTTGGGCATGTGCTCTCGCCAAGAATTGAACTGTGATCTCCTGACTCATAGGTCAATGTTCAGCCATTGAGACACACTGACAGGGAAAACCTTATTTCTTGCTTGAACCCTACCCTACCTCTTGCTGTAGCTGATTCTATACCTACCAGGTAATTTCTTTGTCAGAATTATTCAAGATGACTCATTCCTGGCCACCTTGTGCAAGCACTCATTTAGCTCATGGGGTAAATTATACCCCCATATCTCACTGAATTGTGGAAACACAGACCATTATTAATGCATTTCTCTTCTCTCTTCACTTTGTCTTGATTACCTGCTCACTTTTGACTTTTTAAGGTCCCAGCCCTTGTACTTTCCAAGTACTAGTGTTATGTGTCAAACTCACTAAATGGTTCTATTGGCAAACCTTCTGACTTGAGATAGCAGTGGAGATGGGAGAAAGGTCCCATCCCCAACATGCAGCACTTCTACAGGCTCTTCATTATGTGTTCTTGACTACAGTCTTTACTCATCCATCTACTGGTGACTTTTATATATATAATATGAATGACCTAGAGGTGAGGAATGAGTTAAAGGATGCCTAACTAGTTTTGGATCAGCTCTTAGCAAATCTTACCAAATCTTGCATAGGTGTTTTGGGATATCTATATGGAGTTCTTTATAATGTTTGTCCTTAGCTTCAGGGCTCTGCTAGACCTTTGAGGCAACAGGAGATAGTCCATTCAGTATGCTAGTACTGTTATATGCGCAAAGATGCTTTCCTGGGTTATTTCAGTATCCAGCATTGGAAGAAGTCAAATGGATCATAAATTTTTAAAAATTTTTAAATCCTCACTCAAGGATATGCTTATTGATTCTAGAAAGAGGAGAGAGGAGAGAGGAGAGAGGAGAGAGAGACAGACGATGTGAAAGAGAAATATTGAAGGGCTACCTCTTGTACACGCCCTTACAAGAGATTGAACCCACAACCTGGTGTATCATGATAATACCTCTAGCCAGAGCTAGGCGGCATTTTGATGTTTTGGGTTTATAGCCATGGGGTGTGTTTGTGTTTGTGATCCATGTTTGGTATTGGGAGAAGGCATTAGTCAAGGTTCTCCAGAATAGCAGAACCCTGTTCTGGAATTGGTTCCTTATAATAGTTTCGGGGAAAGTAGGCTTTTATAATCATGGGAGCCAGCAAATCCAAAATCCTTAAGACAAGACAGCAAACTGAAATTTAAAGAGTTGATCTCACAATCACAAATGTGCTGTTTTCAAGACAGATCAGCTGGCTGGAAACTCAGGCAGGATTTCTGTGTTGCAGTGTAGAGACAGAATTTCACCTTCTTTGGGAAATCTCTGTCTTTACTCTAAAGGCCTTCAATGATTGGATGAGGTTCACCTGTCCAAGGTAATCTTTACTTAAAGCCAAATGATTAGAAATATGAATTGCATGTAAAAAATACCTTCACAGCAGCATCTAGGCTATGTTTGACTAAACAACTGATCACCCACTATAGCCAAATTGATCCATAGAATTACCATCACAGGTAAGTAGCAATATTAGTTCCTCTCCCTACCCCCCCTTTACTCTACATGTCAACAATGTCGGAGGCCATGGTGTAATATTCCAAGCACTCAATTTTCCATTTTTTCTCCCTCCCCAACCCTTGCCATAGACAATGTGATAACATTTTACAGCCTGAAACTACACATTTATTATTGGCTCTTTGTTTAACATCTGTCTTTCACTAGACTCTGAACTACTTAAGACCAGGTAATGTATCTGCTGTTACTTACTGCTGTGTCTCCAATGCCAAAAGTTATTATTTTTGAAAAATTTATGAGGATTAAATGTAGTAGTCCAGCCCATTTCATTGGGACAGGAAAGAAGACAGGAGCAGACACCTAGGAAAAGACAAAGAATAGTCATTTAGTGTAGTGTGACTCACATTTCATTCTCCAACACCAAGCAAAGCAGCTATAATAGTTATTAGATCAAGTAATGATTTGCAGAATGAGAGGGCCCCTAACAAACAAGTTGTTCTAGGACATTTTTCTTGTTTGCCTGGTCATTATATGTTAAAAGAAGCAGAGAAATTATGGTGAACAAGCAAGGGACTATATTCTCCTATAAATTATAAGCTGAGGATTAAAGTTCACTTGTTAAAACCTGAAGTGGAAGAACATTTTAAAGGGCTTTTAAGTTAAGCTGTTTTGAACTGAGACATCAAGGAATTAAGAAACATGGAGGAAGCAATGTATATATGCCCTAAAGTAGTTGAAGTTCTGATCTTGAAGGCTTTTATGTGCTATGTGGTCATTGCATGAGAGGAAATAATGAGTTTATGGGAAACAAATCACAGAATTTCCTGTCCTTTACGTTTCTAAATATTAATTCATTGAGTCCCATTTTATCCATTTTCCTTTAAATACCCTCTTATTGCTGCCTAACACAGAAACAATAAGTAATACAAGATAGAACAAAAGTGACAAAATAGACTGCTTGGGTTTTATGGAATCGTTATTTTACGGCCTCAGACTTAGCCCCAGGCCCAACAGCCTTTCAGGCTGGCTGTGTTCATGGAGAGTGAACACATGTGGTTAAAATGGAGCCTGTAGTTGAGTTCAAAGAGAGTGGCAGGAGCGAAGATTATACTTACTCATTGACGACTGGGTGGAAATACCATAGTGGTGCTCTATTGTGCAATACCTCACTTAATGCATTGAAAGTAGGTATTGCTATTTATTTGAGAAAACTTATGTTCAGAACATTTTAGTGACTTGTCAGGGTTCTCAGAAAGTGGTGGATTCAGCATTGGAATCTATTTGATCTGATTTCAAAGCCCAGGCTTTTCTTGCTCCTCCACACTGGCTCCTGTCCAACACATGACAATAGATATTCCTTTTTAAATAAAGAATTCTCTCTCTCGTTCCAAAGAACAAAGTTCCAGCAATCACATAGCTGTGCCATATCTCTTAGGAAAAGGCAACTAATTTCATGATATAACAAGAAAGGGTATCGTTGCCCAAAATAATATCTTTAGCTGTTAATCTATTGCTAGAATATGAAATTACACACGTCATACACACACTTCTACTATCATTTATTAAATGTTGTAAGTATTTTGCATGCACTATCACCTGTAATTCTGCCAACAATCTTGTAAGGTAGGTAGTATCGTTCCTATTTTTGAAGAAGAAATTGAGACTCGGAAAGTTTTTTTCTCTCCCTCCTTCTGATTGACAGACTTTATTGTTAAATCACAGAAACTTTAGTGCTAAACAAAAAATCACTAAGTCCATTTAATGGCAACTGCAGGTCTTACTGTCCCCTGACAACCGAAGTGCAACGGAAGAGTCAGCCAAGGTCCTGAACACGCTCAACAGGCCCGCTGCCTGGAAGCCAGAGGCTGAGGAGCTTGCCATCCACAGTTATTTCCAAGTCAAAAGCAATATCCACAAGATGGGTCAGTGCAACGGGCTCTGATGCCCAGCGCACTGGTGGGCCCGGGCAGAGCACAGAGCAGGCCTGAGGTGGTCACCACGGTCCATATGTTCACTCACAAAAGCCAGGGGCAGAGGACCCCACACTGAACTATGCAGGTTACATTCAAGCAGATTTCCCCCTCCCACCCAAACCCACAGGACCAAACAAGACATCACCAGGAAAGACTCGGGAAAGCTGGATCAAAGGTTGGCCCAGGGTCAGCAAACCCAAACCTCACCCAGGTTTCCTGAGCAGCCGCTTCCAATATCTCTATTTCAGTGCAAACCACACTGAGCGAAAAGCCTAATTATTTTGAGCCTCTAATCTTTCATAAAAAGCAGCCTTTGTTTTTTCCTTTTTGTCTGGCAACCCAGAAGTCCGAGGAGGTGTCATCCTCAGTGTAGGCAGAGGCTACAGAAGCCAGCCAACTAGCACCCAAGCCCCAGTCAGGGCTCAGCGAAGTCCGGCCAAGAGGATGGATGGCCTTCTGTGAAGAAGCTCTGGCTGCTGCCAGCAGCGAGTCCCCTTCCTCCCCCAGGTAACCACATGAAGGGCAGCTCAAAGGCCTTCAGGGTGCAGGGCGTCATTACCCATGTGGCAGGATGAAAAGGACACGGAAGCACTATGTCAGTGGCGGGCTAGGCGCCTCCAGTGCTGACAGCAATGTTACACTAAGGGAGATGAGAAACAGCGCAAGGGAAGGGGGGGGGGTATTTTTATAACAAAGTTGATAGCTCTGTGTTCACTCCCCCAGACATACAAGTAGGAACAGATGCTGTGGTTTCTCCAAGATGGAGCATTCTTTGTAGTTCCACACGTGACGTTTGCAATGCTCGATGGCATTGCACAAGGCAGCTGTCTCTGTGTTCTGGCAGCAGTAGCTTGGGACCCAGACATACTACTCTGTTCCCAAAAGAGGCTTTCGGGCTCTGGGTTAGGCTCCAGCTTTCGAGCACATGTAGGACGGCTCCATCACCTCTACCAGGATTTCTATTTCTGGGCTCGTACTCGGTCACAAACTGATCACACTGATTCTTGTATGGGTCAGGCAGGAAGCTGCAGCCTTTCTCCAGTGCTGTTTTTCTTCAGGTTGTTGTCCAAATAACCAACCAGTTTTTTGCACACCTCACAGAAGGCCCCGTCCTTTTGCTAAGTCACATGTGTGGTCAGTGCAGGCAGCCCCTTCTTGGTGCAAAGCTGGAGAATGCTGCACATCAGCTCAAGGCTCATCTCCTGAAGGAGGATGGAAAGGATGGAGCAGCCATAAGTGTCCACCACCTCTTGGCACTCTTCGGACAAGGATTTGGGCAATTTTGAGCACACTTTATCGAAAAGCGTGAATTATTTCTTCCTCAGTCTTGTTGCTGTCGATCATCTTGACCACCTCCTTCACCATGTATTCACACATCTCATAGAAAACATGGGCCTGCACCGGGCCCTTCTTAATGGGCTCCACCAGTTCCAGAGCAGGGATGACGTTCTCCGAGACCACTTTGGCAGGGACCAGAGGCTGCATGGGCATCTCCTGCTCTCAGAACCCGACCATAGCATAAATGTCCTTGGATTGCATGTGCATCATAATCTAGATAACAATGTCAGAGTACTAGTCGACATAGTTCTTGCACATGTCGGCCATGCTAGGCTCCAAGAGGTCACACTTCTCCTGGATATGTTCCACCAAGGCCTACATAAAGGTGGAGTTGGTCCTTAGAGAATTCTGGATGTCGGTCACCATCTGGATGCAGTCCTGGCAAACATCCTACCAGCCTTTGGCTGGGACTCTCAGTGGGGGCTGCCCTGCGGGTAGAGGAAGAGGGGGATGTTGGGCATGGAGGGCGCCACCATCTTAGCCACGTCCAGTTCTGGGATCTTATTGGACTCAAGCTGCTTCTGGTGATTGAGCTCTGCCAGGTGCTTTTGAAGAGACTCGCAGAGACTGAGAGTGGAGCACACCTCCTCGGGTTGGCTCATCTGTCGTTTAATCATGTCCAAGATGACTGGGAGGTAGGTGTCCACCATCTTCTTGCATGGGGCCGACATGTCTGGCTTAGGAAGCCAGTCACATGTCTTCTCCAATACTCGAGGATCTCTTGCTCAGTGGCATTGTCTTTCAACATGTCAGCTGCGGTGATGACATCTTTGCACAAGTTTCAGGGAAGGGATTTCACTGTTGGCTTGTTCCAGACGGTCTGCAGGCAGTGCTTCATGGCCCCGCAGTTGGCCATTGTCTTCATGTTCTGGCACCACACTGCTGAGCCTCTGGTGCATTCTTTCAGGCTCAGGACAGGACTGGCTAGAAAAAAGGAGCGTCATGGAAACGCTGGACTCCGCAGTCTGCAACAGAAAGTTTATTTGTTCAAGGTCCCACAAGTAGTGGAGCTGGAACAGACCCACATCTGTGACTAAGAGCTCAGTGCTCTTAATAACTATATTGACCTTCATTCACTCACTCACTCAACAAATATTTATTGAGTGCTTGCTCTATTTTTAATAATGTGGATATAACAATGAAAATTACCTAGCTTCTAACCTCAAGGAGTTCATTTAGGTGGGGGAAACAGGCACATACATAAACAGTGATAACTGAATTTAGTAAGGCAGGACCACTATATGCAGATATGTGTAGAATCTGTACATATCTCCATTATGGAAGCTAAGCTGAAAGGCATCCAATATAACTTTTTTCTTGTGGGGTGATACAGGTATTGAGGATTATTTCAGGGAAGGAAGCTTCGGGGAAGAGGTAACACTTTATGCAACTTTTAATCAATGTGAAAGCATTTACTAGAGAAAATTGAAGGGAAGAAGGAATTATATAGAAAGAATTATGCGATAAAAATCACAGAAGAGAGACAAAGTGGTCTGGGCAAAAATGGGGTAGTTGAGGTTATTTACTTTTTTCAAAGAACAGTTTAATTGGAGGTTTTTTAGTCACATCAAATTTTCCTCCACTTACTTGGAAGCCATTCAGAGTCATGAATTGATATCTGAGAGAAGAGAATGAAGTAGACAAAAGGAAAGAAAGATACCACCATCTCTTTAGTACCTGCTGAGTCCCAGATGCTTGGCAAATTTTATCTCGTCCACAAAATATATCTTCAAAATAGAATCATCCTTATTTTATAGAAAAGAAAATTGAAGTAAACCTAAAAGACCTTGTTTGACTTAGTCAAAGAAAGAGCCAGGATGAAGCCCCATGTGTTAGTCACTCATTTACTTTGTAATGAGAAGAATATACTTGTTTATATGACATTTTTTCTTTACCCTTACTTAAGGTGTTTACCAGAGAAAACCTCATAATCATCATTATTAAATATGTGTGTAAGGAAAGTTTTGTACTTTAATTTGTCCTCTGCATTTGCAGTTTTATTTACTGCATGAGTTTTATGTAAGTTCATAAAAGTCAATAAACTCAACATTCCAGAAATCACTGGCAATTTAACATCTACATAATTAGGGTAACAAAAAGGAAGTTAATTCAGTGTGGGCTTATGATGATTAACTTAGTCCCATTTCTTTCCCTGAAGAGAGGAAGTATTGAGGAATAAAGTAATGTGAGCCTGCTGCATCCAACCAGATAGATGTGGAAACAAAAGATTTATTATGAAATCCTTAAAATCGCAGTGCCCTTTCAGCTAATTATGGTAGCTTAATTAAAGTTATTTTAAGTAATAGTTAATTATGTTTAATGAAGGTAATTATGGAATTAACCAGGGGAATTTGAATGAACAGAAATGCAGAGATGTTTGGCCTCTGAGTATCAAGTATACTATGTTATATAGATCCAAAAAACATCTCCATGTGTATATATAGGATAAAGTATGAAATATGATTATAGTTTTGATTATACAAAACTACTACCAACAATGAATAAAGTTATGTACATGATGTTATGAAGTAAACCAGTATATTTTCAGAAAGTTTAACAGATGGAATTATATTGGATTTGATTTATTTTAATGTAAGATTAATTTTGGGAGGCAAATGAAGAGCAAAATTCTAACAGTTAATACTACTTATGTTTTGAAAGTCTTCTCTGTCCATGCATTATTCAAATTTACCAGATGTTTTGGGGACTTTGGCTGACTTTAGGAAAGGTCTGGCATTTTTTACTTTAGACTGAAATATCTAGGTCTCACATTGTTACCATCCTGTTCTTGATTTAATAAGGGCGCAGGATGTATAGGCAAATGAATAATCTTCCCTGAGCATTGGTGATGTTTGTTAAAAAACCTCCCTACTGCCTTCTTGGCTTTGCTGTGGCTGCAATATATCACTCTGCTGAGAGAGTTCCCAGTGAGTTATTATTAGGTCAGTTGTACGTAAAGTATAATCTTCTAGAACCTTCCAGAGTGTTGTGCCTTTAGGGTAATTTTAGTTTGTCTAGGTTAAGTGGCTATTTTCTTCTAGACTAGGTGATAGTCTTAAGAACATTTGTGCTGATCCAAGCTTCCACCTAGATTTTCAGGCTCCTCAAGTTTCTTATTAGGTTTTTTTGTTGGATAATTGTTACTCTACCTTTATATATATATTAAAAAAATCAGTGATCTCTACCTATAACTGAATGTTAAGTAGACAGTGGAAGCTTTCCCTTCCCTTTCTTTTTTGAGGGTAAATCACACTGGGGTGGAGGAGATGGATGGAAGTTTCACAGGATTAAGCACTGAAGACCTCAGATTTCAGGCTCCTTGCTGTTAGAAGTGCTGACATTCACCATTACCTCTCAGGGATGGCATTTCAGTGGTGACTGCATTGATAGTTCCCAGCAAAAGAATTCAGCAATAGGAACTCCTAATGGAATCTGTTAGTTCCTCAAAGATGATCAAACTATTTATGAGATTCTCATTGACCCACTATGATGAGAAGTGCAAAGCATTGGTGAGCTTTTATAATGAACATTTTTTTTCATTTAAAATATAACATTTACTTAATACCATTTAGTAAAAATGTATTTTAAGAATAATGTATATTAATTGCAAAAGATAAAAAAAAAAAAAAAAAACAAAGAAGCACATATAAAAACCACCTAATAGATTATAGTATTCCATAGGCCATAGAGATTGGTTCAGTTGTGGTCTTACAAAGACCAAATAGAATAGCCAAATAGAATCATTTACTGAACTAATATATGGATATCCAGAAATGGAAATGCCTTTATCCATAGGGGTGTAGGTTGGCTAGTGTGAATCTGGAGCTCTTGGTCATATTCCACCCCAGGTGGAGACAGATTGCAGAATGAAATGAATGTGAAAAGAGGCTGAGTGGAGAGGAGAAAGAGAAATCCTTAATGGTAGTATCTGAGATTTGACAATTCCTGAACAAATCCACTACTGGCTTCAAAGTTATGTGAGCCAATAAATTCCCTTTTCTACTTAAGCTAGTTTGACATGGGCTTCTGTAATTTGCAGTTAAAATTGTTCAGACAGTACTTGCATTGTGAATAACTTTACATGGACCCCTGTGACTTAGGGAATGACTGTTGTAAAATCATGGTTGTGTCTTAATATATGCTCCTGAAAGTACAGCTGAAACAGAGAGAATTTCTAATATGAGAAATAAAAAATAAGGAGACCCAACTAAATGTTTATTAATTGCAGAAGGGAAAATAAAACTTTACAGTGGAGGCATCTGAATGATACCACCTTAACCAAATGAATAAGATTAATATTACCAGTTAATATATCAACATTACATAGCCCTTAATATGAAGCACTGAGGAGGTCATGCCATCTCTGTGGTGTTATTTCCAATAATGCATAACTGCAATCTAATTATGAGAAAATATTGGATAAATCCAAATTGAGGAACTTATTATAAACTAAGTGACTACTACTCTTCAACTGTTAAGGTAATGAAAGATAGAGAAATTGCTATAGGTTAAAGAAAACTAGGAGATATGGCAACTACATGTAATATGAGTTGCAATATCAGTTATTGAATTTAATAAAATTAATGCAATGTCAATTAGATCCTTGAGCAGAAAAAGGACATTAGTAAAAAGTGGTGAAAACTAAATAAAATCTCTAGTAATGATATTGTACCAATGCTCATTTCTTAGTTTTAACATTTATATTATTCTATCTAATAAAGAGAGAATATGCTAATTACCTTCATGCCGACACAAAGATGGTGGTGCCCGCAACCAATAAGGAGGGAATATGCTAATTGACTGCCCTGCCCTCAGAGATGGCAGTGCCCACAGCCACAAGATGGTGGTGCCCAGTCCCCTCAGCCCCACTGGGGCAGCAGGCCTGGCCTTGTGCACCTATCTCTGGAGTCCCCCATCCTCTCAGCTCCCCAGCCACCCAGGGCCAGCATGAGGGCAAGCCTTGGATGGCAGCTGCCCAGCTGATGCCTGAGGTGCAGGCAAGCCTCATATATTGGCTGCCCAGCTGCCCAGGGTTGGCCTGAGGCTCAGATAATCAGGGCTGGACAAGGCTTGGCTGCTGGCAGTGGCAGCAGCAGACATGTGATGGAGGTATTGCCTTTCCCTGATCACTGGGTCACCACCCACACCTGAGGGCTCCCAGACTATGAGAGAGGGCAGGCCAGGCTAAGGGACCACCCTCCCTCCAGTGCATGAATTTCATGCACTGGGTCTCTAGTGTAAGATATTAACTAAAGGAAGCTGGTTGTAGAATATGTGGAATTCTTTTTACTATGTATCTCTTCTGTAGTTCTAAAATTATTTTAAAATAAAAAGTTAAGAAAAACAGTATACATACCGAGCAAAAAGCATGGGGAAGATTATAAGAGTCATAGAAATGGCATTAGCTAATCTATAACACCCCTGTGTGGGGATGTAGTATTCCCTAGATTTTACAGAGAAGAAGAGCTACACTTTGTGGGTTGTTGGATAGAATCTGCCCCTCTACCTCCTCCATCAAGGTCATACTTAATGACTCATAGCATCATAGATTTAGCTAATGTTTGATAGATTTCTGGTCAGTATTCTTAGTTTCTGGAACTATTGAAACTCTTCATTTCTCTGTCTGTACATTAATATTTAAATGGGAAGTTGTGAGAAGGAAAGCCAGGCATTCTTATTTTATTTATTTATTTATTTATTTATTTATTTATTTATTTAGTATTTTAAAAAATTTTAACTATAGTTGGTACACAATCTGATATTGGTTATATTAATTTCAGGTATATAATGCAGTGTTTCAATATTTTCAATCATTACAGTGTGATCACCCCACTACTTATAGTAATCATTTGTCATTGTATAAACTTATTGCAATATTATTGACTATATTCACCTTACCCTTTTCAGCCCTTTTCCTACCCCACTTCCTTCTGGTAGCCATCCCTTTGGTCTCTGTTTCTGAATCTGGTTTTGTTTTGTTTGAATGTTATATTTTTTAAAGATTGCATATATAATTGAAACCATATATATTTATTTTCCTCTGCCTGACTTATTTCACTTAGCATAATACACGCATGTTTTTGCAAATGGCAAGGTTTCATTCTTTTTTATTGCTATGTGATGTTTCTTTTAAAAAATTTTATTTATTTATTTGAGAGAGAGAGAGAGAGAGAGAGAGAGAAGAACAGAGAGAGAAAAAAACACACATTGATTTGTTGTTCTACTTACTTATGTATTTCTTGTATGTGCCCTGACCGAGATAAAACTTGCAATCTTGGAATATCTAGAAGATGCTCTAACCAACTGAGCTACCTGAACAGGGTTGATGTGTAATATTTCATGTATGGTATACATACACCACACCTTCTTTATCCATTCATCTATCTATGGATACCTAGGTTGCTTCCATGTATTACATATATTGTTAATAGTGCTACAAGCAACATAGGATTGCATATGTATTTACAAATTAGTAGTGTTTTTATTTTGTTTGGATTAAATACCCACAAGTGGAATTGCTGGGTCCTATGCTGTATCTCTTTTTAGTTTTTTGAGGAATCTCTATACTAAAGGCTATACCAGTTTTCAGTCTCACCAACAGTGCACAAGGGTTCTTTCTCTTTTCTCCACATTCTCACCAACTCAAATTCTTTGTTGACTTTTTTATAGTAGCCATCGTGATGAGTGTGAGGTGGTATCTCATTGTGGTTTTGATTTTCATTTCCCTGATGATAAGTGGTGTTGAACATCTTTTTATATGTCTTCTTAGGAGAAATATATATTTTTATTTTCTCTGCCCATTTAAAAAATGTTCTTATTGATTTTTAGATAGAGAGTAAAGGAGAGGGATAGAGAGATAAATATTGATGAGAGAGGAACATGTTAGATCAGAGAGATGAACATCATTCCTGCATGGCACTTCACTGGGATCGAGCCTGCAACCTGGCATGTGCCCTGACTGGGGATCAAAGTGGTGGCCTCTTGGTTTCTGGATCACCACTCAATTGCTGAGCCACACACTGGTGGGGCTTCTCTGCCCATTTTTTTTTTTTATTGGATTACTTATTTTTTGTTTAGTTGTATGAGGTTTTTTTTTTTATATATGTTTTGGATATCAAACCCTTATCGGATATATCATTTGCAAATATATTCTCTGTTACAGTAGGTTGCCTTTTCTGTTGATTTTTTTTTTCTGTGCAGAAGCTTTTTAGTTTGATGTAATCCCATTTGTTTATTTTTGCTTTTGATTTCCTTGCTTGAAGGGATATGTCTAAAAAGATATTACTGAGACTGATGTCAAGTAGTTTTCTTCATATGTTTTTTGGATTTCAGGTGTTATAATTATATCTTTAACCCATTTTGAGTTTATTTTTTAAAAATATGGTATAAGGGAGTGGTCCAATTTCTTTTCTTTTCTTTTCTTTTCTTTTCTTTTCTTTTCTTTTCTTTTCTTTTCTTTCTTTCTTTCTTTCTTCTTTTTTTTTTTTTTTTTCATTATCTGTCCAGCTTTCCTTCCACTCTAGAGACAGTTGTTACTCCAGTGTATATTTTTACCTCCTTTGTCATAGACTGGTTGATCATATAAGTGAGAGTTTATTTCTGGGCTCTCAATTCTATTGCATTGATCTATGTTTGTTTTAATGCCAGTATCATACTGCTTTAATTATTGTAAGGTTTATAATATAGTTTGATATCAGGGAGCATGATACCTCCAACTTTATCCTTCTTTCTCAACACTACTGTGGCTATTCGGGTTTTTTGTGGTTCCATATAAATTTTAGAATTATTTGTTCTACTTCTGAGAAGAATGACATTGAAATTTTGATAAAAATTGACTTTGTATGTTGTTTTGGGTTGTATAGCTATTTTTACAATATTAATCCTTCCAATCCATGAACATAGTATGTATCCTTCTGTTTGTTTATGTTCTCTTTCTTTAATGTCTTATAGTTTCAGAGTACAGATATATTACCTCTTTGGTTAAGTTTATTCATAGGTATTTTTTAAATGCTATTATGAATGGTATTGTTTTCTTAATTTTTCCTTCTGATTATTAGTTTTTAGTGTACTAGAGGCCTGATGCATGAAATTTGTGCAAGGGGCTTGGCCCTCACAGCCCCAGGGCTGCCTCTGCCTTGGCCCTTGCAGCCCCAGCTTCATTCGGAAGGTCGTCCAGAAGAACATTCGGAAGGTTGTTGGGCTGTCCAGTCTAATTAGCATATTATGCTTTTATTATTATATATGGGAATGAAGTGATTTCTCTATATTAACTTTGTATCTTCAGAAATCCATATTTATCATCACTATTTAGTAGGAATATTTTTATTGTAATTCAATCAACTCTTTACATAGATAATAATTTCATTGGGAGCAAGTGGCTTGCATTATTTTTCATAGTTCCCATAATTAAAATAGCACTTGGAATATAGCAGGTTCTCAATAAATGTCCACCAATATCACTAAAATATATACACTGAGTGGCCAGATTATTATGATCTCTGAATGCATAATAATCTGGCCACTCAGTATGTGTATAATTGGAGGCTCAGTGCATGAATTCATGCATGGGTGGAGTCTGGAGGTCTGACCAGCCTGGCCACGGGGAGGGAACATGAGCAGTTGGCTAGTTGGCATTCAGAGATAATAATAATCTGGCCAATTGGTGTATATTTTGATGTCAGCCACACATTTAAAATTCTGCTAATTATAAAATGTACTGAACTTTACAAATTATATTTTTTTTAGTAAGCACATAACATAAGTGCCAGCCGTTATGCTAAGTGCTTTATGTACATCCTCTTATTTAGTACTCCCAATGCTAATGGGACAGGTATTATTGTTATCATTAAAGATGAGGAAAATGGGGCTCAAAGAGTTTAAATAACTTATCTCAGTTCATGAAGTTACTAAGTTGCCAACCTAGAATTCTAACCGTTCTAGGTTGAACTCCCATCTTCATGTTTCTGACTATGATGCTGTACTGCTCCTCTGAAAAAGATGCGATGCCTTCTCAACCAATTACAAGGTTTGTATATTAAAATGAATATATGATTTTGTTTAAAATATAAATGTCAGATTATCATACCCTAATTTTTAAATTAGAAGTAATATTTCAATTTAGCACACAAAGGCTTTGCTACTCTTATACTTTCTTTAAGCACATTAAAACAAGTGTACCCTTTATAACATATTCAACATCTTTAGAATAAAAAGATAGTATGTCTCTTCTGATCAGTCTTGGGTACAGCACTAAGCTCCTTATCAGCTCTACAGCACACGTACATACATACCACTAAGTCAGGTATATTCAGGTTTAATGTAATTTGTAAGTATATTTAATTGTTGAACTCTCTTAAACACATTGGAAAATGTAGCATAGAGTCAAGGAAAATTTCTACAAAACTAAAAGAGAAGGTTAATAGGGCTGTGTTTTGATAATTTTTTTTCTTCATGCCCATTTTTATATATCATAAACACTTATGGAACCAAGTAGAGGTCCTTTTCCTTGCAGTATGTTGTTTTCTTCCTAATTGGTCAGTGACAGATAAACATCATTAAACTCACAGTAGCCTTACTTACTATGGCATACAATTTTGTATGAGGCAGATTCATCTCAAGCACTGAGAGCAGTTTGTTCATTTAAGTACCAGAAGGACCTTGCAATAGATTTGCTCTACTTATTATAGAGCCCCTCAACAAGGGCATCCTTAAGGGACCTCTGCAGGATGTCAGTTGATGAAAATGGTAATGAGAATTTCTTCAACCTCCAGTAGTCTTGTGATACTGCTAAAGAATTAGATTTTCTTTGCTACAACAGACTGGTATTGAAAGAATTTTCTGCTTATTTCAAAATGAGAAATGAATGTTATTATTTGAAATTTCCCCCTTAGGAAGCTAGGGTGTAGATGTACCACAGTATTTTAATCCACTCACGTGCTGATGGATACTTAGGCTGTTTCCAAATCTTAGCTATTGTAAATTGTGCTGCTATGAACATAGGGATGCATATGTCCTTTTTGATTCGCGTTTCTAGTTTCTTGGGATATATTCCTAGAAGTGGGATTACTGGGTCAAATGGGAGCTCCATTTTTAATTTTTTGAGGAAACTCCATACTGTTTTCTAGAGTGGCTGCACCAATCTGCAATCCCACCAACAGTGAAGGAGGGTTCTTTTTTCTCCACAACCTCACCAGCACTTGTCATTTGTTGATTTGTTGATGATAGACATTCTAACATGTGTGAGATGGAAACTCATTGTTATTTTGATTTTCATCTCTTTGATAATTAGTGACTTTGAGCATGTTTTTATATGTCTCTTGGCCTTCTGTATGTCCTCTTTCAAAAAGTGTCTATTGTGGTACAAGTGCACAATGGAATACTACACTGCTCTTACCATTTGCAACAGAACAGATGGACTTGGAGAGCATTATACTAAACAAAATAAGCCAGTTGGAGAAAGATAAATATCACATGATCTCATTTATGTGTGGAATATAATGAACAACAGAAACATATGAGCAAAAATAGATCCAGAGACATAGAAGCATCAAACAGATAGTCAAACCTCAGAGGGGAGAAGAGGGGGTGGGGTAAGAGATCAACCAAAGGACTTGTACACATGCATTTAAGCATAACCCATGGGCATAGTAGAGGGGTGATGGCATGTGCTGGGGGAATGGTTGGGGATAAGTCAATGGGGAAAAAGGAGACATATGTAACAATAAAGAATTTAAATTAAAAACAAAAAAAGAAGTTAGAGTGCTTTGGTACCATTGGCATAACTGAAATTTTGAGTTCCTTTGGCATGATGTAAGATTAGAGCCACCTGAGCAGAGCTTAACAGCAAGTTGTGCTACTGAGACTGATCCAGTGATCAGAGCAGCAAATGAGCAGGAATCACTGAAATGGAAAACAGCATGCTGCTGGCTCAAAACCATGAGGTTCAGAGTTATTTTGCAGAAAGTGAGTAATTTTCAATGCATGACTCTCCGAATGGAAGATGGTAACAGAGAGTGGAAAGTAAATGCTCTCTCAGGATTTGGCTAAGTTATAGGGCAGGTGTGTGCACTTAGAAAACCTGGCATTGGTACATTGGAATAAAATTTGGTCCAACCTGGTTCACAGCACCACAAAGTCATTTGTTAGGGCTCAACCTAGCATGACTCAGTCTCCTGTAGGAAAAGACTTCGGGTAGGAGTGCAAAGTTGTAGGTGCATAGAGGAAATTCAGGAAAAAACACCCCCCTTTCAGAAGAAAAATTAAATAAGCTAACCACTGGTGTTTAACAAGTTTTTAATATCAACATGGTCATCCACAAAGGGGCAAAGCAGGTCCAGAAATTTTTCACAACTAAGTATTTTTCCAAAGAGGAGTATGACTTGATAAGAATTATGAATTATGTCCTCTATCATTTTATAGTGTGAGAATTTATGGAAATTGGGATCAAAGTTTCTCAGGTGAAATTGGGTGCTCAGATTAATGTTAAGACCAGATATCCCCTGCTTGGGTTAGATCAGAGAGAGTTCAGGGTTTCTTGCGACCCAGCCTAAGTGTAAGGAATATGGAAGAGGATTCCCAAAGGCTAGGTGTGTGTTTAAGGATGAAATAGAAGATATAGTTTAAGCCTTTTTGTTTGGTACTTATAATTCCTATAAAGGAGTATTCTAGATGGTCTCTTAGGAGTTTTGTAGGTATGAAAATGTTACAGCTCTTCTTCCCTCTAAGACACTTCATTAATTTTTTGTAGTAAAATACTTCTGGGTATATTTTTCTTACTGTACCCCCCACCACACCACACCATAAACAGAGGACACACTCTTAGTCCAGCATGGGGCTCAATAAACATTAGTTTAATGTCTAAAAGAAAAATGTGAGCAACATGAGAACATAAATCTAGTGAAAAAAAATAACAGGCACATAATAAAACCTAGAACTTTTGCACTATGTTCCTCCTCCCCCTTCTAACATGTAATCCTTTGTAACATATCTTATAATTCAATTCACTCTCTAATTCCAATTTGAAACATTTTCTCAGGTGTAGCCTCATTTCTTCAGAGGATAAGTTACTTTTATTAGCATTTAGTAGTCCTTTTGGGTGTGAAAGATTCTACCATCTCCAGTCCCTGTAGATGAGACTCAAGGTCTGGGAGAGCTGGAGATGAGATAGGAGCTTGGTGTAGATAGGTGGACTGTGGCCATGTATAGAAATTGATAGGATCACGGACATGCTGAAACTGGTTACAGAAATGTTTAAGGCAGGATAGGATAGAAGAACAAGTCAGAATGATGAAGTAAATCATGTTGAACATAGTCTAATTTTAATAATTTGTAACTATTTCAATTATTCATATATCACCCCGTAGTTTGATTATATTCAGTGCTCTCAGGGCATAAGAAGTTTGTTTATATCAGGCATATAAAAAAGGAAAAAAAAAATGGAGCAGCCTATAAGCTGCTCTTTCGTGTCTAGTTCTTTCACTGGAAAGGGATATTCCCAGGAATATAGCTTGGGATAGATAAGGATTATGGTAAATGTGGCTTCAATTACATCTTCTGGACCATAGCTTAGCAGCACAGGTATTTAACATCATAGGTAAGGCTAGAGAATTAGAATTAAGATACAGTGCTAGAATGAACAATTGTCCTGTTTTTCCCCCTGAGGGGGTTTCCCAGGACATGGGACTTGGGTATTAGAATTGAGAAGGTGTGGGGAAAATGACCCTGTTTTTTTCTAGAATAGTGAGTTTTGGGGTCAACTGACCAGACTGGCAAAGGATATTGCAACAAACCAGGGATATGACTTTGTAGACTTTGTATTGACATTGCATAGGAACTTCCCATTTCATTTTTGTCCAGCAAAGCAGAAAAGCCTTTCTCTGACCCTTCTCCCATGAAGATGTTCTGTTGGTGGGGCTTATTCCATCCTAAGACAATGGCAGAGGAAGCAGGATCTGTACTATTGGCTTAACCACTTCATCTTATGCAGGAAAGTAACATTAATACATTAGGACACACTTCTGGCTGGGTTTCATTTCCCAGGACAAAATTACTTTTTGATTCATGATACATTTTGATCTAAAACACACCCCCTATCTAAATTTCTATCAGTGCTGTGCCTTCAGTGCATCTCTCATCAAAGGGAGAAAATATACCTGTAGAAGAAAATATTCACACATCTGCTTCACCTTCCTAATCCCAAATTCAAGTTTTGATAATCAACAACATAACTTTAAGAAATAACCTCTAAAGTTGTCATTTAACAAGGGGGAATTCAGAGTCAGAAACAATAATGCCAAGGCAGGAACAAAACTGAGGGAGAATTGAAAGTGGCAATCAGAACAAACCTGAGTAGTCCACAGATTCTGCTGGGCATCATTGCTGTGTGCCATGGTTTCTGCTATATTTTATTTCACTTGCTCCATGAGCGGCGCTTGGAGAGCCTGCTGTGTGCTGAGTGGCTTTCTAGAAGGACTTGATATTTTCTTATAGAATAGAGTTCTGGTAACCTTGAGTCAAGTCTTAAAATTCTTACATGGACATTCTGAATTACTCTTTTAGCAAGGATTTGAAGATGGTGGTAGTGGCAGCGACAATACTTGGAATGTGGACATATCACAATTAATTTAAGGCTGTTACCTAATTTCTGCCCTGAGAAATTATTTAATCATGCAAGTTAATGATGAAATTAATCTTTCCTTCTGAATAGCTTAGGAAGTATTTATTTGTTTGTTTGCTCAACTTTCCAAATTAACTAAATTAACTTCAGAAGGCCATATGGGATGAAGGTATTCTGTACTTAGATATCACAAAGTGGTTATGAGATCCTGAAATATTTACAGATTTTTTTTTTTTTTTGTGTGTGTGTGTGTGTGTGTGTGTGTGCGCTCATCATGCAATCCTTCAGTGCTTACAACTGAAGTGTGGTCAGAGTAAGCATCTGTATCACTTTGGAGCTTATTAGAATTGCACCTTGAGCTTAGTCTCAGACCTGTTGAATCAGAATATGCATGTTGACATGATCCCCAGGTAAGCACATTAAAGTTTGGAAAGTCTTACTTGTAGACAATTTGGAGAGAAAATGAGGACATGGCTCCAGCAATAATATATGAGTCCAAGAAATCTGTCCTGCAATCTTAGGGCCCCTCCTTGGAATGTCCACCCAAGCCTTGATGTATTTGTAATAGGACACAAATCCTGGTATAGAAGAGAATGTCTCCAAGCATCAATGTCCCATGTTTTATGAATGTTGGTGCCACTTTTACTGTTCTTGCTAACACATTACTGCATCTGGAAGTTGGCTTTGGTCTACTCGAGCAAAATGACAGCTGTAATCCATTTTCCAAGCCTTTAGTGCTTTGGGTAAAGTACTTGTTTTGTTATGTTTGGAAGAGACATGTCATTAAGGAGCAGAGTTTTGAAAGGAATTGGGCTGCAATTTTCTCAGGGGCGGTTCCAATAAACCCGTGGGATGGAGATAGTAACCATTAGATAGGTAATTAGGACTTGCAGGCTCTTAGCAGCAAAAGATGCGATGTCTTAGACAAAAGATGCTGCAGATACTCAGTAAGGCAGCGGCAACTGTGAAGGGAGATTTAAGATGAGAGATAGTCCACTCTTTATTTTTCATGGCAAGTTTTTCTTTTGACCCATAACTAAGCCCTGTCATTGTAAGTTTTTAAAATTGCAGAGATTGAAGACAGAGGCATCAGACAATTTTTCCCCTTGACTTGTTGTGCCCAGGACCTTTGTATATCATCCAAAACCACTGAGTCTCTTAACTCCAGGAAGTTTCATCTACATTGTAGTTTATGTGCGTGGGGCCTTCTAAAGAGTTGTGCAATACCACAACTCTGTTTACATTTCCTAGTGTAGAGGTAGGTAAAAAGAACATAAGCAGAGCTATTTCTTTCACTCCACATCTATCTAATATAATTATTCTCAACTCATGCTGCATATGCATCCCTAGAGCTATTAGAAATATAGCTGTTCAGGCCATAATTGCATAGGTATTAATTTAATAGGTCTGGAGCAAGACTTGGATTTCTGTGTGTTTTTTAAAAATATATTTTTAAATTGATTTCAGAGAGGAATAGCGAGGGAAATAGAGTTGGAAATATCAGTCATGAGAGGGAATCATAGATTGGCTACCTCCTGCACTCCCCCCACTGAGGATCCAGTCCACAACACAGGCATATGCCCTGACCAGGAAGTGAACCATGGATTTCTGTGTTTTTATAAAACTAAGTAATTTTGGTGTGCTTTCAACTCTGTATTTTATGCTAAGGCACTATCTATTGCTTTATGGCATCTGTAGTACTGTGGGAGAAATGTGAATGTAAATGAGATGTGATAGTATAATATTTTAGGACTGACAGGGGCTAGGACCAAGAGTTCTGTTAGAGAATTGAGCTGAACTCTTACTTGAGCACTTCTTTGTGGTGTGTGTGTTTATGCATCTGTAGGCAAAATTGAGACCTATGTGTTAGTGTGTGTTAGCTTCCCTCTGTGTCCTGCACTAACTTATTGTGTTGTCACCCATTCTTACTCCTACATGCCTTGGGTCCTCTGGTCTACCTCTTTAAATACTGTTGTTAAAACATGACCTAAACATATTGTTGTTAAAACATGTTGTGTTCCCTTTCATGAAAAGTTTTTATTTTCATAGACAGACCAAGACCATTAATGATGGAATTTAAACAATAGCAGTTTGGGTTGGAGGTGTGTGTGTGTGTGTGTGTGTGTGTGTGTGTGTGTGAATGTAAGCAGATGGTGGGAGTTGTAAGGCTCTTTATAATCCTACCAGGTAGCTATATCTTATTACTACATTAGAGACCAAATGCAAAATTTAGGAATTAAGGTAGGAAATGAGCAGAGAGAGGAATACCAACTGCTGCTAATATTTTACAGTGGCCATTAGTTTGAAATGAAGCACTGATTTAGAGAAGTGCTGAATAAGAGGAGGAAAAGAGAATTAAAGGAAATGCAACTCCAATGAACAGTTGATCATGTCTTAATGAGCAGCGAAAATCGATGAGGTGAAAAATGTCAGCTGGCTCAAAAAGATGTTTTCCTGATTTTTAAACTAATCAGGAAAACATCTGCATTTTAAGTAATGATTATCATATTTATATTTTGCTTACATTTCTTCACCATTACAATGGCTTTCAAATGATTATTTCCTTGAATTCTTGTTATGAAGATGACATTGCCTATTTTTATGTTATATATGAATGAATTTAGGAAAGATTATCACTTCAAGGCACACCAGATTCTTGACCATGAAATTCAGCTTATGGCTTTTTTGAATAGCAGAGCCAGAACTTCCATATATTGACTTCACCGCTATAAGATATGGGCAAGCAGCAGTGATGGGAAGGTTACTAATATCATTCTCAGGCAAGCTTCTCTGAAAGTAAAAGAGATACAGCAGTTGAGAGTTGAATTATTTTGTATGGGTCGTGACAAGTTATAGATTCTAAGATCCTTTCACTTTTATACTTATATTCATTTTGATAGATTATGCATCTGTGCCTTACCTGTAGATTCAGAGAGTGAAGCCAAAGAAGCGTGGCATTTTTCCTCTGAGGCCTCTCTCCCCAGAAGACAGCTTGTTCCTGGGTGATGGGATGCTGAAGAAGTTCACAGCTGACTTCTTGAGTTGTCTTAGGTTCACCACATCACTCCACAAGTAGCCACAAGTTTCCAGGCTTTAAGCTTCTTTGTTGATATAATGCTAGACAAGTACATAAAGGTATTCCAAAATACTTCAAAATGTATTTACCTCTGATGTGTGATGAACATGTTGCCTGTCCTAAGATTTAATTTGTAACAATTGTCATTCTTTCTTTTCTTGGAGATGCCACTGCAGCAGACGGAAAAATACATCATGAGTAATAACCACTTGTGTTCTGAATAGTCTGTTTCAGTTCTTCCAGATTTGAAATCATGGAACTTACACAAGGACGTTGGTATGTCTACTACTGTGTTGTTTTAGCTACCATGGAGGTCAACCACAGTTTAAATGCGATTCTGACTGATACTGGTGTTTAAAAGCTATGAGGAAAGTGCTGCATGACCTTATGATTTGTTGTCAAACTTGACTGAGATGACTTGCATCTTTGCTTTTATGTGAGAGAATACAACACAGCTGGAATTCAAAACACTAAGAAAAGTACTCAGGTGAAATATTTGTTGATAGAGATTTTTTTCCTTCTTCTTAGTGCTTTGAAATGAACAAAGCCATCACTTTACAGTAATGTTAAGATTTTAAAGTCCACAAAAAGTAGGATAGAAGTATACTGAATGGATCATTGATTTAGCAGCAGCAAATTCATCTGCAGACCACTTTATAGAAAATACAATAGGCCTGAATCTCTTTTCCTCTCTCAGTCTTTCTCAGAATCAGGGCATATCTTCAAATTAAAAACTTTAATTCCATGGCAAGGCTTGAGATTGTACAAATCTAGGCTTCATGAAGATAAGACCAGAGTAGTGGAAAAATAAAAACAGATCAATCTTCCAATAATATAGACAACATACAAGAATTTTTCAATCTATCAGTGAAAACTAAGTATACATCAGTGCTAATAATCTCAGGAGCTTAGAGCACTGACGGTATATAGTGTGAGCTCAGTAAGAGTACTGATTAGCCACCTCTTCACCATTTCTCAGTGACCTGTATAATTAAGTGAATGATATATTCTTTGATTGCTCATGTGCTGGCCTGGAACACCGAATCTCACAATTCATTGGTATGCATTGGTGGATGTTCTAGTTCCCAGCCATGGTAGTGTCTGGAACAAACAGCTTCATGAGAGGCAGGTAGATTATGAAACTATGGATTTTAGAGTATTTTTTAATTAAAAGTAGCAAGGAATCTATAATATCTCTTGATTTGCCTAAGCCCTGTTAATAAAATGTCTAAAGTAACAGGAAGATGCTCCAGTATACTCTTTGGTAAAGACTTTTTAGCATTATTCCAGCCATATCATTGCCTCACAACAAGGGCCACTTTATTTCCATGCGAAGGTTTGATATATGGGGGAGAAACTTTATTTTAGAACAGGTTGAAATTAGTTGTAAATTTCTTCAGGAAGACAATGTGATAATTGTGCATGAGGTGTTTGTGGTAATCCTTTTTCTTGACCACTTCAGAATCTCTTTGATGAAGGAAGGCAAAACTCAGGAACCAGAAAAAAGAAAAAAAAAGGATTTAAGATTGGACAGAACTAAAATAATTGTGGAAAGAAGGGATTGAATTCTGCATTGATTGTTCACTGATACCATTTCAATTTTGGGAAAGGCTGATAGTGTCCATCCATAATTTATTTGTAGTCACAGTGAGCTTTATTCTATTAATTTTGTTTCAGTAATAATAGTAGCTATTATTTATACAGTATTTCCTTTGTGCCAGATACTGTGCTATTTTGTTTACATTATTCTTCAATACTGAATTTAAATCTTTGAGGTACAAACTCTAATTCCCATTTTACTAAGGAGAAAAGTGAACAGTTAACTGAAAAGTAAGTCCAAGGTCATTGCTAATAAGTGGTAGAGAATTTTTAATCCCATGTCAGCCTGACCTCAGCACCCATGCAATTCCAACTGCCATTTGCCCCTCCCACCTACCTACACAAGTTTAGGAACTAGCCAAATGAGCAGGTGTGTCCCTTCTGAGCCCATATTAGTGCACAGACATTCATTTTTTGTGTGTATGATAAAAATGCATTTCTATTCAAAATTCAGTGTTATGAATTATTAATTCTTAGAATAGATGGCTTACTTATTTTACTATTTTAAAACAGCTAGGGATGCAAATGGCACAACAAATGCCATTTGCATCCCTAGCTGCTCATGTAGTTATTCTTAATTTGTGTAATGCTATTTTACTACATGGGCTGTATTTATGGATATAAGAAAAAATGTAAGACTAGATATGCTTAGTTTGAAATATGATAATTATTTATTCTGTGAATATGCATCAAAACTATACATAGTAACATTAAAGGATCCTTCACTACACAATCCATCAATAAGTAGCTGTCAATCTGTCAGTTAATTACAATCAATGCAGTTGGCAAGGTGGAGCTCCAGTGCATATTAACAACAGTTTGCATTCTCCAGCCATGGCATTTGAGCTGTTATAGAGTGTGTAATGAATACACATTAAAAATAATGCATCCTTTTCAGCTAAATAATTTTGACACAATGATGACATGTTTCTCCTAATTTTTCTAAAGTGCTTATATCATTTTTCTTCTTGCTCACAACCAAGTAAAGCAAAACAAAGAAACAACTTACAAAAGGACTAAGAAACTACTGACAATTTCCATTTGCTGAATTGAACCATGCCTGCAAAGAAGCCTGGGAAAACTTCCTTGTTTTATATTTGCCAATGATAAGGAAGATAATTCTGGCATACTTCACAGACAGAAATGACTTCAACCATATTGTATTTGACAAATGTTTGTCTGTATAAGATTTTTTTTTTTTAGTAATTGTATCTATTTACCTTAACCTGTGGAGACTTACTGCATAATTCTGTCATCATGAATACATAGCCTATCCACAAACTGGTAGACATAGGCAAATGGGATTATGAAAACTCACATTTGAGAAATCCCAAACACTCCCACAGTTGTCTCAGAAACCTCCCTTGCTTCAATGATGTAAAAACTCTCCATAAGATTCTTTTGGCCCTTTATAAAATGGACTGAGCCAAGATCTGTAGTGTCTCAAGTATCTTCATTGCCTCGGATCTAAACAGCTGCTCCATCTGTAAGAAACCTTTGCTGTGATCACCCTGCATCACTGCTCAACATCATTGTTTCTCAGGAGAAAGTTACACTCAGAGAACTACCTATTCTATGGGTACCTACCATCATCTTCTAGGTTCACATGCTTCCCCAGTCATGCTCAGGGATGTTAGCAGCTGATTTTCAGTGGGCTGAAGATTACTACAGAGAAGTGCTGCTGTTGTGTAATTGCCCAAGGACACTGCAGCTTGCAGCGATTGGATCATGTGCCTTAGAAGCCATTGTTAGGAGGTGAACCCCATGCCACTGAACTGTCACTATCTTAGTCACCTCCCGGAGCATGGCAGGGCTCCTCTAAGTATGTGCCAATTCTTCCCTTGCATATAGGGAAGGACAGACCCTTTGAATAATGTTCTTTTTAGATAAAGTCTGCTTCCCAAACACCCAATTTCTATTCACATGCTCTTTTCTTTCCTCACTTTCTTCACTCATCATTAAATTTTCAGTATTAGGTTAAGCATGAAAAAAAAAAGTATAAATGAAGGACTAATGATTAAAGCACTTTAAAACCTCCACTTATGGAAAAAAGGAAATTGCATGCTTGATTTGTCTCTTAGCCCAATGAGTAAGTCTTTTTTAGAGTTATACCAATGTATGCAAAAGAATTATTCTCTTTTTTCCCATATTAAGAGCACTTTACAATTAAATGATTGCTTTCAACCAAGATTTCCTATTAAGGGATATAATGTATTCTTCTGTTTTAGTCATAGTATGTTTCACAATCCTTTCTGAGAATAAATTTTGTTTTCATGTAGTCAGATATTTTTGAAAAGACACATTTATGACTAAGTAGTTTAGTGTGATTCTAGACTATTAAGAGTGAAATTATAATGGAAGGAAATACCTTTTGCTATAATGACTAAGTTTGTAGGAAAAGCTTGCATTTATTAAGCAGAGAAAAATACTATTAAATATCACTTTTTTTCCTCAAAAAATGATACCTACTAAAAATTCCTTCTAAGATATTTTTATTTACACTATTTTTAACGACGATTCTAGAAATTGTTTATTTCATTGATGATAATTTTTTATTTGTCTGAATATAAAAACTGTGTGATGGGTCATAGGTCCTGGGAAGTGACCTATATTCTAATTCAAAATGTGTCAGCTTTTCTTGGGTTGAAATTATCTGTTCTTTTTAATAGCAGGATATGTGTTGCATTGCATAGCATGAATTATGGTGATCCCTTGGGCCAGTTACAACCCAAAAAGCATAATTATTCACCAGATAGGACCTACCTACTCCCTTAGCTTCTATAACCATATATTTACGTTGTCTATTACATTGACCTTTCTTTTAGAAGAATAAAATAAAAACATTCAGCCCAGCCAAAGTTGCTCAGTGGTTGAGTATCAACCTCTGAACCAGGAAATCACAATTCAGTTTCTGATTAGGGCACAAATCCAGGTTGTGGGCTTACTCCCCAGTATAGGGCAAGCAGGAGGCTGCTAATCAATTGATGTTCATCATTGATATTTCTATCTTTCTCTCCTTTTTTCCTCTCTGAAATCATTTAAAAAATATATAAAAATAAACTAAAGAGTTCAGTTTAAGACTTAATGATTTAATTTAGAACTATGTAGAAATTTTAAAACTCTTATGTCACTGTCCTCAGAGACCTCATGAATTTTATCCATTCTACTAGAGGCCTGGTGCACAAATTCCTGCACTGGGAGCAATGTCCCTCATCCCAGCCTGCACCCTCTCCAATCTGGGACATCCCTCTCATAATCCAGAACTACTGGCTCCCAATTACTCACCAGCTGCCTGCCTGATTTCCCCTAACTGCTTCTGCCTGCCATCCTGATCACCACCTAACAACTCCCTTGCCAGCCTGACCACATGGGGGTGGCCATCTTGTGCGAGGGTGTGACAACCAATTTGCATATTACCTGTTTATTATATAGGGTAGGAGTGGGAGTCAGGAAATCAGTTATGGCCAATTTGGCGTTTTTCAAATAGGTAAGAAAAGGAAAACTAGTTTTTTCAAGGCCAAGACAGTATTTTTTCCCACTTATTTTTCTATTGTATAATGATCATCTACACTAATAAAAGGGTAACATGCAAAGAGACCGACCCTCCGCTATGCCCACCAGCCAATCACCAGCGAGTATGCAAATTAACCCAATAAAGATGATGGCAGCCATGGAGCTGGAGTATGTAGGAGGCTTGGGTTGACCCCGGCAATGGAGGAAGCCAAGCTTCCCAACCACCCTGGCTTCCACTCAAAGAGGGGATGGGAAAAATAAGGAGAGGCTGTTAGCCTGGGTTGCCAGGGGCCTTGGCCAGCCTGCAAACAGCAATCAGCCCCTCACCCAGGCTGGCCACGCCTCCCAGTGGGGACCCTCACCCCATAGGGTCATGGCCAGCAGGCAAACCATCACAGGCTCCTTGCCCAGGCTGCCTCACGCCCCAAGGGAACCTCCACCCTGATCCAGGACACTTTTCAAGGAAAACTAGCCGGCCCCCACCTGTGCACCAGGCCTCTATACTAATAAAAGAATAGTATGCTAATTAGACTGGGAGAGCTTCCAAGAGTCCTTCCAGATGTTCTTTTGGACAATGCCATGTGGCGGGGCCAAAGTGGAGACAGTTAGAGGCCAAGAGGGGAGGGCAGTTGTGGGTGATCAGGCCAGGATGGGACAGCAGTTGTGGGTGATCAGGCCATTGGGGTTGATCAGGCTGGCGGGAAGGGGACAGTTGGGGGTGAGAATACCAGCAGGGGGGCCAGTTGGGTGTGAGCAGGCCATCAGTGGGGGTCATTTGGGCGTGATCAGGACAGCGGGGAGGGGGGAGTTTGGAGTGAGCAGGCCAGCAGAGGGTAGTAGGGGGTGAGCAGGCCAATGGGGGGTAGTTGGGAGAGAGCAGGCCAGCAAAGGGGGGAGGGCAGTTGGGGCCAAGCAAACTGGCACAGGGAGCAGTTGGAGGTGATCAGGCTGGTGGGAGGAGGATTTGGGGACAAGCAGGCTGGCAGGCAGAGTGGTTAGGAGCAATCAGGCAGGCAGGCAGGTGATTGGTTAAGAGGCAGCCGTGAGAGGGATGTCAGACTGATGGTTTAGGCCTGATCCCTGTAATCCTGCAGTAGGATATCCTTCGAGGGGTCCCAGATTGGTGAGGATGCAGGCTGGCTGAGGGACTTTCCCCCTCCCCCCCATACATGGATTTTGTGCACTGGGCCACTAGTTATAAATAAAAGTATATATTTTGTAGTTTGGAGAATGTTTATTTTAAACTCAATAGATACCTACTTGCACAAAAACAGGCACTATAGTATCAAGCCAAAGAACCATGACATCACCCTGCTTCCTGGGCCATTGAGAGTTTGGCAAGGGCTCAGATCCTTTGTGCCTTGAACTAAATCATTCTTTTATTTAAGGTACTTACATCAAATGTTTATTTGTTCATCCCAGTAGAGTGTTTTGCAAACCATAAATCTGATTGGGAGGTGGAGGAGATGGGCTGTCCATAGTCATTACTTAAAAATCCTTTGGGAAGATATCATTCTAGATAGAACATACATTTTGTGTTGATGCTTTTCCTTTAATCTGAATGAAATGCTCTGGAGAGAAAGATAAACAACTTTTCTATAGTAGTTTTATCTACAAAGACTAGGTAGATAGAATAAAAAAAAGATGGCTAAATTATTGGGGTGGATAATGGTCATTGCTGATGAATCCATTGCAGGGCCCAGGCTGGTTAACTCTTAATTCCACTGGAATGGGGAGATGAATTTACTGTGTGTTCATCTTGCACAGGAAGATATAGCCAACATCCATTGGCCTTTTGGAATGATGCAAATGAGAAGTAGGACTGGCATGAAAATCTGCATATATGAAAGTCATTTCACTTTAGAGCTTAAATTGACATCAATGATCTGTAAAATGTAACTTTATCTTCAAGAAGAATTATTTGTTTGTTTTTTATTGCTAACTGCTTGCTATGGGAATCATGGTGACACTGCATTAACTTTCAATATTTGTTTAGAACATTTCTCTCCCCTCAATCTCTTGCAGGTTAGCCCTTAGAGGCTTACCATAATCTTCATCACCGCAGTCCACCAAAAGACTTTAGGCCTTGGAAAAGTGACTATAACTACAACTTTATGCTATGATGCTACAAAGCCACAGAAAGAAAGTCAGTGAAATGATCTTGTAGGCATACATGAAGATTGGCAGCCATCAAGTTTCCCTAATGTCTGACGGACCTACAAGTCAGTAAAGCATAGTAGGCCAATCCTTATTATCAAGAACCTTGTGATCTCCACAGTTTCATTATAGTAGAATTTTATTATTTCAAAGACTTACTTAAATTGTTCCATTTTTTAGAACTACAAATGGTACCCAGTTTCTCTGCTGGTAACAATGAAGAAGAAAAGAAGTAATAAGAGTATAGCAAGGTTAATAGATACAAAGATCAGCATATGAAAATCAATTACTTTCCTATATCCTGACAATAATCCATTATAAAATGGAATTGAAAAAAGAATTCCATTCAAAATTGCAGTAAGCCCTATACAATATCTGGGAATATCTGGGAGTAAACCTAACAAAGAGTGCAAGTGCTTTAAGGAGAATCAGTGAAGAAGACAACTTTAAATTAATATATTTACTATGACACATATTTTCAAAGTCATCCACAAAATATACTATTTTATAAATATATATTTATGTAAAAGTATAATATACCGTGGACTGGGAGGTTATTTACCAAACTCATAGTGTCTTGGAAATTGGGGTTGGAATTAGTGTTGGTTTAATGGTCAGAGGGGACTTTAGTTTATTTCTGTACCAAAACCAATTTTAGTTTTATATATGATATTCATATTAAAAATATTTTATTCATATATTACTTGTATATTTAAAAAGTTCATTCATGGATACAATATTAGAGTACTATAATCATATAGATCAAAACACAAATTTGTATGCTAAGAATATGAGTGACTCTTAATTTTCTTTTTTACTTTAAGATGTTCCAAGTATTATTTTCTATGGTCTCAGAAAAAGAAGTGAAATTGCTATAGATGTAGTCAGACAATATTAGGGGCTAAATGCCGATGACAGGCAGAGGAGAAGAGCCAGGTGCACCGATGACATGTTAGGAAACAAAACATAATTTGAAGACATCAGGCCAGAGTTCAAACTAAGTATCATCATTCTAGAAATTCAGACAGAATTTTAGTTGGATTTCCCCCACTATCAACAGGAGATAATCCTAATATGTAGGTTTTTTTTGTTTTTTTTTTTATTAAAGATAATGAATTTAAAAATCTTTATGGGGGACTTGTTACATATGAGGATTTAAAAGATGGAAATATGAAGATGAGAATCTAAAAAGAGATGTAAAACATTCAACAATCATAAGTTATCAGCCTGGGGGAAGCTGAATATCTAGAAAAAAATATAATAATAATAATAATAATAATAATAATAATAATAATTATAAAGAGCTAGGGTACATCACATCCAAAAGACCACATGGACGACCAAACCCCACAGGCTGGCGGCAGGAGGGTCTGTAGACCCGTGTCGCCGGGAAACAGGCGGGAGTGATCTGTGGGCCTCTGGCCGCTGCAGCTCGGCCACAGGAAGGATCTGTGTGTCCTGGGCCTCTGGAGAATGGTGGTAGGAGTGCTCTGTGGACCTGGGGCCACTGTAGTGCTGCTGCAAAAGGATCTGTGTGCCCTGGGCTGATGGGGAACGGTGGTAGGAGTGCTCTGTGGACCTGGGTCTCTGGGGTGTAGCTCTGGCAATGGTCTTTGGGCCCTGGGCCACCTCAGCATGGCTGCAGGAAGGGCATGTGTGTCATGGACTGCCGAGGAATGAGGGCAGGAGTGGTCTGTGGGCCCCGAGCTGGTACAGCGTGGCGGGAAGGGTCTGTGGGCCGTGGCCAGCCTGGGCCCAGCAGAACTCTAGGTCTCATAGGATCAGGGGCATGGCCAGCTTCAAGGAGCCCCATTCCTCGAGGCTATCAGCCAGGGAATTCCATTCACCTGCACTCCAAACCCTGAGAGGAGGGAGGAGGGAATCTGTCTAAATACCAAATATTGGCACAAAGTACCTCTGAAGTCGAAAGAATCCATTACAGAATGTATCCAAAGGCCAACTATTGGCACAAGGTATCTCTGCACCAAAGGAAAGCATGTTGTCAACAGAATGTGTCTGAAGAGCAAGTATTGGCACAACATACTTCTGTAGCTGAAAGAAAGTTGTGGCATAAGCAGAATATGTCTGAAGAGCAACTATTGGCACAGCATTCCTCTGAAGCCAAAAGAAGCCGATGTTATTGACAGAAAATGTCTGAAGACCAACATGCCTCTGAAGCTGAAAGAAAGCAGTGGCGATGACACAATATGTCTAAAGAATAATCATCAAGTACTACCAATACTGGTAGGAATTGCCTTCACAGCGAAAATGGAGTACATGAGGATGCAATTCTCGAACATAGTTGTGGTGGAATGACTGTTAGATGTCAATTTTGCCTATCACTAAATTTCTCAGATGAAAAATCATCTGATGGAAAATTTACTTGATGTTGTAGCAAAGGTAAAGTTTGTCCAAATGATATACGTTTTCCAAAATACTCAGCATATTAAAAAAAAATTAATGATAAACGAAGATTCTGACAGTAAAAAATTCATGGAAAATATTCAATAAATAGTTTTTTTTTGCTTTTACTTCAATGGGTGCAAATATTGCATCGCCATCAGGTTATGGGCCATACTGTTTTAAAATATACGTACAAGTTTATCACCATACTGGAACTTTACATCCTTCGATGGTATTTCTTGGAAGTTTGTTTAACTCTATATTTTAGATACAGCTGAAGCAATGAGTAAAAGATTAGCAATGCCAGAAAACCAGGGCTGCTCAGAAAGACTCATGAACAATATCAACAACCTCATGCATGAAATAAATTAATTAACAAAATTGTATAGGATGCTGCATAAGGTAGAAAAGGAAGCCCAATCTGAAGCAGCAGCAAAAGGTATTGCTCCTACGGAAGTAACAATGGTGATTAAATATGATCGTAACAGTGATCCGGGTAGATATAATTCTCCTGTGTAACTGAGATTGCTTTCAAATTCAGAAACAAAGATGGAGAACCTCCTTTTGAAAGGGACTTGCTCATTGATTGCAAATCAGATCCCAACAATCCGTATGCCACTAAAATGAAACAAATCAATATCCTGTTTCCTACATTAGATGCAATGACATATCCTATTTTTTTTCCAATGAAATTGCTGGGGAACAGATATTGCATTAGGACTTAGAGACAACAGTGTAATAAAAAATAATACTAGACAAAATGTAAGAACACTACTCACACAAATGCAGTATTATGGATTTTATCTCTCTACGCACGACACATTCAATCTTATTTTAAATGCAGGAAAATTAACTCAACAGTTTATTGTCGATTCATATTAAAAAATGGAAGCCAATCTAATAAATTTCATTAAAGCAAACCAATCTAAGTTGAGAGTTGAAAAATATAGTGGTTTGATGGATTATCTCACATCTAGATTTGAAAGTGACAATGTACCAATTGGTAAAATGATAATACTTCCATCATCTTTTGAGGGCAGTTCCAGAAATATGCAGCAGTGAATCTATGGGGCAATTGTAATGAAGCTGTTAAACCTTATTTATTCATAACCATGGTGTTCAAACCCAAATGTGCAGATATTACAAACAATTTACAACACTGGCAAAAAGTTGAAAACAGACCTGACTTGGTAGCCAGAATTTTTAATATTAAGCTGAATGCTCTTTTAAATGATATATATAAATTCCATTTATTTGGTGAAGTAATAGCAAATATTCATGTCATTGAATTTCAGAAATGTGGATTGCCTCACACTCACATATTATTGATATTAGGTAGTGAGTCCACATTATGAATAGAAGATGACAGTGACCATGTAGTTAAGGCAGAAATTCCAGATGAAAACCAGTGTCCTTGACTTTTTCAAATTTTTTTTTTTCAAATTATAAAATCAAATATGGTACATGGCATGTGGAATACAAAATCCAAAGGGTCCATGTATGGAAAATAGAAAATGCTCAAAGGGATATCCAAAAGAGTTTCAAAATGTGACCATTGGGAATATGGATGGATATCCCAAATACAAACAAAGATCTGGTAGCACCATGTCTATTGGAAATAAAGTTATCCATAACACTTGGATTGCCCCTTATAACTCATATTTGTGCCTTAAATATACTGTCATATAAACGTTGAAGTCTGCACATCAATTAAAAGTGTCAAATATTTATTTAAATATATCTATAAAGGACATGATTGTACAAATATTCAGATTTCCAAAAAAATATTATTAATCATGATGAAGTACAGGACTTTATTGACTCCAGTTATGTGAGCGTTCCTGAAGCTGTTTAGAGACTTTTTGCAATGTAAATGCATGACCAATCTCATGCAATCACAAGATTAGCTATTCATTTGCTAAATGAACAAAATTTTTGTTTTCATACTGATGATTTTGCTGAAGTTATAGGTAGGGCTAAAAGGCAGAACTCAACTTTGATGGCTTGGTTTTTATTGAATAAAGAAGATTCTGAAGCACGTAATTATTATTATTGGGAGATTCCACAACATTATGTGTTTAATAATTCTTTGTGGAGAAAATGCCAAAAGGACAGAAATAAAATATTAGGTAAACTGTTCACTGTGAACTTTAGAAAACCAGAATGATATTACCTTAAACTTTTGCTTCTGCATGTGCAATAAGTTTTGATGATCTGAAAACTGTAAGAGATATAATTTATGATACATTTCATGAAGCTGCTAAACATTGAGAATTATTAATAGACAACACTATCTGGAAAGTGTATATACCCAAACAACTACGGCAACTGTTTGCATATATATATGTATGTTTGCATGTCCTTCTGATGCAGACAAATTATGGGATGAGAATAAATTGCATTTTATTGAAGATTTTTGTTGAAAATTGCACAGAAGAGAAGGTGCCTATGTGAACTGTGAAATGTATGCCCTTAACGAAATTCAAGAAATATTCACATTGCATGGAATGAAATGTTCACATTTCAAACATCCGGACTATCCTTTACATGTGATGAATCCTACGAGCGACAACAGGCAGAGGTTTTGTTAAATTCTCTGAATGATGAACAGTTGGCAGCCTTTCAGACTATTACTTCAGCTATCAAAAATCGAATTGTACACCCCAAATACTTTTTCTTGGATGGGCTAGGTGGTAGTGGAAAAACATATCTTTATAAAGTTTTAATACATTAGAGATTGTGGTGGAACTTTTTACCCACAGCGTCTACAAGAATTGCTTCAAATTTACTTCTTGTTGGAAGAACCTTTCATTCCCAATATAAATTACCAATTCTATTAATTGGAACTTCAATTTTTAGATTTGATATAAAAAGTGAAGTTGCTAAAACCATTAAGAAGGCTCAACTTCTTATTGATGAATGCACTAGGGCATCCAGTTATGCTATAAATGCCATAGACAGATTACTAAGAGAAATTATGAATTTGAATGTTGCATTTGGTGGGAAAGTTCTCCTTGGAGGGGATTTTTTTACAATGTTTCAGTGTTGTGCCGCATGCTATGCAATTGGCCATAGTACAAACGAGTTTAAAGTTCTGTAATGTTTGGGGATGTTTCAGAAAGTTGTCTCTTAAAATAAATATGAGATCAAAGGATTCTGCTTATAGTGAATGGTTAGTAAAACTTGGAGATTGCAAACTGGATGGCAGTTTTCATTTAGGAATGGATATTGAAATCCCCTGTGAAATGATTTGTAACAGATCTATTACTGAAGCTACCTTTGGAAATACTATATCTATAGATAATATTAAAAATATATCTAAACGTGCAAAAAATTAGCACGTTCAAAAATTAAATGAAGAAATTTTGGATATACTTGATGGAGATTTTCACACATATTTGAGTGATGATTTCATTGATTCAACAGATAATACTGAAAAGGAAAATTTTCCCATAAAATTTCTTAATAGTATTACTCCTTCGGGAATGCTGTGTCATAAATTAAAATTGAAAGTGGGTGCAATCATCATGCTACTGAGAAATCTTAATAGTAAATGGGGTCTCTGTAATGATACTAGATTTATTATCAAAAGATTGCAACCTAACATTATTGAAGTTGAAGTATTAACAGGATCTGCAGAAGGAGAGGTGGTTCTGATTCCAAGAATTGATTTGTCCCCATCTGACACTGGCCTCCCATTTATTTTCTTAAATATTAGGTCTAGTAATAATTAATGTCGTTTTCTAATACTTTTTAAAATCGAATTTATTTAAACAATACAACAAAATTTAATCAACAATATAGTTGCCGTTGTTTTCTACTACTTGTGCCCAACGCTCAGGAAGCATTTTAATCCCTCTGTTGTAAAATTCTTGTGATTTGGATGCAAAAAATTCGGTCAATGCATTTTTGAGGCATTCTTCATTATTAAATTTTTTTCCAAGAAGAAAGTTTTGCAAAGAACGAAACAAATGGTAATCGGAAGGGGCAATATCAGGAGAATATGCAGGTTGAGGGAGAACTTCCCATTGCAACTGGCGCAGTTTTTCAGCAGTGATTCTTGCAGTATGCGGTCGTGCGTTATTGTGGTGAAGAATTACGCCCTTCCGATTAATCAGCGCGGGTTCTTTTTCTCTTAAAGCTTGGGCTAACCTTTCCAATTGGACACTATACACTGCACTTGTAATGGTTTGGTTAGATGGTAAAAGTTCATAATGAAGAATTCCTTTAAAATTCCACCAAACACACAACATCACTTTTTTCGCATGCAAGTCAGGTTTTGGCGTGGGCTGCGGAGCCTCATTTTTGTCCAACCATTGAGGCCGCCTTTTCAAATTAACATACAGCACCCATTTTTAATCTCCGGTAACAATTTGCTCTAAAAACAGCAAACGGTTTTGACGAGAGAGGAGCGAACTGCAAATTGTGACTCTTTGATTACGGTTGTTGTCGGTCAACTCATGAGGAACCCATTTTCCAAACTTTTGGACTTTGCCAAGTGCACACAATTGATTGGAAATTGTTTTTTGTGAACAATTTAAAGTTGTCGAAAGCTCTTGTTGGGTAATTTGAGGATTTTGCACCAAAAGAGCTTGAAGAGCTTCTTGATCAAAATTGGACACACGGCCTCTACCACTCTTGTCATCTAACGAAAAATTTCCCTCGTGAAATTTCTCAAACCAACGCTGGCATTTTCTGGCGCTAACTGCATCTTGACCAAGAGCACTACAGATGTTTTTTGCAGCCTCACTTGCTTTTCTTTCTAATTGGAACTCGTAAAGCATGCAGTGCCGAATATGCTCTTCATCCGCCATCTTCTTAGCCCTAGTTTTGCAACAAAAACCAAGCCAAACACAAACTTTTTCAAGCAAAACTTGTTAATTGCACTTCACACGTTCTGTAGATACCACGTGTTTGAAGGTTATGTCAATACAAGTCAACGCCAAGCAAGATTTTAAACGAATGTTTAAAAACGACATTAATTATTACTAGACCCGATAGTTTATTGACTTTTTACAGAGAGGAAGAGAGAGAGAGAGTTAGAAACATCGATGAGAGAGAATTATAGATCAGCTGCCTCTTGCACACCCCCTACATGCCTTTAACCGGAATCGAACCTGGGACCTTTCAGTCCACAGGCCGATGCTCTATCCACTGAGCCAAACCGATTTCGGCTGGCCTCCCATTTAAATTAATTCAACAACACTTTCCTGTGATGCCAGCATTTGCGATGACTATTAATAAATCACAAGGACAAACTCTAGACAGAGTAGGAATATTCCTACCTGAACCCTTTTTCACACATGGTCAGTTATATGTCGCTTTCTCTCAAGTTCGAAGAGCATGTGATGTTAAAGTTAAAGTTGTAAACACTTCATCACAAGGGAAATTAGTTAAGCACTCTGAAAGTGTTTTCACTCAATGTGTTATACAGGGAGATATTAGAATGAGTTTAATCACTTTATCAGTCATTTTTTGTATCAGTGTGGTTTTCATATCATTCCATGTTTTTGTTGTTTTTATATCATGTCTTTGTTGTTATATCATATGATTGTTTATTAATATTGTAAATTTATATATTATTTTCATATATATTTTACTAATTTTTCTTTCATCTCTGACACTTCTATTATAGAGAAAGGGTAAATACCAATATTAAAACATTTCCTCTAATTACTCCCTTTTAAGGTGATGAATTTTGTGCACCAGGCCATTAGTGTGTGTGTGTGTGTGTGTGTGTGTGTGTGTGTATACTATATATATATATATAGCCAGCCACTGGAAAACCGGAATGACTGGTCACTATGATGCGTACTGTGGCCAGTGAATCGACCTGATCATGGGGTGGGGCTGGCAGGCCAACCTCCCATGGCCCCCCCCCCCCCCCCGATCTCACCCTCCATCCCAATAGGGGACGGGGTCAGTCTGCCTACCTCCTGAAGCCACTACCCCCAGGCGGCCCCATCCCTAATCACCCTCCCAATAGGTGCAGGGTTGGCCTGACAACCTACTGCAACCCGTCCCCCCACTCAGCCTCACCCCAGATCATCCCCCCCACCCTGATCAGGGGCAAGGCCGGATGGCCAACAGCCTGTGGCCCCTACTTTCTGCTAGCTCCACCCCCCCATTAGCCCCCATACACCAATTGGGGTTGGGGCTGGCTGGCCAACTGGGCATGGCCCCTCCCCTGGCCACTGACCCCTGATCAGCCCCCCTCACCTCATTTGTTCAGCTCACCACCCACAGCCCCTCCTCATGGCCGGGCCTGCTCCCTTCCCCCTCCCCCCCCAATCGGGGATGGGGCCTGCCAGCTAATTGCCCTGATTGAGGCCATACCAGCTGGCCAACCTCTCACCATCCATCTCCTCCTCCCTACAGGCCTGGCCCCTATCCTCCCCAATTTGGGGAGGGCCCAGCTGGACACCACCCATGCATGAATTCATGCACTGGGCCTCTAGTATTCTATAATCAAAAAATTAACCACAAATGAGTCATATCAAAATACATGAAATAGCATCAAGGTTATTCTAAGAGGAGAGGCAGAGTCTGATGCCCAGTTAATAAAGGCCTGCAGACTCTGCCTCTGTCCATTAGGGAGAGCCTATTATTCAGCTTTGGCAGGTGGATAAAACTAGCCTTGCAATGGTGGTGGTGGCTATATATATTACCTTTGTGTTCTTAAAGCATTACATTTTTCCTCATAATAATCTTATTATCAGTGAGAAAACAGCTCCAGAGAGGTACAGCAACCAGTCCAAAGTCACAGAGCTACTGAATGCCATCTGTTTTGTTACTGACATGATTCTGATCAGTTTACTCTGTCACACTGAAGCAGAGCTTCTGTTTAGATAGCTCACTCCTAGAGATTATCTCTACGGTTTTATTTCCCTTAATGGGTTAGTGATGATTAGGATACCTACCTTATTTGTTGTTGTACATTTGCTGGCAACTGACAGACCAAATGAGGTGTCTCCTTTAAAAGCCTTCCTTCTAGCCACTTAGTACATTACTGGACATCACGTTTGAACATTTATGGTTGCTTTTCTGGGTTAAATAATTATGGATTAAAAAAACATTATTTTCATTGATCCACAAATACCTATTACCTAGCTGGGATGCTCTTTCAAGTAGAATTCTATTTCTTTGTACCTGATAGAAAGCAGCAGTATTAGCCAGATAATAAAACCAGGAATGACCCTGAATGGGGTAGGCAAAAACAAGGGAGGGAGAGGGAAAAGAAACACTGTAATTCACTGGAGAACTGGCACCAGGGAACATAAGTGTGGTTGGGCAACCTTGAAAAGTGCAATATGTTAAAGGAGTTACCAGTAATACTTTTTTATTGGACAGCTTTATGTAGGCACTGAAGTGATTGGAATCTGGTGAAGGCAGAGATGAAGCCGAAATGCACAGGGTTGCAAGGCCTCTTATCGGGTTAGTCAAAATATTAATGGAACTGTTTATGGCTCTGAAATGAAAGTTGGTTTCCCTGATGCACTGTGTCTCCTGTGTTTGTCTCATTATCTTCTTCTGTTTTTCTCAGCAACCTTCTCTCGTGGGCTCACTGCCCGTAACTGAGCTTTTCCTCTGCTCTGGCTCCCATGCTCTTCACCCAGAGCCCTGGAAACACATTTCAACTGTTCTATTAGTTGCAAATCTCAGTTGGTTTTAATTGTTCAACCTAGAGTGGAGGCTGAATGTATTTAAAGAGAGATATTAGGGTGTTTAGCCATTTCACACACACACAAAATGTTAGAGAATACATTGTAGATTACTTCAGTTAAACATAAACTATGATTATGACAATTAAGCCCTTGTCTTCTCAATTTACTTTTACCTATGCTGCACAGATTATACAGCAGAAGAATTTCAGTTTTCTTTATGAGTTTTTATTTTCCTCAAATACAAACGTTTTTTCCCAAACTTAGTGCTATAGCAATGAGTAAGTGTCTAACGGATGCTAATATGTTAATTCCCACTGATCTAATTTTAGCAAGTGGTACTGGTTTGAGGAACATTGTTAAAGTAGTTAGCCTGGAGCTGGGGGCCATAACCTAGAGTGGCCTCAGTGGATGGAAGCAGATTGCAGTTGATGTAACAGATTGCTCACCTGGTGAGCATTCAGCCTATAGATACAGAGGTCTCCAATTTATCAGTATTTATGAACCCCACATTTATGGAATTGGTGCTTGTACATCAGAGCAAATAAAGGCAATTTCATAGAAAAACGTTGCTCTAAAGATTCCATATAGGATATACTTCTCATAATAGCAATGAGAAGTAGAAGTTATCTGGAAAATAAAATAAACATATGCAGAAAAAGTTATAGCTGAAAATTCAGCAATAAATAAAATAATAAGCTGAAGATATTGTGTGATTTCCCCCCCCCCAAAAAAAAAAATTTTCCAGTGCTGATTTGATCTTAGTCAGACTGAGTTTGATAACTGGTTACCATTCTTGTGCTGTGTTGAGCAGAATCTCATTTGGTCAGCATCATTGGGTAATGACGTATTTTCTGTGTGTGCATTTTCTGGGAAATTGAAGACTAGCCTTTCAAGGACTCAAACTTTTAAAGAAAAGTTTAGGTAAATTTTTTTTTTTTACTTATAGTCCTTTAAAACTGAGTCCATTGAACACCATTTAGCATTTTCTTGACAACTAAAATTCATCTTGAGAATTTCATTTCTTATATTCTGAAGTGTTATGATTTTTCTCTGGTATATTGTTTAGAGTGGTTCATATCCATACTAAATGATACTGGATTGTTCTGAGTCTATTGTTCTTTTTTCCCACTAATTCTTTTAAAAATATTTTTATTGATTTTAGAGAAGAAGGGACAGAGAAATAGAAACACCAATGATGAGAGGCAATCATTGATTGGTTACCTCCTACATGCCACCGTGTTTCCCCCAAAATGGGACATCCTTTGAAAATAAGACCTAGCGCATGGAAAGATAAGACATCCCCTGAAAATAAGACATAGTAGAACTTTGGGAGAAAAAAATTAATATAAGACACTGTCTTATTTTCAGGGAAATGGTACTATTGGGAGCCAAGCCTGCAACTAGTGCATGTGTCTTGATCTGGAATTAAACCGTGACCTCCTGGTTCACAGGTCAATGCTAAACTACTGAGCCACACTGGACAGGCTCCACTAATTCTTATCTTTTGTCAAGTAGTACTTTACTATTCTAGTGTGTTCTTCCTTCTGGTTTTTCATTACAACTTTACATGGAATGAGAAAGCAGATAACCAAGAATATTAAAAGTAGAAAATATCAGTAAAAGTAAATGGATTACGAGGACCTCTCTAATTAGTAAAGCTCATGAACTTTTATATCATGTGTGTGTGATTTGTCTTCCACATTTTAGGACTAACACACATAGTTCTGGAGAGGTGACCTACATTTTCTATCTTTTAGTTTCTCATATTCCTCAATTCACTGATTTTCTCCCCTTCACACTAGGCTTCCTTTTCTTTTATTGTCAACTAGCGGCCCCGTGTATGAATTCGTGCACCAGTGGGGTCCCTCAGCCTTGCCTGCTCCTTCTCGCAATCAAGGGCCCCAAGGGGATGTCAGACTGCGGGTTTTGGCCTGATCCCCGGAGGCCAAAATCAGCAGTCTGACATCCCCTAAGGGATGTAATAGTGGGTGGGGCCAGGCACCACTTCTGCTCATCCCAGCCCCACTGCACCTGCTGCCACTGCTGCCCAGTATTGCACTGCTATGGAGGCAAGAGAGGCTTATGTCACCGCAGCTATACTTGCCAGCTGTGAGCCTAGTGTCTGGCACTATCAGTCAGCTGTGGGAGTGCTCTGATCACCAGGGGGCAGATCCTGTGTTGAGCGTCTGCAGCCTGGTTGTCAGTGTGCATCACAGCAAGTGATTGACATGTTGACCAGTTGTTTGGTTGCTTAGGCTTCTATATATATAGATAACACTTTCTCTTTTAATTATTCATTTCAGTTTCCTTTGGTGCCTCTTTGTTTTCTCCTCTCTTATGTAATATTTTACTCTCAGTGCTCATCTCTTCATATTATTTTGGCAAGCCATCAGCAGGTGATTGCTCAAGGTTCTTTGGATATAATATGGGAAAGGAAGATTACTAGGGACGATGTTTACTTATGGGCATAAATATGAATCAGAGCTCAAAAGACTAGGCAATAGAGCAAGTTGTGACTATGAGGGAGTAAGTAAGTGGCATGGTCCCATATATAACAGAATAATAGAGGAGGGCTAATCTGAACAGACGGAGAAGCTCGAGCTGAACTCAGTTCCCCACATTTAGGCACTGTGTGTAATACAATAGGAAGAGGATGCTCAGCAGCTGGTAAGTTAGGGATAGTGGGTACGCACTCACCCACTCCTGCATGGGTCTTCAGATTTGAAAATGGAGATATTACAAATAACATATCTGTGTTCAAGCCCAGAGCAGCAACTGGTGCCCAAATCGTCTATCCCTCTGTGAGCTATCCTGCTTTACTCTCATTGATTTTTTTAGATAAGATCAGCATAGTTGTGTGTCTATATAGAAAAAAAGAGATCAAAGAAGGGGAAGCAACTATTAACTTTTTTATTTATTGGGAGAAGTGTTATAAAATGCATGACATTAGTTGCTACCTAGATACTAATGATTCTTAAATCATTTCCAGCTCAGAGAGCTCTGTATAATACAACCAACTTATGAATGCCTTGATGCCACTCCAGTTAAACAGTGGAACATGTGAAAGTGGCCATGTGATATGAATGGAGAAAATACATAAGACCAAAAACATGGTTTTATTATCAACATTGTCCATTTGCTGCCATGACTACCAACCATACAGAACAATGAAGAGATTTATAGAACAACTTTCCAACCATCTGCTGGCAAGATGATTATATTAAACTCATCACGGAGAGCACGTGATCTATATTGCTAAAATGACTACTGTTCTGTCAGCATATGGGTTTAGGAAATACCTTTATTGCTATGCCATTATTGTTATTTCATTATTGATATTACTAGAGGCCAGGTGCACAAAATTCATGCATGGGTAGGGTCCCTAGGTTTGGCTGGCGATCAGGGCCAATCAGCAGAATAACTGGCTGGTGATCAGGGGGCCCCTGCTGGCACCTGCCTTTGCTGGCCTAGTGCCTCCCAATTGCTGGCCACTCCTGCTTGCTGGTCCCATCCTCTGCTGCTGCCACCGCTGACAGCCTCACTCTGCGGGCTGGAGGCAGCTGCTGCATTGTGCATCTGCCCCATAGTGGTCAGTGCGCATCATAGCTGCTGGTTGTTCCACCGGTCATTCTGCCATTCAGTCAATTTGCTATTAGGCTTTTACTAGTATTATATTACCTGTTTTATTTCCTGTTATTTTCCTGCAACATCATGCAAGAGCAGGAGACTCCATAGAACGTACTAGCTTCTTGAAGATTTGGCGATAACATCAACTTGGAGGTGATATCTTAAAATATTGGGGTGTTTTCCTACTGGAGAACTGGATATGTTATGTGCACTAAAATAGTGCAGTTTCTTCTAGAGATAGAATTAATGTGTCTGGTGTGAGCAACACTTCTTCTTATTACATACTAGAGGCCCGGTGCATAAAATTCATGCATGAGTAGGGTCCCTAGGCCTGGTTGGTGATCAGGGTTGATTGGGGCCTTCCTTCTCCTGGCTGGCAGCGCTGGCTGGGACCTTCCTTCATTCTGTGCCAACCCCTGGTGGTTGGCGCATGTCATAACAAGTGGTTGAACTCCTTGAGGACAATTTGCATATTAGCATTTTATTATCTATAATAATAAAAGCATAATATGCAAATTGACTGAACAACCAAACAGTAGAATGACTGTCTGGACGACCTTCTGGACAACCAAACTATGACACACACTGGTGCCAGGCCAGCCAAGGTGGATGTGATACGGTTGGTCGGGGGGGGCTCCACCATCACCACATGATTGCCCCAGAGAGGGAGGCCCAGTCCACCAGCTAGTGATGCTGCGATGGGTATGCGGGAACAGACAATGATTGCCCCATAGGGGGAGGCCCAAGCCAGCCAAGTGATTACACTACACACCTGACTTCCACAGGGAGGCAACTGGTGGCGGGGGAGGTGGGCAGTCCCTCACAGATGGCAAACTGTGGCAGTGGTGGGGATGGGGCCAGCTGCCAGCAGCTGGGGGAAGGAAAGTCCCAATAGTTCCTGATCACTGGCCAGGCCTAGGAACCCTACTTGAGGTGTCCTGAATTGCAAGAGGGCACAGGCTGGGCTGAGGGACACACCACCCCATGCACAAATTTCATGCACTGGGCTTCTAGTATAGGATAATTACAAAAGATAACTTTTGCTTCATGACACATTAACTTTAGGTTTTGCTATTTTAGTTGTCTTAATACAGGGGGGAAGAATGGTTCAGAGAGGGCCTAATTATTACTTCTACCAAACATGAGGTCAAGACAGTTATTTGGCCCTTAGAAGCATTTTAAGCAGAGGGGACAACATTATTAGTTCTAATAAACTTGAGGAGTGGCAGTGAGAATATAATGGCTGACACCCACAAGATGGCTTTGCCTGTCCACCTGATTTGTCATGACATCTGGTGAGTATTAAATACACACAAATACAACATAAGTATTTTCACACTTTGTGTCCATTCTGAGAAGTCCACTTTCATTTTCCCCTGGTGTTCTAGTATTATTCTTGTTCTAAGACCCTTGCTACCCACCCAGCTCCTTCCATCAATCAGTGTGGATCCATACTTTAGAATATCTCTTCCACTTCCACGAGAAGTGGATGATTGAGTTTACCACTCAAAGTTTTTTTGTTTGTTTTTTTCCATTCTGACGGTTGCCCTTCACACTGTCCTTCAGAGCCACCAAGAGTAAGCAATTTGTATCTACATGGCTTTTATTCACATTGCCATTGTTTTTGGAGCTTATTAGATTGATAAGTATATAATATATTGTTTTAGATATTTCTGTTGTTATTTTGGTAATTTAATAGGGAGGAGTAGATTTAAAAATATATATATTTTATTGATTTTCCACAGAAAGGAAGGAAGAGGGATAGGGAGCTAGAAATGTCAATGAGAAAGAAACATTGACCAGCTGCCTCCTACACACCCCCTGCCAGGGATATGCCTGCAACCACTATACATGCCCTTGACGGGAATCGAACCTGGGACCTTTCAGTCAGCAGACCCATGCTCTATCCACTGAGCCAAACCAGTTTTGGCGGGAGGAGTAGATGTTTTAAATTTGCTGTCTTTCTAAAAGTGTCATGTATGTATGCAATACTAAGCAAATTTGTTTTGTATAAATTGTTGTTAAAAGAAGAATGAAATATATTTCATTAAAGAATTTAGTGCACTCTGCCTTATTTAAAGAAAATGTATGAGATATTTAAGTTTTCTCTTTTGAAGACTAAGAAATAGGATTCCATTTTAGACTATCTACAAAATGTCAGCAGAATAAGCACAGCAGAATGCCCTCTGTTTTCTTCAAGGATAAGTCATATGTCAGAAAAAATGTCTGAGCATATGACATCTTATAGAAAGATTTTGACCTCCAATGTGTATAATATTGTGGTCATAAGGATATGTACTAGTTGGTGTGATTTTTCTTATTTGTCAACTACATGACAGCTCTAACTTGTAAAACACATCAGACTCAGTTTTTAACATATGCTATTAGTTTGAAGATGTTGGCTCATAAATTGCATGATGGTCAAAATGGGGTCTTTTAGTCTGTAATACAGATAATCTTACCTTAATGGTGTTTTATTTTTATTAGATTTTATATGTAGCCTTCAGAAAATAACGCTGAACTTCTAGAGGGGAAAACCCCCCTCCAATTTAATGGTCTTCTCTTTTGATATTTCTTACTTGGCTGTCATTTATGAAACATCTTGATAAGCAAGATAGGTTTCTGGTTGTCAGAGTACATTTTTTTGCTCAAATAGTAGTAAGTTGAAGAAGGGTACTTTGAATTATGAAATAAAATCTCAGCAATGAAATAAGCATGATAATTCTATTCTACTTGGAAATATAGCAAATTAAATGAACACTATACAATATGTTCTTTTGAAAGACATATTAATATGAATTAGCTCATATGCAATTGGTAAATAGGGGAGTGATGTCAGCATAACATGGAGAGTGTTATGGCCTATGTCTCAGAATGCTAATATATTAGATTAAACTAGCAGATGTAAACTATTTCACAATTGAGGAGAAAGCCTTAGCAGTTAGGAAAATGTAAGAAAATAGCTGAAAAATTCTACAGAAATCACTTCTTTCCTGCAAAAAGTACCTTTCTGACAGTGGCTTCAAGAAAGGGGATGATTTTAACATGTGAAACTATCTGGGGAAACTGCAAATGCAGGAGCAGCAGCTGAGAACAGTGTTCTCATATTAAAAAATTGATGGAGAACAGAATATTTTGATTGAATTTTTAATTTTCATGTAATTAGCAGAATTATTAGAAATGAATTCTGCAGGGATCTACATATGAAAGCAGGAAGCACACGCTCAAGGGTGTAAGATTGCACAGGACGGATTGAGGACTTCAGGTGCGAATGTTAGCCAAGGCTTAACTGTGCTAGTGGATGTTTGAGGAATGTGATTATTTTTGTTTTCTACTGGTTTCAGAGTCCCATAGGTTTTCACTGGTTGCTTCTTTTCCCCATAAACATAGGGCTGTAGAGCAGAAATGCTTATAGTTGGACTAGGAAGACCTGGGTGAGCCTCCCCCAGTGCAAGGAATAGAGATTTATGAAGTGGCAAAGCATTGTAAGCAGATCATCTTATAGGCTTGTTGTGCAGATAAAATGAGATTACGTATGTGAAAGAGCTTTAAAATTTTTAAATGATTTCATTTTCTTGTTAAGAAATCTCCGAGGAATAAGCCTCTAGAAACCCTTCTTCGTCATTTTTTATTTAACAAACCTTTAGAAAGTGCTACCTCTGTGTGGGGCACTGTACTAGATACTGAGGGTAAAATGAGAAAAAATGTCATGTTCTTGCTCTCATGGAACTTACACTTCAGTGGGGAAGATGGAGTTAAATAAAAGGATCACATAAAATGATTATTTAATTAAAACCTATAAAGGAAATAAACATGAGCTAAGAGTGTATATAGTAGAACATTTTGATCTTGAATATGGCAATGAGGAAGTCTCTTGAGGAAGAGCTAGTTATGAATTGGACCAGTCTGAATAGGAGTTGATTATGTGAGTGTATGTGTATATATATACGCAAACCTGCATATATGTGTGTATATTTATGTGTGTACATGTGCATATGTAAAGGCTCATTCTAGACAGGGGTCAGGCTTATTCCAGACAGGGAAGCACTGTGTATATAGGTTCTATGGCAGAGAAGAGGATCAATGCTTGAGGATTTGAAAAAAAAGGCCAATGTGAAAAAGTATGGCAGTTGGGGTTCATTCCTGGTAAAGCCTCACAGTCCATGATAATGACATTGGGGTTAAACCTATGAACTGTGGGACTCGCTGAAGACTTATAAGTCATAAAATCAGATTTGCGATTTTCATTCTTAAAAGATATTTCTTACTGATGAGAAAAACAGATTATGAAGAGTCCAAAATTTTGTAGAGTTAGAGCCTATTATAGTAGTCCAAGAACTTTTCCTGGATAGCACTATGCTATCCCTATAACTGTGGAATAGGATGGTGGCCATGGAAATGCATAGATATAGGAACTAAAGAATGGAAATCTACTGGAGAAGCTATATTGTATACTAGAGGCCAGGTACATGAAATTCATGCACTTGGGGGGGGGGGGTACCTCAACCAGCCTCTGCCCTCTCGCAGTCTGAGAGCCACTACTGCTGCACTCTCCAGCTGTGAGTCTGAAATCAGGCTGAATGATGCTCCCCTACCACCACCACCATGGGAGTGCACTGACCACCAAGGGGCAGCTCTTGAGTTGAGCATCTGCCCTCTGGTGGTCATTGTGCATCATAGTGAGCAGTCATTCTGCCATCAGTTTGAAACTAGCCCTCTGACATCCCCCAAGAGGTCCCAGGTTGCGAAAGGATGCAGGCCAGGCTGAAGGACCCCACTGATGCACAACCAGGGCCAGGGAGGGACATGGGAGGTTGGTCAGCTGGAAAGGGATTGTGGGAGGGCTCCAAGGCATGTCTGGTCTGTGTAACTCAGTCCCAACTGGCCAGACCCCAGCAGCAAGCTAACCTACATTAGCATCTGCCCCAGGTGGTCATTACATATCATAGTAACTGGTCGACTGGTCGACTGCCTGCCCCCAGGTGGTCAGTGCCCATCATAATGAATGGTTGAGTGGCCTTAGCATCCATTAGCATATTATGCTTTGATTGGTTGAATGGCTGACTGGAAGACCAGACACTTAGCATATTGGGCTTTTATTATATAGGTAAGGGGTTATTGAAATACAATAAAGATAACATCTAGGTTTTTGCTTTGAGAAAGTGAATGATAGTGGTGACAGTCACTGAGTTGAGCATTAGATTTTAGGGAAAAGATAGTGAATTTGATCTTGGTCATCTGTCTGAGGTACCTTGAAGATTTCCAAGTGAAGATGTTGAGTAGCATATTAGACAGAGGAAAGGCTTGGCCTGGCTTGGAGTAATAAATTCACAAGATACCTGCATTAATTACTATTTGAATCTATGTGCAGTGATAAAATTATTGACAGAGAGTATAGACAAAAAAAAAAAAAAAGGCTAAACATCAATGTACCTCTAAGAACTAGAGATGAGAGCAGATTTTTCTTTCTCCTCTTTTTGTTGTATAGAAGCAATACAATTTCTCCTTAATAAGTAAGGTCAATTACCTTAGAAATATAGAGACTTCAATCTTTGCCAACTAAGTGGTGTGAAGAATTAAATACGTCTAGGTAGCAATCTCAGGCTCCAATTAAAAGAAAGTCTTGCTCTGTTTCCTGGTGGAAGGATTACCTTTTTGGGAAACAAGGCAACTAAAACAGTTGAGCATAAAGATATTGGAATATGGGAAGTGAACACTTTGCAAGTAGGCTATTAGGGATAATAATGATGGAAATCACTTCCACTTCCACCATCTAATTCCCAGAAACCACGTGTTTTTTGCTGGTTCAGAGCATGTATTGTATTTTTAGAAGAGTACTTATGGTACACACTAGAGTACATTATACCCTCTCCTCCCCCACCTTGAGGAATAAAACAGTAATTCCGCCAACTGCTGGGAGTACTAATGACAGAGAACCCTTAGCATTCAGCCCCTTTGAAGGAATGCCTCAGCTGAAGAAGGCTGCCTCTCCTATGGTCAAATTTCCTTCCCAGTACCTACTGAACTGAATGACTGGTTATGATGGGGATAAAAAGCCCAGTCCTCTTGATGTAACTCTAGACACTCCCATCTTCAGCAGTCCCCACAGGGTTAGCTGAGGCTTCTATTGGGCTTGCATGGCAGCTCAACTTCTATCTCTGTGTAATCCTGCTTCCTTTCATCTCTTTCACAGGCATTAATTCCAAGACTTCTTACATGCTAATCACCTTGTCAGAATCAATTTCATGAGAACCCACCCTGCAAGAGACTGTTGCCCACAGGTAACACTGATGGCTATGTAACAGAATCTTCAATGGGCTAGTCCTCTGTTCCATCTGACTGGAAGGTCAGGGTAAGACCAATGAATCCTGTGGATGAGAGCTTATTTGATCCTTTTGCTGAGGAAAAAATTCCCCTTCTAGATGCAATGGCATGTGGAATAACTTGAGGGAAATTAGAAATTCCCTAAGTCCATATTTGTTGGTGCTAGAAGAAGCATGTGGGTGGGGAAGACACAGTTGTGTACTGAATAGATAATATATTTCAGTAAGGTCAAATCAGTGCCCCCTCCACATGGAAAAGATCCAATGTAAGTAACCTGCCACACAGAGCCACTTCCACGACTCAGTATTTTGTGGGAAAGATAGGCAGTGCATTCTAATTAAACTTATATTCCATATATGTTCAGAAAGCCTATTTGGAATTGTCTTCAGGGCTCTTAGAGGCATATATATTTTCCTTTCCATCAATCCATGTAATTACTATAGTTATGTCATACCTAATATGTAAATATTATATATAGTACCTGTTATAACTTTGATATAAGTATTTTTTTCAAGTTCTAAACCTAAATATTTTGTCTCTCAGCTTCAACAATCTTTGGTGATTATTGACCACTTTTGGCATTCCTTAATGTTTTTTGATATCCATGTGATTAGAATGATATAAAAAAGGAAATACACTAAAATTTTAGACCAAAATAATGAATATGTGACATTTTTTTTCTGTTTTCTGAATTTTCAAAATTGCTATTATGTGACTGGGTATCTCTTTTATAGTGTGTGTATGTGGGAAGGATTGATCCCCTTCCCCCAAACAAAAGAAGGCCATTTTCTTTCTTTCTTTCTTTCTTTCTTTCTTTCTTTCTTTCTTTCTTTCTTTCTTTCTTTCTTTCTTCTTATAGAGGTATATTATGTTCTAAATAATTTAAATAATTCTCTAAAGAGATGGTTTACCGTTTTTGTTTTTTCCTGGTGGGAATTTAACATCTGTGTGTGCAGGTGTGGTTGAGAATAGCATGGGAACAGCAGTTTCTTTACACTTAGTAGTGGTGACATTTGAATATTTTAATAAGTTTTCATTATGTTGCTTACTATTCTTATCAGTTGCTAGAAGGAGAAATACCTAGGCAATGATTTAAGAATATATTCTTACCATACTGTTTTTCTTCTTTTCATTAAATGATATATAATTTTCTCTTACATTAGCACAAGGCAATTGTCTTATTACTTTGTTACCACAATTACTGAAATACTCATTTTATATATAATGTAATAAATAATAAAAGGCTTATATGCTGTATTTACTATACTCATCCTTGAGGGATGTGTAATTTCAGTGTGACATCTCTCCTTTTCCCCACAATGGTTTCATTTCAATCATTCATCAATAAATGTTCATCAGAAGGCATTCCTACGGAATTGAGTAGTTGAACTTTGCATAAATGTCAGTGTTTTGTGAGTAAGGCCTGAGTTAAATGAGTTTGCTGCAGTCGTCAGCTTGGAGTGAAGGAGGAGTGCCACCGTTGTGGCTTAAGGCTGAGTAGGCTAACGGCCCCTGCAAATGTAACTGGATTTTGAAGAATTCCACCAATTAATCTAGGCTGAAAATTTCTTTACTTGATCTTTTAGAATGTTTTTTTTTTTAAATAAAATAAGTAGTTCATTAAGCACATCTTATCTTTTTAAAAAAAATCTAATAGTTTAATATTTAATGACCTCAAGTAATTAATGATATTCTATGGAGATTTCTTAAAGCTTCCAAATTCCATAATTTGGGACATTTTGATTGCCAACACAACTGTACTATGACATCAGGGTTTAATCAGGGTTTAATCAGTGCTTACCCGTGGTTACAAAAGAGGACATTATTTTTTATCTTATTTGCTAGCAGACAATTGATCTCCTTAAATGTTCTATGAGGAATGTAGCTATACCATCATATGTTTAAAATATACAATTGGCCTGGCTGGATGAGTCGGTTGGATTATCATCCTGTATATCAAAAAGATTGCCAGTTTGATCCTCAGTTGGGGTGTGTACTGGAAGCAACTGATTGATGTTTCTCTCACATTGATGTCTCTGTCTCTCTGTCTCTCTCTCCCTCTCTCTCTCTCTCTCTCTCTCTCTCTCTTCTCTCTCTCTCTCTCTCTCTCTCTCCAGTAGGCATATCCTTTGATGAGGACTAAAAAGAAAAGGCACAATTGTCTAAACCCTTATTGTAGTAATTGTATTTTTCATTTTCAGGTACTGAAACTTATGGAACTTAATACACTTTTGTAACTAAAAAATAAATGATTCTTCTAGCATGAGATTCCTCTTATAAAGTGGAATTTCATCAACTCCTAGCTGTTTTCTTGAGCTTTGCTGGCACAAAGACACCTGAATCCTATCATCCAACCTAAAATAGCATTTTTGTCCTTGCCTAGCATAATGGGGTTGATGAAGAGTTGCTTTGTTTCCAGAGAACAGGAGAACTGCTTTGGTGAACTAGTGCATAGGAACACTCAGTGCACTGCCACATTTCTTTAGTAGGAAGGATTTATATTAAGTTCTAAAAGGGGTTCATATCTGTTGTTAACCTACATTTTTCATGAGGCCTTAATCAACCTATACTAGGTCCACGGCAGAAATTTTAAGCAGTTTTCTTTTGAACGGATATAAAAGCTTTTAAGTGCTGGAACAAGCAACAATTAGACTCAGCATAGGCTGTTTCAGATTTTCCCCAAACAGAACTGGCATCAACTTCACCAGCTTAAACTGGGCTTCTGCTGGAAATGAAAAAAAAATCAGAAGGCCTCAAATGTAATTCCATTTTGAATATACCAACTCTTAGTTGCTCTGCTGTAGCAACTGGAGATTCTGAAGAAATTGTAAGCTAAAGGAGAGAAAATGTAATTATGTCTCTGTGGGCTTGTAAGAAAGAGCCTGTTATGCTAGTAAAATTTTGCTTTTTAAAAGTAAGCCTTCCTACAAGGCAGTCTTTTAGAAATGTTCACTCTAGTAAATTGAAGCAGAATATTTTTCTTCAATTGTCTACTTATGTAGGAATTTCAGTTAACCTCTGTCTTCATGATGTCTTTAAAATTTCCAACAATATCTTTTACCACCAGTTTATGAATGGTGTGAAGGCATTTAAATTGAGTGATTCATTGACAATGTGCTAACAAATGTGGGTATTTAAAAAATGTAAAATAATCAGGAGGCTTATTTTAGAACATACAATTGTGTGCTACACAGCGTGTGCTAATTATAGTGGTCAATCCAACTAGACAATCAGAGTCACAAACATTGTTTCTTAGTAAGAAAGTACAGACTTTGACTCTTGACTCTTGCTCCTAAATATGGATCACAGCACTAGGAGCTTTCTTTGAGGAGCACATAGAGTCATAAGGAAACCCAGCAAGAGCTATTAACTTTCAAAATGGCTGCAAAAGTGCCGTCAAATTCAACCTTGTTCTGTGTTGTGAGAATACATTAAAACAGTTTATAGGGGTAAATGAAAAAAAGAGGAAAGATGCAAAAGTAAAAAAAAAAAAAAATGAGAAGTGAATAAACAGGTCTTTGAATGAGACGTAAAATGAATGAAGGAGCTGGCAGAAGGAACCTGTGTCTGTGGCACAGAAATGCTTGGACCTTGCATCTGAAAGGTTAACAAATGTGAAGCCACTCAGAGAGGCACGATGACACTATTGGCTACATCACCCTGACTGATTCACAGGTGTGGAAATATTAGCAGGTTTCATAAGGGCAGCCAAAAATCAATCTGAAAATCTCAGAACATTGTATTGAGGAAAAGAAAATAGCTGAATATATGGAATTGAAGATTATTTCCAAAGTTATTTACAAGGCTACATATGCACACACAGAAGAAACACAAGAAAAGAAATATTGCCTAGCAAATCAGATTTTATATATATAATTCATTTTTAATAATTTCACCATTGTTTCATGTATAGTGATTACTGTATCAATTTAAATTTTGGAAATAGAATTAGGGAAGCCTGGCCCTGGGTAACTGGGTAAGAGCGAATGTTAGTAAAACTCTTTGCTCTTTAGTCCTTGCTTTCTGGTCACCGATCTTCCATTTTGACTCTTATTTTTTTAATCACCCAGTATCATAGTGTCCAGATCAGTTCCAGCTCCCCCTTCTGGGGCTCATGTGTCTTCCTACCCTCCTTATATATATGACTCCTCTCTTTCTCATTTATTCATTAATTCATTCAATTCTGTCTCACAAAAAATATATGTCTCTATATATCCTTTCTTCTATTTCTCTCATCCAAAAATGAGTCAATATTTTATCCCCCATTTCTTTAGCTTCAGGGCAGTTAGATAATCTGACACACTAATTCACCAAAAGGCATTATTGGATTTTGATGGATTGTTTTGTATCTCCCAGGGAATTCTTAAATATATGGTATTATTATTTTTTTTAACCAAAATATTAATTCTTGCTTTAATGAAAGAACAGGGAGACATACAATAATCATCTCATATCATATGTGTGACAGCCAATTCTACCTATATTCAAATAGCCTTGGAGGTAGAAAAAGTGGTTTCAAAGGTTCCATTATGGTTACGGCTATGCCTGGGATCTATTCACTCTAAGCTATGTAAGAACAGTTGGAACCATGCTTTTTAACTTGAGAACAACCCCTGTTGTTCAAGGACCAACTGTACTTTCCTATTAGAAATTAAAACTGGAATTGAATAGGCCAACTATACTTTATCAATGAGAGAGTCTTTTAGACACGGAAACCCTTGTTTTCAGCAACACATCCTTCATTAGGAATCCTGTGGCTGAATACCTGCCATCATTTCTGGAATTAAAAATCTTCCAAGGTATTTAATGAATATTGAGTATTTTGTCCCTCTGAGGGATAAACTCCTTTCTTCCTTAATAAACATAAGCAAGGGAAGCTAGCTAGAAAGTGAGATTTGGGCTTTTAGGAGTTAAGGCCCTTCTTAGCTGAAATCCTTGTCTCCTGCCTCTCTAAAACAGTCCTGGGTAGTCCTGGATAGTGTAGCTCACTTGGTTGAGTGTCATCCTGACCCATGCATCGGAAGGTTGGTGTTTTGATTCCTGGTCAGGGACACATGATCAGGTTGTGGATTGTCTGGTCCCTGATGGTTGATGTTTCTCTGTCTCTTTTCCTCCCTCTCTCCCTCCCTCCCTCTCTCCCTCCTCCTCTCTCTAAAAATCAATTGAAAAAATACATACTGCCAAGAGTTCTTAAAAACAAACATATAGTCCTGGGTAGTAAAATGGGCATTTCTGTGGGGTTTCTCTTTATTTAGAAGCAGCTTCTGGTATTTTGGGTTTGTTATCTCTTCAAACTGTCTCATTCTGTCAGGTTCTTCCTCTATTTCCCATGAGCCTCTCAGCTCTTGTTTATTTTTTGTGATTTTCCCAAAGACAGTTCCTCAGCCACATCCTCTAAGATAACCTGTTTGTTTTTTAACAGCTCTTCTTTGCTACAGGTCTAAGTGGCTACTTTTTGGGGGGCATTGTTCAGAGTCCTCTAGATTAGCTCTGTATAAATACTCAATGTCATCATTTTAACTGCCCCCTCAGCAACTTTCTAGTTTTCTATAAGGCAGAGGAATGGTCTGTTGATTTCTCCTTTGGCTCAGAGTGTATTCATAGATACCAAAAGGATTCCAGGATGCTCTGATTCTCTTTGTGGTGGATAATTCAGGACTCTAGGGAGCTTGGTGCAACCCTCCAATTTATATTTACTTCTTTGGGCAAAGCAACACATAACTAATCAAGACTCAGAAGCAGCTCTGGGCTTATCATAATTCCCTGAGGTAATTATGCAAAGTAAACTCTAATAAAGAGCATGGGTTATACACATAAGAGCAGCTTAAATCCATGCTCCATTTAAGCTCATTGTGAGGAGCAGATATTCGGTGGTTTGTTTTCTTCTCCCTGTGGACTAAAGGATTAGTATTCATTTCATTTCAGGGTTCTTCAAGGAGAGACAGTTAAATGATGAAGAAAATCACATCCTGAGGGTTGCCAGGTGGACTTGTACCTCGCATTTTTTGAGTGTGTATGAGTGTAGTTTTCACTGTCTAATCCTTCAGAGCTGAGAAGCGGGAGGGATTCTAATTAAGGACATGTCTATGGAAAGGCGACACCTAGGGATGGGTACCTCCTCCATTTCTGGTGCATGGCTGGAACTTTTCTGAGGTTATCAGACCTCTACCTAATTTCCCTTTAAATGAAAATAGTCCAAACTCATAGCATTTATGAAAAGATTAGGAAATTGTCTTAGTCAATTTGGGCTGCTATAACAAAATATTATATAGACTTGGTGGTTTATAACAACAGCAATTGTCACTGCTCTGGAGGCTGAGAAGTCCAAGATCAAGGCCTGGGCAGATTTAATGTCTGGTGAGGGCCCACTCTCTGGTCCATAGACAAAGGTCTGTTTGTTATAACCACACATGATGAAGGGGCAGAGGATCTCTCTGGGATCTTCTTTATAAGGACACTAACCCTATTTATGAGGGCTCTGCCCTCATGTCCCAATCACCTCCCATAGGTCCTACCTCCTATACCATCACCTTGCAGGTTAGGATTTCAACATCACCTTGCAGGTTAGGAAAACTGGGAGGCATAAACATTTAATTCATTGAATAAATACTATAATAGATATAGTTTTGCTGAATTTGTGGGCAGGTTAATGGCATTGTTAAAGGATTTTAAATTCTTTTTTTTGAAGACCTTTTAATGTCAGGCAATGTTTTCCCTAGTTCCACACATTTTCGGCCCTAATGGCTGTGAGAAATAGGTCAGTTCTACCCAGACTCCATGTTAATCCTCAGTAAGTCAAGAAAGGAGCATCAGAAACCTTATCCACTGGCAGGTAGAATCTGGAATCCTTCCACATATATGTGGACACATGGAACATTCAGCTTCAGATGTGACACAGAACAGCTGTGATTGGCACCTACTTCCTAATCTCTCACAGGTGTCAGGCAATAAAACCTAAATGTGGATCTAGGTTTCTATATTTTACCATTTCAGAGATTTGAAACTCATTGTCATTTCTGATAGCCAGATTTATGCTTAAAAAAACTAGTAATATTGATGATAGCTTAGCTTTGTTTAGCATATTCATATAGCACTAGGTGGAATATACTTTTTTAAGCATTTTATGTGAATTACCTCATTTTACTCTCACACTAATCCTATGAAATATTTTATCCCCACTTTACACTTCAGAAATTGCAAGCTTTGAAAGGTTAGTTATTTTATCTGAGTTACACAGCCAGTAACTTGCAAAGCCTGTATTTGAAGCCAGACTTCATGACTCTAGAACAGGGGTAGGGAACATGTAAGGCTCATGAAATCATTTGGTCTGGTTCTGCCAAAGTATTAGGGTTGATTAATTAAATGTTTGACCAAATATAGCAGGCTAGTTTTTAAGTTGATAATTTTGAATGGTCCATGAATAATGTTATAAATATCCAATGGTCCTTAACAGAAAAAAGATTCTCCATCACTACTCTAGAACATGCATTTTAATGTATCTTTTAGTTTATGTGAACTCAGATAAGAAACTCAAAATCTTATTCTAGCATCTGGTTTGTTTATGATATATCTATTCATAGAAACACTATCAATCTCAGGTACCTATTTTTTGTGTGTACTAACATTACATTTTGGCTTTATATATTTTCTCTTTTACCAAATTTTCTCAATTACTAATTTTCATTAAATGGTACGTATTTTAGTGTAGTGATTCGAATAATGCTTATAGCTGCTACATTTCTCTTTGGCTTTATACAGAAGTTCATAGTTTGCTCACATAATTTTTCATTGTTGGTATGCCCGATTGGTGGGCTGCCTTCTTCATGGTGATTCAGGGACTTAGATTTACTTCATTGTGTGTGTAACTTAGCCTTCCTTTAGGACTACATAGTCTTCTGTGTTCAGTGAGGATTGCATTCAAATCTGTGTTTAAATGGATAAGGAGAGGATAGAGTAGGCACTTTTACTTCTCAAATAATATAGTTGGAAAAGATGTGTCAAGAACCATTCACATGACCCTACCTGAGGTAAGACTAAGGAATGTAGTACTTGGCTTAACATCTGCTTCTTGGCAATAGTTATGTAATGTGAATGGGTGAACCAGATTCTTTGATGGATAATCAACCATCCTTAACATGTTTGCTAATATATAGATGTCCTTTTTGTAAAAAGGTTGGGTATAAATGAATGGTAAAGTAAAGGTTCTGGAAATTGTTTAGCAGCTGTAAACTTGGAACCAGTATGGCTGTATCAGTCCTCTAAAGCTTTGTACCTGTTGGGCCAAAGTCTCTGGATGCATTTGTATAGTTTTGTCACTGAGCCTCTGTCTTGATGTGTGATTAAGTTCAACTTTCCAGGTCCTGCCAGACAAGCTGTCACTTATAGCCCTATATCTGGAGGTTCAGACCACAGTTTATATTTAGAGCTACTGTCTGGGCTGCTCCTTCAAAACTGGTAGAGCCCCCAGAACCCTAAAACTGATACCCACTTGACTAAGCACAGCCAATGCCTAGAGAATTGATGCCAGGGATCTCCTCTATTGATTCCTAGGATAAAATTTTCTTTGGTAGTCAGTAGTCTCTGATGAGATTTTGCTAGTTGGTTTTCCAAGGCCATGACCCTAACTCACAACAGGGGGTGATCTCCCTTATATCTGTATCCAGTTTAATATATGGTCATCTAGTCCCATTCTCATTGAATGTACATTACCAATTAGAGAATGTTTACAAGCCTGACCAAGTCATTTTCTACTTCATGTGCCCTTTTCTGCTATTAGTATTAATACTTTATCAAATTCCATATATCCCCAGCTGGTAATGAACCTGTTACCTCATTAATGCCAGGGTTGCTCCATTCATTATAAACTAGAAGCTGGATGCACAGATTCATGCACCGGTGGGGTCCCTTGATATAGTTTGTGGGGATCAGGCCTAAACCGGCTCTCCAACATCCCCTGAGGGGTCCTGTATTGCGAGAGGGTGGTTCTCGGGTGACGCACTCCAGAATTGGGTTACCTCCTCTCTTCTCCCAATATTTTGCCACTTTCTCTCTGTATCTGTCTCATTTCTTTCATATCATTTTACCCTAAGTTTGGCGGTAACTGATGACTTGGGCATTTAGCTGCAAAATACAATTATTTAGCAAACAGGATTTACTTAGCCTGGAATCTAGTCAGCCTAGGGAAGAACCCTGCTCAATGTCAGGCTCCCACCTAGGCTCATCCGCCCTGGCAGAGTCCTGTGGCTGCAAGAACCTCCTTCTTTCCACCTGAGCTGCTCCTTCGCCACGTTCTCTCCTCAGAGGTTGCCCTTTGGTGCTACTGTCTGCCTGGAAGAAGGGAAGCTGCAGCTGGTTTCCCAGCTGAGCATGGTAGTGGGAAAATTCTCTGCATCCACTGGAAATTGATATTAAGCAAATGGGCTGGCACTGGTGTCAGATGTCAGGGCCGCAGCCTGTAGGTCCTGCATGTCTCATCATTAAGCTAATTGAGTCAAAAAGTTTCTGTAAGGTCCAGACCCACAACCTTTGCAATGGGCTAGAGACCCAGTGGGGAGCCAGACCCTAAGTGGGAAGCCAATGGACACGAGGCCTGGTGCACAGATTTGTGCACTGGTGTGGTCCCTCAGCCTGGCCTATGGGGATCAGGCCAAACCAGCTCTCCAATATTTTCAGAGGGGTCCAGGATTGCAAGAGGGCAGTTCTCTGGTAACATATCCTGGAATTGTTCCCTCCTCTCTGGTTCCGGGTATATCATCTAAGAACCCCAGCTGCCAAGTCCTGCATTGAGCATCTGCCCCCTGGTGGTCATTGCACATCATAGTTATCAGTCAACTGGTTGGCCAATCACTTAGGCTTATATATATATATATATATATATATATATATATATATATATATATGTTATATTCTCTAGCCTTTGGTCCTCATATTACTCAAACCCACAAAGATACTAACAGATTAGAAGAGAGACACATATCATAAGTCAGATCACCCAATACAAGGAGGTGGCCCAGGTCCATCTGAGGAATATGGCTTAAATTTCACCTTCCTATAGGAACTCAGCATTCCCAATATGGCAATTACAGAGAGTAGATGAATCAAGTTCACTTAACCTTTTCACATAGCTAAACTCCCCAGTTAGGTGGCATTAACAGTCATGTATGGCTGGATATGTGATTTATATTTCCCCTATTTCCCAGACAAGAAGACAAAAATGAAGGAGAGAACCTAAACCAACTTATACAGACTTCTTTTAGACAGAATGTTTGAGCCAAAAACAAAAAGTTCATGCTTTAATTAAAGATCGTAAAGGCAATATACACTAACGAGGACTTGCCCCTTTGGATTCTCACCCTGCAGTGTAGGGCACAGCTTGAGAGATATTCATGTCTCTGGGTAGGGAACAAGTTGGTAGAAGCTGCCAACTTTGTGTGGATTTGCTTCATTCTTGCTGTTTTGTCCTTTCTGCATGCAGAATAGTGTCACAAAAGGGAATGGTTATTATTCAAATAAGTAGAACATTGTTCTAGGCTTCAATGCATTATCCACTTGTATGGACCCTGAGCAAATTTCTGGACTTCAGTTGGTTCAACAATTAAAAATAATGGTAAAAGTGATGACACCAATATTCTAGCATTGGGTCACACCACCTGCCTAGGAACCTTCAGGGTTCTTCCATACCAAAGAAGAGGGCTTCGTGGCTGATAGATTCATTTTCCCTGAGCACCTCTGGCTTGCCAAGCAGACGCAGTGCTGAATTTTTGGTAATTTATTTGGTTCATACAGTGGTTTTAATGTTTGGAATTTGTATGATGTTAAGATCATGTTTTGTACTTTACTACAGACCTCACCATTCCACCATTTTATACTTTTCCAGGATAAGGGGCATTTTGTTTTGTAATGTTTCATTTAAGGGATTTGTGTAAAATAAGTGTTTTCATATACATATATAATACCTTGAGATATCATTTAAAGGGGGGTAGAGAGTAAAATTAATATTTATTGGGTAGATACTTCCTTTTAAACAATTTTTAAAATATATCTATTGATTTTTTTACAGAGAGGAAGGGAGAGGATTAGAGAGTCAGAAACATCAATGAGAGAATAACATCGATCAGCTGCCTCTTGCACACCCCCTACCAGGGATGTGCCCACAACCAAAGTACATGCCCTTGACCAGAATTGAACCTGGGACCCTTCAGTCCACAGGCCAATACTCTATCCACTGAGCCAAACCAGTTAGGGCTAAACAATTTAAAAATATATATTTTTATTGATTTCAAAAAAGAAAGGAGAGGGAGAGAGAAATAGAAAACATCAATGATGAAAGGGAATCATTGATGGCTGCCTCCTGGTCAACACTCAACCACTGAGCCACACTGGCAAGTTTGGGTAGTTAATTTTTGTCAGGAACTTTGTGTGTTATTTCAACTTATACCCACATAAACGTTTTGAGGAGGCAGTACCTTTAATTTTACAAATGAGAAGACCAATATTGTATAAATAGCTCCTGTGCACTTAGCAGAGCAGTGTATAGAAAGCAGGCTATGACTCAGTTCTAGAACTTCTTCCCTTCAGTCTCTGGCTCCCAAGGTTTATAGGGACCACAGGCAGTAGCATGCCTCTGCTTGTTAAACAAAACCAGATAATAAATACTCATAATGTGATGAAAAAAATAGTCATTTTAAAACCAGGGCATGTAACTATGTGCCTTTCCTTCTTTCCTTGAACAAAACACCCACTGATTTCAAGGGCACTTTTAGATTGATTAAAAAAAAAAAAAGATAATCTGCTAGTCCTTGATTGCTAGTTTGATATATATGAGATCCTATTTCCTATTTTTCATGTACCCACAAAATAATAGGGATAGGTAATAATTTTGCTGTTTAACACAGTCACGTTTATGCAGTGCATAGAAATACCTGCTGAGTTTTGCAGTGGAAAAGACTGATAAACACTAGATAAACACATGGATATTTACCTGTTATTCTACTACCAATACTGCCATTTCTATTTTGCACAAAAAGGTACAGGTGTGTGTATGTATTTATCTATATATATACTTTTATACCTTACATATTTCTGTCCATTACTTATACTTTCTAAGGAGCTGTGGAAGTAGTAATACAACATGATAGAAACACTGTCATTGTAAGATATAGAAAAGCAGCAAGAGATAAATGGCCTTGTTATTGACTCAAGTAAAGTAGAATGACCTTATGATTCAGATCTGATTGACTTGACTTCCTTTCATATGGTCAGTGTCAGAAGGCCAACGTAAAACAATCATTTGCCTTGAGGATTTGTTACTTTTTAAAGGCTCGAGTCCAACCTTTCTGAATGTTAAAGCAGCAGCCCTGCCAACTGCATTTGTTGACTGTCAGGAAACCCATCTGTAAGCCAGTGATATGGCATCTGTGAAATGTGATTTTACTTTTACTTTACTGAGAATAGAGAAGTTGTATCCTTGGAATGGTCTGTTAGAGGATAGTGACCGTTGTGCCTTTTCTCTTGATCAGTTTCTACCAGAACTAAGAAAGAATATAACTTGTAATATATGGCACAGGGGAATACATAGTCAATAATCCTATATAATAAAAGGCTAATATGCAAATCGCCCGAACAGCAGAATGACTGGTCGCTATGACATGCACTAACAACCAGGGAGTAGATGCTCAATGCAGGAGCTGTCCCCTGGTGGTCAATGTGCTCCCGCAGAGGGAGTGCCACTCAGCCAAAAGCCAGGCTCATGGCTGGCTAGCACACCAGTGATGGTGGGAGCCTCTCCCACCTCCATGCAGTGCTAAGGATGTCTGACTGATGGCCTAGGACTGCTCTGTATGGGAGCAGGCCTAAGCCATCAGTCAGACATCCCCTAAAAGCTCCCGGACTGCGAGAGGGTGCAGTCTGGGCAGAGGGACCCCTTCTCCAAGTGCACAAATTTCGTGCACCGGGCCTCTAGTATTGTAATAACTTTGTATGGTGGCGGGTGGTTACTGCACTTAAGGTGATCATATCATAAGGTATATAAAGGTTAAATCATTATGTTGTATACTTGAAACTAATATATTGTATATCAACTATACTTTAATTTTTTTAAAGAAATGACTTAACCTGTGCCTATAATTCAGATGAAGAAATGTGGGGGCTGAAATCTAACAAAGGCATTCAAAACAGGATTCCTTAATCTTTTTGATACCTTAGACCTATCTGCTGGTCATTGAAATGTGTGGATGTCTTCTAAGTATACACCAAATGCATAAAATAAAACATTTCTTTGGGAAACCAATTACATTGAAATACAATTATAAAAATATATAAATAAATATATGCTGAAGAAATATATCTTTTCTAATTAATGAAACATTGAAAAGTTAAGCACTATTTTAAGATTTTTAGAAACAGTAATGTATAAATATAAGGGACAAACTCATAGGTAATGTTAAGACTTCTGGTTGACAGTTTAAATTTCAGTGAAAAGTTATGGAAAATCTAATTTTTCCTAACATATTAACAAACACCTGATTATTATTTTTCAGTTTTATATAGTATTGGTTTTTAGCTCTGCAGCTTATGGGTTAGGTAATCAAAAACTTTTCATAGTGTTCCCCTCGATATTTCCAGTATCCCAACTGTCACTACCCATCGTTATTGCAATATTATTGACTCTACTTCTTGTGTTGTACTTTACATCCTCATGACTATTTTGTAACTGCCAATTAGTACTTCTTACTTCTTTCACCTCTTTCACCCAGTTCGCCAGCTCCCCTATACCCAAGCAACCACCAGTTCCTTCTCTGTGTTTTGGGTCTGATTCAATTTTACTAGTATTTGTTTATTTATTTTATTCTTTATATTTTACATATAAGTGAAATCAAATGGTATTTGTCTTTCTCTAACTTATTACACTTAGAATAATATTTTCTAGATTCATCCATACTGTCACAAGTGTTAAGATTTCATTCTTCTTCATTTTTTTTTTAATGGCTGAGTAATATTTCATTGTATGTATATGCTGCCACCTTTTTATTCACTCATCTATTAATTGGCATTTTGGTTACTTCCATAGCTCTTATTGTAAACTAGAGGTCCAATTCACGAAATTTGTACAAGAATAAGCCTTCCTTCCTCTGGCTGCTGGCACCAGCTTCCCTCTGGCACCTGAGACCTGGGCATCCCTCCAACTGTCAGCAGGCACATGGAACCCAGGCTTCTTTCACAGCTGTTGCTTTGTCCAGGACACCTGGTCTAATTAGCATGTTATGCTTTTATTATTATAATAATGCTGCAATGAAAACAGGTCTGCATATATTCTTTTGTGTGAATTAGTGTTTTGGGTTTCTTTGGCTATATCCCCAGAAGGAGGATTGCTGGGCCATAAGGCAGATCTAGTTTAAATTTTTTGAGGAAACTTCACACTATTTTTCTTAGTGGCTGCATCAGTATTCCCATCAACAAAGCATGAGGTTTTTGTTTCTCCATATCCTTGCCAACACTTGTCATTTGTGGACTTACTGATGTAAGTCCATTCTTTTCTGTTGCTGTTTTTTCATATACATGTATTAGTACATTTTATTTATTTATTTTTACTTATTGTTAACACTGTTACAGGTATCCCCCATATTCCTCCCCTTTACCCACCTCCATTCAGCCCCTGCTACCCGCCTCTCTAGCAATCACTGCACTATGTTGTTTGTGTCCATGGGCTATGCATATATGTTCTTTGCCATTTTCTTCACCTTCTTTCATCCAGTTCCCCAGCCCCCTCCACTCTGACATCCGTCAGTCCGTTTCATGTATCCATGTATCCAAGTGTCTGGTTCTGTTTTGTTCATCAGTTTCTTTAGTTTGTTAGATTCTACATATAAATGAGATCATATGATATTTTCTTAACTCTGTCTAGCTCATTTTGCTTAGCATAATAATCTCTAGGTCTGCTGAAACCGGTTTGGCTCAGTGGATAGAGCGTCTGCCTGCGGACTAAAAGGTCCCGGTCAAGGGCATGTACCTTGGTTGCGTGCACATTCCCAGTAGGGGGTGTGCAAGAGGCACCTGATCAATGTCTCTCTCTCATCGATATTTCTAACTATCCCTCTCTCGCTTGCTCTCTGTGAAAACTCAATAAAATATATTTTAAAAAAAATAGTCTCTAGGTCCATTCATGCTGTCATAAAAGATACACGTTCCTTCTTTTTTTGTTTTTAATAAATCTTTATTGTTCAGATTATTACAAATGTGATCCTCTTCCCCCCCTCAATTGCTCCCCTTCACTAGGTTCCCACCCCACCCTCTGTCCTTTCCCCATCCCCCATTGTCCTCATCCATAGGTGCACAGTTTTTGTTCAGTCTCTTCCCGCACGCCCACTCCCCTTTTCCCTGAGAATCGTCAGTCCACTCCCCTTCCATACCTCTGATTCTATTATATTCACCAGTTAATATTGTTCATCAGATTTTTAAATTCCCTTGATTTTTAGATTCACTTGTTGATAGCTACGTATTTGTTGATCATAATTTTTATCTTTATCTTCTTCCTCTTCCTAAATAACCTCCTTCAGCAATTCATATAATTCTGGTTTGGTGGTGATGAACTCTTTTAGCTTTTTTTTATTTGTGAAGCTCTTTATCTGTCCTTTGATTCTGAGTGATAGCTTTGCTGGGTAGATTATTTTTGGCTGTAGGTTCTTGTTATTCATCACCTTGAATATTTCTTGCCATTCCCGTCTGGCCTGCATGGTTTCTGTTGAGAAATCAGCTGACAATCTTATGGGTGCTCCTTTATAGGTCACTACCTGCTTTTCTCTTGCTGCTTTTAATATTCTCTCTTTGTCTTTTGCTCTAGGAATTTTAATTATGATATGTCTTGGTGTGGTCCTCCTTGGATTCCTTTTGTTTGGGGTTCTGCGGGCTTCCTGGACTTGTAAGTCTATTTCTTTCCCCAGGTGGGGGAAGTTTTCTGTCACTATTTCTTCTAGTATTCTTTCGGTATCTTGCTCTCTCTCTTCTGGAATCCCCATAATTCTGATGTTGGTTCGCTTGAAATTGTCTCAGAGGTTTCTTACACTATCTTCAACTTTCTGGATTCTCTTATCTTCTCCCTTCTGCAGAGGAGTGTCCTCTGGCTCTTTGTGTTCTAAATCTTTGTCTTGATTCTTACAATCTTCCAGTCTGTTTTTAGGACTTTGTATAATATTTTTTATTTCAGACAATGTTTTCTTCATTTCTTGTTGATCCCTTATTATTTCTAGTTGCTCCCTTTTCATATCCTCATAGGTCTCATTTATTTTATCGGCCTTTTTTAGGATATTGTTGAATAACCTTATAACTGTAGTTTTGAACTCAATGTCCAATCTTTTCTTTTCCTCCATCTCCTTGCTTTGTGTCCTTCTTCTTGTCTGCATTTTAGTTGTTTCCCTGATTTGATGGAATAGCTTTGTGTGCTAGGTGTTCTGGTAGAGCCCAGTAGCACAGCCTTCCCAGTTACCTGCAGTGGACAGTCTTGGTGTAGCCCTTTGTGGGCTGTGTGTGCAGTCTTGTTGTTAAGCCTTGCTTATTGTTGGTATCACTGAGAAGCATTGATCTCCAAGCCAATTGGCTGTGAGGATCAGCAGTGTCTCAGCTAGGAGGGTTTCCATACTCTGCTTGAATAGGGTGGGGTCTCGGGGTGGCGCAGACAATCTTTGGTTCCCTATCAGTCTCGCCTTAGAAAAGTCCTGTTCCTGGAGAGTTTTGGAAGATTGGTTGCAGGCGCTCGCCCACCTCTTGGTAAAGGCGCAGACAAGCTTTGGATTCTTGCAAGTCCCTCCTTAGAGAAAGCCAGCCTCTGGGAGAGCTTCTGTGCTCAGCCACAGGTAGGGCGGAGTCTCCGGTTGGTGCAGACAAACTTTGTTTTCTCTTCGGCTCCTCCCCAAGTCCCGCAGTAATGGCCTCTGGCTTCACACACCTCCAAGAGATCTCTGCCCACTGCCTGACAGTCTGGCCTCTCCTTGTCTGGGGCTGTTTATCAGAGCAATAGGGTGATTCTGTTTTCCTCTCGGACAAGAAAGTCAGCCGCGTTAGCTGTTCGCCCTCTCCGCGCCAGGAGTAAGCCAGTAGCGAACTCAGCCCGGCCCGCCCTCTCTGCATGCAGGGAGTAAGCCAGCAGCAATCTCGGTCCGGCCCTTCCTCTCCGCACTGGGATTAAGCCAGCGCCTTTTCACGCACACAGTTCTCAGTACCTTCACAGTTCCTGAGGTTCAGGGTGCCTTCTTTCTCCTTCCCAGATGGCAGAGCCTCCTCTCAGCCAGCCGTCTGGTGCTTCAGGGCAATGCCTCCCCTGTTTTTCAGTTATAAATTCAAATTTGTTGTGGTAGGCTGCATTCGGGTGTCTACCCTATGCCGCCATCTTGGTTTCTCTCTCCACGTTCCTTCTTTTTATATAGCTGCATAGCATCCATTGTATAAATACCATAGCTTTTTATTCCACTAGTCTACTGATGGGTAATTGGGCTATTTCCAGACCTTGGCTATTGTAAATAATGCTGCTATAAACATAGGAGTGCATATACTCTTTCTGATTGGTGTTTTATAATTCTTAGGATATATTCCCAGAAATGAAATTGCTGGGTAATAAGACAGTTTCATTTTTAATATTTTGAGGAAACTCCATACTGTTTTTCCACAATGGCTGCACCAATCTTCATTCCCACCAACAATGCATGAGGGTTCTTTTTTCTCCACATCCTTGCCAACACTTGTTTTTTCTTGATTTATTGATGGCAGCCATTTGACAGATGTGAAGTGATATCTCATTGTAGTTTTAATTTGAAACAATCTGATGATTGGTGACTCTGAGCATCTATATATATAAAAGCCTAAGTGACCTTTGCAACCGAACGACCGGAATGACTGGTTAACCAATTGCTATGATGCTCACTGACCACCAGGGGGCAGACACTCAACACAGTAGCTGCCCTGTGGTGATAATTGTGCTCCCACAACCAACCTCCCGTGACCCCCTCCCCCCTCTGGCCAACCTCTCCTCCCCCTCCCTCGGCCAGCTGGGCCCCCTATAATCCCAATGGGGGGCTGGTCGGTCAACCTCCTGTGGTCCCTTCCCCCTAACCAGTCAACCTCCTATGGCCTTTCCCCTCCCCAGCTGGCTGGCCCCTGATCGTCCCCAATGGGGTGTCAGCCAGCCAACCTCCTGCCACCCCTCCCCTCAGCTGGCTGGCCTCTGATAGGCCTCAATTGCCAGCCAGGCTGAGAGGCCCTTCCCATGCACAAATTAGTACACCAGGCTTCTAGTTTTTTCATATGTCTATTGGCCATTTGAATGTCTCCTTGGAGAAGTCTTTGCTCCGATCCTTTGCCTATTTTTTGACTGGGTTGTTTGTCTTTCTGGTGTTGAGTTGTATATTTTGGAAATTAACCCTTTATCATATGTATCATTGGGGAATATGTTCTCTAAAGGGTTCCCTTTTCATTTTGTTGATGGTTCCTTTTGCTGTGACCATGGACATTTGTGATAGGGCTGCGTCTCAGAGATTTATCAGGGTGAGGCCAGCAGTGTTTACCAGGCCCAAACAGACCTATGGGCCATTTGAAGGGAGGTTTCTGCACAGGATTAATGGCACTGGTGTGTTGTGCATGAGTGGTGGGGGATGGGCCACCCAAGAGCCACACAGAACTCAGTTCTTCCCAGAGTCTACAGTGAGTGCCACCAGGAATCAGGAGGTTGAGTTCACATTTCTCCCTTGGTTGCCTAGTGGATACCCTATGGGGAGTTGGGACGCAGGTGCTGGTTGCTCTAGAATTACATGTGCCTCTGCTGTGTCTTGGGACAAATCCCTGATTTTTAATTTTTGGATTCCTTTGGATACCAGGTTAAGGAAATCTCTTCAGAATGGGCAACAGAGTAAAGGGATGGGGCTATCATAATCACATCCATTTGGGAGATATTTGAAGATGAAAGAGAGATAGCACACATGTGCATATTGGCAGCATTTACAGAGGCTTAACTGTTCTTCATGATTTTTAGAGGCATCTTTTATGATCTAATATTCATTTTATTTATTTTTTATATTTTATTTGTTAATCCTCACCCAAAGATATTTTTCCATGGATTTATTTATTTTTTTTTATTTTATTTTTTTTTTTTTTAAGGAGAGTGGAAGAGAGAGGCAAAGAAAGAGAGAAACAACTATGTGAGAGAAACCTATTGATTGGTTGCCTCCTGCATGAGTCCAGATCAGGGCCCCAACCAGGGAGGATCCTGCAACCAAGGTACAAGCCCTTGACTGGAATTGAACCCAGGACCCTTGGATCTGTAGGCCAACGCCCTATCTATTGAGCCAACCCAGGTAGGGTATAATATTCCTTTTATAAAAATTAAACTGAAGTTGAGCAATTCTTTTTCTTTCATTCCAGTTTCTTAAGAAGGTTTTAATTAAACACCATATCTGACACAATTCTAATTTAAATGTTCTTGCTATTTACATATCTTCATACTTATAGAGAGAAATATCTGGAATAATGTTCACCAGTGGCTGGCAATGATTATTACTAAATGAAGATTTGGACTTTATTTTTGTTTTCAAGAGTGGGTGAATTAAGTCTATTATTAAACATTTGGTATCAAAAGAAAGGAGGTATATGACAATAGTTTTATAGTGAAAAGGGGAGATGGAAGTACCTAATGTATAGAGGAAAAAAGCAATGGAAGAAAAGATATTGGGATTACAAGTAAAGAAAGGTTAAGTGGTGAAAAAAATTTGACAGTGGGCAGAGCAATGTTATCAACAGAGTACATACTAAAGGAGAGGGAATAATTATTTCTTGAGATGAAATCTAAGGCTGTATTGTCTTAAGACTCAGGACACTGGTCCTTCTGCCCTGGGCTCTCCCCATGCTAGAGGATCCTGTTTGGCTTTTCTCAGGCTACATTACTTCCTACAGGGCCCAGAGTTTATGGGGTTAAGGGGCCATACGGCTGCTTGACCAGGCTCCATACTTGACCAGGCTTCATTTCCATAGAGGCTCCGAGCTGAGCCAGGGCTTACACAGATATTTTGTTCAGGTCTCACATTATAAGGTGGGCCCCATTGCTGGTGTATAATGATACATCAGGGCCCAAGAGGTGGCCAGGGATTTTGTTTTGGGGTTAGGTTTGGATAAACATGCAGGTTGACAGTCCAGAAGTGCATGCAAAAAGCTACTTGAACTTCAGGATGGATTTGGGAGTGAAGAGCAGAGCAGGACAGATTACAGGCTAAGTCTGGGAACCTGGGGGCTCAGGGATACTATCCTCTTCTTTCCAGATTTTATAAAATGTGGAGGCGTCTGCACCTTCTACATTCAACTAGGCCTGTTGAAACATCATGAATGTATAATTGTCAAGGTTGCAGGATAGAACATTTATCTTAGTAGTTTGTTAGATGCATTGATACCTTTTAAATATATAAAATATAGAATATGGATCTCCACTTCTACTTTTGCCCAAGGCCTCACAAATATGGGCCTGGTATAGGCAAAGTGTGGCTCTGAAGAGAAAATGTGATAAATTCATGTAGGATTGCCTCAATAAGCTCAATAATTCTGGAGTCAGGCTCTTCTGTGGCTGGAGAGAAGGAGGGGAGAAAGGGGAAGGAGGAGTGAAGAGACCAAGGTAAAGGGAATTCACTAGTGTTAATGAAAAAAAAAAAAACACAAAAAAAAACCACATTGAAACCTGTAAAGAATTTTTGTGTATTTATTTGAGCCAAACTGTGGACATATGCCGAGAAGCAGAACCTCAATGGATTGAGATAATGCTCTGAAGAATGGCGGGTTACTTTTCTATATTTATACATTGCAATCAAAGGAAAGGGACGTAGGTGAGTTACATGAAATTCATTGGTGATAGATTAGGGAGGTGGGACAGAGCCAAGTGGGGAAACCTCTGGGATAGGGTAAAAGGTTAAATGATGGACATGAGCTTCTTTTACAGAGATGGATACAGGATACTCTAACAGTTGACAATTAACTTGATAACAATAACAATGAGGGAATGTCTCTAAGCCATTTGTAGTGCCCTGAGGGGTCCAGGGTAAAAAGGAAGTTACAAGTTACCCAGGCATTTCACAGATAGGTTATCTTAGATGCAGGAAGGCAGATGGGTTCAGTAAAGTAGATCAAAGTTGATCTTTGTCAGGTGAAATATCTGGGACATGACTATCTACTATAACCTGTTAGATATTTAATTTTCAAACCATCTTTTGTGGTTATCTTAGGTCTCTGGGTTTGCAAGACTGCCACGCAGGCCTTCCCTGCGCTTGTCAGGTTAGCATGTGTCTCTTTTCTTTCACACTAGGAACTGGCAGGGCAAGCAGACAAGGAGCAGAACAGTAAAGGCATAGAATGTGAGACAAAATTGCATTTTCTCTGGTCATGTTTAGGGGCTAAGGAGTAAGGGGCACAATGCAGTTAGTCAGATTCTGTCATCTATTGTAGGGAGCCCCAGGGAAGGCACACGGGCATTTCTTTAAATTGTCTGCAGAATCCAGGGCGGTCAGCAAAGCCACGCCCTGGAAACACATTCTGCCAAAAGGCAGAAGTGTTATCAGCTTGACCTTCATTTAAGCTCAGGTGCCAGAGGGTGGATTGTATTATGTAAATCCAGCCAAGCACCAGGAATGAATAGGAAAACTTCCTGGTATTTGGAGGTATAACATAAACCTGCTGCACAGGCTCTGGGTCATTGTCTCTCCATCAGAGGAGGGCAGCAGTACCACCGCGTCCCAGCTTTTTTCTTCTTTCTCTGTGTCTTGTCTCTTTCTTTCATTTTTCTTAATCCCCAGCCGCCCCCACTCAGGAACCAGACTGCTCTCTAGCTGCGCTGGACACGGAAAAGAGAGAAATATTTACAATCCATCTATCCATTCAGCACGTTTAGTGAGAACCCATGGTATGACAGACACCCTTCTATGTATTGGGGCTATTGTGATAAATGCAACTGACAAAGCCTTGCTTTTCTGAAGCTAAAGTTTGCCTTTTTCAGAATTGCTGGGAATAATACAACTCCTCCCAATGGGATGCACAATAAGGACAGAAATCAAAACACATGTAACTCTGACTCAGTAAATAATCTCTCACTGTAAAATTACATTCCACTACTAGTGTCCTAAGTGGCTAAACACTGCTTAGCAGTACAGAGCCATAGTCACCATTCATTGTCTCTTTTGAAAAAGCATTTATCCAGGCCATCTTTTAGCATTCTGCTTTCTACAGTTTTCCTCTCTTCCTCTGAATTGACAAAGAAGCAAGTTAAAGAAAACCTTCCTACACATTTTCCACCACTGGCTTAATCAGTAACACACATCTCAAAATCTGGCTTTTTTTCTAAGTGCTTGGGTGTGCTGCACTACTCATTCACTTGTAAAAATGCAAGCTTATGACTGGCCTGTTTTTCCCCCCAGTTGACGTTAATTACTCACCTTCCAAATACAAGAGAAGCAAGAGGCCACAGAAGGCAAGATGCTGGTGTCTTGAGGAGTCTGAATTCCTGCTGTGGTCTGATGGGGGTGACTTGTCTTCACTCATTTGTGTCATGGTATCATGATGATGATGCTGAGTTAGTGTAGTCAACTGATTTCTTAGATGGGGCTTTTCATACAGAGTGTATTATCAAGTATAATTACACCAAAGAGTGGCATGAAAAGGACTATTAAAAAACTCAGTGATAAATTTTGTAGAATTATAAGAACACACAGGGCGTTGGCATTAACTATGTGATCTCAGGGTCTCAGTTTTCTTATTTGTAACATAAGAATAATGTCTATGCTATAGAGTTTTTGTCATTATATATTTGATGCTTTTAAAGCACCTGGATAAACAAAACAAAACAAAACAAACAAACAAAAAAACAGCACCTGGTATGTTGCTCGGCTGATATAGCTTGAAACATTATGTATGTTGCAATGAACACTGCTATTATTGAGCCAACAGAATTTATTGAACATTTACTATAAGACAGTTTCTGTGGTGTATCTGACAATATAACCATAGACAAAGACACTCATCTCACTGAGATTAAGTGTAGCAATTACATGTAACATTTTTTTGTGTGATTGTTCTCAGCACAATGATGTGATATTTCTCAGTGTTCCTTTTTTAAAATCTGCCCCTAATATAAACATTGAAGGGTTTTATCAGAGTGCCTCCTATATAATAAATCTGTAATACAAATTTTCATATGTATTTATAACTATTGCAGCCACAGTTAGAATTTTAGAATGCCAGAAAGTATAATAGCTACCCATATGAAGGAAGACAGACTGTTCATTAACATAGGTCTCAAAGAATGCTTCAATGACACTTGTTTTTAGACTATTGTCCAGAAAGGCTGTATGTAGTAGGAAATACAGGGTGTTTGGAACAGACATGCTGTTTGGCAGAAAAGAAGGCAGGTCTCCTAAAGCTTTACTTCTTTTTTGAGCTAAGGGTGGCAATTCTGGGCCATTTAAAAATGTTTATTTTCCCAGCTTTATTGAGATATAATTGAAATACCTATAATATTATGTATGTTTAAGGTCTCCAACCTATTACAGGGCAGTAAGAAAGTAGGAAAATTCCAGGGCAAGTGGAATAGGGAAACTGAGACAGAAAGTTAAAACAAGGCCAAACAGTGTGGGTGATTTGCAGCCAGCTTGGGGAAGCAGTTATCTTCCCCAGCCAGCAGTCTCAGGGCTTGGCAAGAGAAAGTGGCCAGGTGCTGTTCATGAATTCTGGGAAGGTCACAACAAAGTAAAAAAGGACCTTAAGAATTGATCGGCACCAAATATTCAATAGAGGAGTTCTGAAGCCTATAGACAGGAGGGTGTATAACACCTTGGAACACCACCAACTTGCTCTTCAGATTAGCTGAGAGCCTGTCTGCGCTTTGTAAGCCAGATGTATAGGTTGGCTTGCTTTGCTTCTTTAATAAAGATAAATGCTTTAATAAATTGGCCTTATACAGCACAGCCAAGGTCTCTCATATAAATTCATTTACACGAGAAGACAAGGATTAAGGTTGGAGACAACCCTCTCTCACTGTCTCAGGGGGCTGTCCAGTAACACCTCTTTGGTGCCAATGAGCAGTGCTTTTTAAAAAAACCTGTTGATTTGAAATAGTCCCATTTGTTTATTTTCTCCTTAGTTTTCTTTGCCCTGGGACAGTGGCCGGCAAACTCATTGGTCAACAGAGCCAAATATCAACAGTACAACAATTGAAATTTCTTCTGAGAGCCAATTTTTTTTAACTTAAACTTCTTCTAACACCACTTCTTAAAAAAAGACTCCTCAGGCCGTGGTATTTTGTGGAAGAGCCACACTCAAGGGGCCAAAGAGCAGTATGTGGCTCATGAGCCGCAGTTTGCTGACCATGGCCCTAGGAGATGCAGCCACAAGCATCCTATATAATAAAAGCCTAATATGCTAAGTATCTGGTCATCTAGTTATCCATTCAACCAGTCAAAGCATAATGTTCTAATGATATGATAAGGCTGCTCAACAGCTTGCTATGATGTGCACTGACCCCCAGGGGGAAGATGCTCTGACCAATAGGTTAGCTTGCTGCTGGGTTTGGCCTTATTGAGACTGAGAAAGACAGGCTGGACTTGCCCTAGAGCCCTCTCATGGTCCTTCCCCTGCTGGCCAACCTTCCATGTCCCTCCCTGGCCCCAATCATGCACCAGTGGGGTCCCTCAGTCTGGCCTGTGCTCTCTTGCAATCCAGGACCCCTCAGGGGATGTTGGAAAGCCAGTTTCTGCAGGCCAGGCTGAGGGACCCCACTGGTACACAAATTTGTGCACTGGGCCTCTAATATTGCCATAAGAGATATCTGATATTTTGCTACCTATGATTTCTTCTAGGATTTTTATGGTTTTATGTCTTATATTGAAGTATTTTATCCATTTTTAGTTTATTCTTGTGTATGATGTAAGTTGGTAGTCTAGTTTCACTGTTTTGCATGTATCTGTCCAATTTTTCTAACATCATTTATTGAAGAGACTCTCTTGACTCCATCATATGCTCTTGCATCCTTTGTCAAATATTAATTGAGTTCAATGGCTTGGGCCTGTTCTGAGGTCTCTGTTCTGTTCTATTGAGCTAACATGCTTGTTCTTGTGCCAGTACCAGGCAGTTTTGGTTATAATGCCTTTATAATATAGCTTGATATCTGATATTGTGATCTCTCTAACTTATTCTTCTTTCTCAAGATTGCTACGGTTATTCAGGATCTTTTTGGGTTCCATATACATTTTTGGAGTATTTGTTCTAGATCTGTGAAATATGCCATTGGTATTTTAATACGAATTGCATTGAATCTATAGATTGCTTTGGGTATCATGAACATTTTAATCATGTTAATTCTTCCAATCCATGAACAAGATATATTCTTTCACTTGTTTATATCTTTCTCTATCTCTTTTTCCAATGTTCTATAGTTTTCCAAATACAAGTATTTAAACTCCTTGGTTAAATTTATTCCTAGGTATCTTAATTATTTTTGTAATGATAAATGGAATTTTTTTTTTTTAGTTTCTATTTCTGAGAACTCATTGATGTATAAAAGTTCCATTGGTATCTGGGTGTTAATTTTGTATCCTGCTACACTGCCAAGTTAATTTATTAAATCTAGTAATTTTTGTCTGAAATCTTTAAGGTTTGCTCAGTCAATGATTATCAGAGAGATTCAAATTAAAATGACAATGAGGTATTACCTTACACCTATTAGAATGACTGCCATCAATAAATAAACAAAGACAAGTGCTGGTGAGGATGTGGAGAAAAGGGAACCCTTGTACACGGATGGTGGGAAGGCAGTTTGGTGCAGCCGTTATGGAAAACAGTATGGAGTTTCTTCAAAAAATTAAATATGGAACTGCTATTTGTCCCAGTAATCCCACTTCTAGGAATATATTCTAAGAGACATGAAACACCAATCAGAAAGAATGTATACACCCCTATATGCATAGCACTGTACTTTACAATACCTAAGATCTGGAAATAGCCCAAGTGCCCATCAGTAGATTAGTGGATAAAAAAAGCTGTGGTACATTTACACTATGGAATACTTAAAAAGAAGGATCTGTTACTCTTTGAGACAGCATGGAAGGATCTGGAAAGTATTATGCTAAGCAAAATGAGGCTGTCAGAGAAAGACAAGTATCACATAATCTTATTCATATGTGGAATCTAATGAATAAAATAAACTGATGAACAAAATAGACCCAGACACATAGAAGCATGGAAGAGACTGGGAATCTCAGAGGAAAGGAGGAGGTGTGTGGGTAGGAAGAGATAAATCAAAGAACTTGTATGCATATATGCATAACCCATGGATACAGGCAATAGGATAGTGAAGGCCTGAGGATAAGGATGGAGGTAGGCTAGAAGGGGTCACTGGGATAAAGGGGACATATTTAGCACTATCACCAATAAAGTTTTTTTTATTTGTTTGTTTAAAAGTGCGTAAGGATTAAGAATACAAATTGGTAAAAACAAAATAGGCACAGAGATAGATGTAATTTCCTGCATAGGGAATATTGTCAGTAATATTGTAATAATTATGTATGGTTCCAGGTGGGTCCTGGAAATATTGGAGAATACTTTGTTAAGTATATAATTATACACCTTAAACAAGTATAAAATAATATTGAATGTAAACTGTAATAGAAAACAATAAAGAAGACTTAGGATAAGATTTCTCTCTAAAGATAACCAAATTTGAAAAGATGATTGTGGGCAGCTTGGACAGTTCCATTCCCCACAAAGGAGATGTCCTATAGCCCAAAGTAGAAATAAAACTTCATCCATGTTTCCTTTTTTATATCAAATGCTCCCCAATCTTTATAGTATCTATATAGATAACTCTCTAAAGAGTGACTTAGCTAGAAATAATTAAAAATAATCCTGCAGCCGAAACCAGTCTGGCTTGGTGGATAGAGTGTCGGCCTGCAGACTAAAGGTCCTGGGTTTGATTCCGGTCAAGAGCATGTACCTTGGTTGTGGGCACATCCCCAGTGGGAGATGTGCAGGAAGCAGTTGATCAATGTTTCTCTCATTGATGTTTCTAATTCTCTATCCCTCTCCCTTCCTCTCTATAAAAAAATCAATAACATATATTTAAAAAAATAATAATCCTGCAGACTCAATTTAATACCTTTGAGGTTTACATGCAAATAAAATTTACATGCAAATACAATTTTATTAATAAAATTAGCAAATATTACTTGCAAAATTAGAGACTGAGAAATGTTTAGATAATCATTTTGTAGTTGTCACTCTTTTAGAAATTCAATTCAATTAAAAAGTACTTAAATAACTTTATAAGCAATATATATTTTAATTATTAATTCTGTGTCTGTGCCTTACTATAATTAACACAAGGTTAGTATATGAATTAACCTTTAAATAGAGACAGTTGTCACATGAGGATGAGTTGTGTTATAAATTGCCAAAGGAAAAAACTTGTTGACTTCGTCTCCACTCCACCAACTAGGGAAGAAAATGATATAATATTTTGAAACAAAACAGACTTTTAAACTTTATCTTAAACTGAGTTTAGTGATTTAAAATTAATGTGTCTTGGAAATAAACTTATGATGAAAAAGACCCTACTTTTTAGCTCCCTTATGTATTTAATAGTTTGTTTAATGGATATACCAGGGACCTTTCTTTTCAGTGTTAAATGTTCCAACTTGGTAACCTTTCTAATAAGAATTCAGTTTAATTAGACTTGCTATATCATCTATGTTTAAACTGAAAATGTTTTTTAAATTATGGATGTCTGAACATATTCCAATCCAGTTTGAAAATCTTGATAGTGCTCCACTCATTCAATAATACCCTACTGAATACTTGGTAAATGTCAAATACTGAGCTAGGCACTTTTCAAAGTTATTAAAGAAGTATGAGTTATATGTCTTGTCCTTGAAGACTTCAAGGGGAGGAGGAGAAGTGACATGGAACAGTTAGAGAACAACATAAGGCAGAATATAGTTAAGTGTCCAGATGCCTCATATAGAAGATACATAATACAGGAAGAAGGCAATAGTATGTCTATTACAGAATATTTTGTGAAATCTGTATGAAAAGTATGACTTGGCATAGATCCTGAAAGTTGAATAGGAAATGGATGTACATTATAACTCAGTAAAAACTGCATATTTTTGCTACTATGAAATCATTTGAGGTTAATATAATAATGAAATGAAGCCCTGGATGGCATGGCTCAGTTGGTTGAGCATCATCCTGAGCTTGGAGAGCTTACTAGTTTGATTTTCAGTCATGGTATATGCCTGAATTGGGGACTAAATTCCTAGTAGGGGGCATGAAGGAGACAGCCAATCAACAGTTCTCTCCCATTGATGTTTCTCTCTCTCCCTTAAAAAATAAATAAAAACATAGTTTAAAATATAATAATATAGTAGAGAGCACATTGAATTATGAGGCATGAGGACATGTATTCAAGATTTCTCCAATGTACCAGCTATGGGAACAAATTAGTCTCTTCGGCCTCTCAAAATACACTGCACTCAAGCAGCATGGTATTGACCAATACAATCAAGAATTCCTTAGGCTTTACCCATCACCGCATCTGCATAGCTTTAATAAATACAGAATAGGCAACAATGTAGCATGCATAGCAACAACCTAGTGGAGGTCTTGGTATCTTTAAGGCCCAGCTTGCAGATATCCCAGGTACTCCTCACTTGTGATGCACGTGGTCACAAAAGATAAGATTGGATGAGTGTAGACTATCTCAGTTCAGGAAAGCCCCAGCTCGGAGGTCTCTTCAACAAGGAAGATTCAGTCAAGCATAAAATCCTCAGCTGTGATATATGATGCAATGTGGAGCTGAGGCAGCCCTTAGTGCATGTTGCAGTGACAAGGCGGCAGCATTTGGGGAGACAATGTCTTTGGAGGTGACCAGGCCTACCATGGGGTGGTATTAGCAGAGCTATACATCTCAGATAAAGAGGGAAATGATGCTATGGGTGATGGAACCAGGAGAAACATTTCTAAGTAGGTCTAAAAGCTTTGATGACAGTGGGAAAAGAACGATTTCCTACTGTTTATATAGGCCACAAAAAGAAAATTAGAATTGGGATGTTATTTCTAAATCTCAGATTAAAAAAACACTAAGAAAATGTGGCCCAGGGAACAAAAGAAAAATGAATTCTAGGAAAAGCAAGAGGAAGAAGACAATTTGAGACGAGGAAAGAACCTGGAGAAGCTAGGAAAATTACTATTAAAAATGATCCACATCTTCCTGAGCCAAATGTGTGAAGATTTATTCATTAGAAGGGAAGAGAAGCCAAAGACTAAAGGGGTTTGGCTGTGTTTACATGCTGCATAGCCAGCCAAGAAAATAATTCAGTTTCTGGTGTTGGGATGGGACAGGGTACCTCAGTGTGCCTTGTCAGATGATCTGTGTCAGTGTTACATTGGAGTAGTCTTGCCCATTAAGAGTGGTGTTGCAGTGTATGGAATGCTAAACCTTGCCCCAAAGGGCAGGCAGGCTCTCAGGGGCCATGAGCTGAGTTTGTGACTCCTGGGGACTGATGGCTCTTGCTAGAGGAATTGATAATGTGATCAATGAAGAGACTGACATTGATATCCACCTCAACAACAGACACATGATGATCTGAGGAGAAAACATGTCCAAAATCCCAAAATCACTTTCCTTGTCATCAGGTGCTTTAGAGATAACTTATTTGATATCAGGTACTGTGAAGTTAGTACTCCAATGTTAGTGCTAACACAAGTAGAAGGTGGTGCTACACTCTTCAAGCTCAACTATTGGGGAAGAGGCTTTTTTTTTTTTTTTTTTAATTCATCCTCTCAGTTGAACCTGGAGATCTGCATTCCAGCTCTGGGAGATGCTTTTTGTATTGCATTCCAGAACAGGAAGGCACCTGGCTGAATACACTCATGTAAAGACAGAATGCCCTTTCCTCACCTTCAGTGAACTGGTTTGTGATGTGATAGAATGTTGAAATCACCTGTGGCAAGATGACCTCAGCCCAAACTTCAGGACCCCCACACTACCTTTCAAGCGGATGAACTATTCAGCTGCTATTGTGTGGCTAAAAGAACACAATATAAAGAAAGGAAATGGAACTTCTATAAATTTGGAGAGGATATCCCAGAAGCTCCTGAGAGACTATGACACAGACAACGTTAATGAGCCCATCTTGCTGTGTTGATTTCCTGTAGTGATCTTTCTGTAGGCAGTGATGACCTGAGGGTTCCACCTTACCCAGTCTGTCAATGTGTTGATGCCCAAATGTTAGTGAGATTGTGGGAGGCTCAGTGCATATTTGGGATAGTGAAGAAATGCAGGCAGGTTATAAAAAGAAAGGAATTGACCCCACACATTATTATTGGTAAACAGATTGGGAAAATATGGTACCTGTTCGCATGTGGAAGATATGGCTTGGGCTTGGAACAGTTCATAACCTGGATTCTGAATAGCTATCACATCTGAGATGTATGCTTATATCCTTACTTTGTCCAGCGCTCCAAGCCATAGCCAATTCCTCCTGAAGCACCAAGGTCAGAACACAGTTCATGAGAGCAACAGACTTCCTCTTTAAGAGGAACTAAATGCCAAGATCTTCCTTTTTTTATTTCCTGGGGATATACCTGGTTCTGTTTTCTCTTTTTGTTTTCTATTCCTGCTATCACAAAAAGCAATCCAAAATACTGAATATCAAGTAACATTGATGTTGTCATTTTAAGAAAACATATCCATTACAAAATTTGGGATGTAATTCTGCTGTTATGAATACATTTCAGCATTCTGTCTAATTATAGATTATAATATTTATACTTTATATATATCATATATAATAATATTTTTAATTATGGTCTAAGATATTCTAGTTAAACTTTCTGTCCTTTGTAGTATAACTAAAATTCTTTAATTTGTATAATTTATTTCTATCAGTCAGTTAAACATCTTGGGAAGATTGACACTATGGTATAAAATTTTTCTAGTATTAGAACAGAGTATAATTCAACAATAGACACTGGAATCAAATGAATAGTCTCTTGCATCAGTTATTAATCATTTCTAAATCTGTGTAGCTGCTTATAATTCTGAGGAATATAACTTGATATTGAAGAATTTGTAAAAATGAAATTGCCTTAATTTGAATAACAAAATTTTTTCCAGTAGTTCAATGAACAGCATTCTTCCTAGCATTAATTTGAGCTAAAGGCAGACTGATCTTCCCTCTTCCCTCTAAATAAGTAACGATAAATACGTTCCAAAGAATTTGCAGCCAGAATCTTAATGGCGACAGTAAGTGACAGTCGTCCCCACTGTGCCTTCGGATCTAATCTATACTACCTTATTAGCGCTCAGCAGGCTCATCGAATGGCTTTGTTTCAGATTTGGTTAATTTCTTCCCCCAAATGCATGTCATGTATTCTCAGGCTGAATTCCCAGCAATCAATAATTGGACATATGTAAAAAAATCCTCAGCTGTCCTTGAGGCAAGAGCAAAGATTACAAATCAGCTGTTGACCTTTTTCTTCCAGTTGCATTTTCTTTACCTATAAAATAAGGGACTAATTTATATGGGCCTTTATTTTAAAAAAATGCATGGTTTAAATTCTATTATCATCTACTAGATGTATGAATTTGGACAAGTTGTTTATAGCCTCTATGAATCTCCATTTCTTTGGTGGCAAAATAAGTATGAAAATATCTATCACTTAGTTTTGTTATATGGTGTAAGTAGTCTAATATACATTTGACATGATATGGAGACTCATACTATTTTAATATACAATAGAACATAAATTTTGTACTTCTCTTTCTTTGTGGCACTGGAAGGATTATTCTTGGCTTCATTTTTATCTGGATATAATGAACCATTAGGGTCTGTTGTAAAAAAAAATTTAGAAGGGAAATGGGTTTTTAAGATAAACTAGAGAGGCCCTGAGTAGCTCAGTTGATTAGAGCATCATCCCAATATGTCAAGGTTACTGGTTCGATATCCAATCAGGGCACATACAAGAATCAACCAAGGAATGAATAGATGAGTGGAACAACAAATAGATGTTTTTCTTTTTCCCTCTCTCTCTCCTTCTTTTCTTTCTAATATCAACACTACTACTACTACTACTACTACCCTCTTTCCTTGAAAATAAGACAGTGTCTTATATTAATTTTTTCTCCCAAAGTTGCATTAGATCTTATTTTCAGGAGATGTCTTATCTTTCCATGCACTAGGTCTTATTTTCGGAGGATGTCTTATTTTCGGGGAAACATGGTACTATTACTACTACTATCACCACCACCACCACAAGATAAACTAGAGAAAAAGAGAGTCTTTGGAGGGTGGGAAGACTTGCTTGAGACCAAAAAAAAAAAAAAAAAAAAAAAAAAAAAAAAAAAAAAGGGTCAGAGAAAATAGAGAGTAAAGATACAAATATAGCTTGTTAGGCTCTATAAGAATCTGGGAATTGATGTTGGGAAAGTGGCCTGAGTAAGTGTAAGAGTTGGGTGACACCTGTCAGCCTCCTAAGACTTTGCTTGGTCCCTCTGGTAAACTATTGGGAAAGCTCCGATGCAGTTTCCCAGGAAAGGGGAGATAGTTTCTGGATCATTGTATTTGGAGGCCTGGTCCATGGTGAAGACAGTGGTCCTTTCTTCTCTCTTTGTTTTTTTCCAGCCCTAGGAGGTTGTGATCACTCTGTGATCTGGCCACTTCAGTTGCCGTGACACTCAGAATTTCTTTCTGCTACTGAATTTATTGTGGAGAAATTTCCAATGATTACTGAATTATCTAAAATGATTAAATTGGCCAATTTACAGGTACCAATTCAGTAACTTATTAGATTTTCTTGAAATGAAAAAAGGCTCAGAAAAAAAGAAAAAGAAAAAATTCTCAGTAACTTATTAAGTAAGACAAAGGAAGGGTAAGGATGTTTTATCTGTATTCCTTCACTAAAACATTATCATCACAATTATAGAAACAAAATATATTTTCTATAATAAAGGTTCACATTTTTTTTTTACTTCTCTTTTATTTCTTTTTAAATTTATCTTTATTATTGAAATTATTACAGATGTCTCCCTTTTTTTCCCAATTGACCCCTTCCACCTTCTTCCACCTCCTCCCCAGGCCTTTACCACCCTATTGTCTGTGTCCATGGGTTAGGCAAATATACATATACCGTATTTTTCAGACCATAAGATGCTCCGGACCATAAGACGCACCAGTTTTTAGAGAAGGGAAATGAAGAAAAAAAGATTCTGAAACAAATAGTGTCCTAAAATATTTTATGTGCATTAAAATCCAACATCACAGTCATAAAAACATGTAATCAACCCTGTAAAGTAAACAGCAGCATTTAGAACCATTTTAGAGCCGGGCAAGCACACAGAGACCACACAGAGCCGGGCAAGTAAAAAAACTTTTTTTTTAAAGTATATGTGTAGGCTATATTTGGACCATAAGACGCAGGGACTTCCCCCCCCCCCCCCCCCCCCCCCGCTTCTGGGGGGAAAAAAGTGCGTCTTATGGTCCGAAAAATACGGTAAGTTGTTAGTTAATGTCTCCCCCACTCCCTTCCCTCTGAGATTTGCAGTCTGTTGCATGCTTCCATGTCTCTGGATCAATTTTATTCATCAGTTTATTTTGTTCATTAGATTTTACATATAAGTGAGATTATGTGATATTTGTCTTTCTCTGACTGGCTTATTTTCCTTGGCATAAATCTCTCCAGGTCCCTTGATGCTGTTTCAAAGAATAAGATACCTTTTTTTAAATTATTTTTTATAGCTGCTATTATTCCATTGTGCAAATGTCCACAGCTCTTTTATCCACTCATCTACTGATGGGCATTTGGGCTATTTTCAGATCTTAGTTATTGTAAATAGCGCTGCTATGAACATAGGTATGCATATATCCTTTCAGATTTGGCTCAGAAAACTACAAGACATTGAAAAAAGAACTAGATGAAGATACAAACAATTGGAAGAATATATCATGTTCAGGGATTGGAAAAATTAATATAATTAAAATGTCTATACTATCCAAAGCAATCTATAGATTCAACACAATCCCTGTGGAAACTCCAGTGCATATTTCACAGATATAGAACTAACACTCCAAAATTTACATGGAACCAAAAAGACCTGAAAAAGCCACAGTAATCTACTGAAAGATGAACAAAGTAGGAGGGATCACAATACTGGATATCAAATTATACTACAAAGTCATTATAATCAAAACAACCTGATACTGGCACATGAACAGACATATAAATCAATGAAACAGAACAGAGATCTCAGAAATCAATCCAAGCCATTAAGCTCAATTAATAAGTTACAAAGGAGAAAGAACATAAATGGAGTCAAGACAGTCTCTTCAATAAATTGTATTGGGAAAATTAAACAGTACATGCAAAAAAAAAAAAAAAAAAAAAAAAAAAAAAAAAAAAAAAAAAAAGCTCGACCATCAACTTACACCATGCATAAGAGTAAACTATTAATAAAAATGGATTAAATACTTAAGTGTAAGTTTCTCTTTGGTTTTCTTTCACTCCTGTTAAGAGAAATATGTAAAATAAAATGATGTAAACAATTTAATGGACTGTTTTGGCTCTTATATATAATTTAATCAATACAAAGATAATTTTTACCTCATTCCTTTGTTTGTATGGAATGTATACCTTTGAATTTGGATAGTCTAGTGTGTTTTTTCAGAATAGTCGATTTTAATTCTGGAACATTTTGTATATTAGTCAGCTATTATAATACATAAATAAAACTGTATAACAAATGACTTTAAAAAGCCTACAAGCTGCCCTGGCCAGTGTGGCTTGGTTGGTTTGAGTGTTGCCCCATGCACTGGAAAGTCATGGGTTCAATTCCAGGTCAGGGCACATACCTAGACTGAGGGTTCCATCTTGGGCCCTGGCTGGGGCACATGACGGAGTTAGCCAATCAATGTTTCTCTGTTGCACTGATGTTTTTCTTCCCCCCGCCCCCCCCCCACAAAAAAAAAAAAAATCAATGAATGTGTCCTTGGGCACATTTATTGATTACATTAAAAACCAAAAGAATAAAATAAAATTGATTACATTAAAAACAAAACTTACAAGTTTTTTTTTATTTTTTAAGGAGAATCCCCTCAATTTTATTTTATTTTATTTTATTTTTACATATTTTATTAATTTTTTTTGCCCCCCTCCCTCCCTCTCACACATCCCCTCCCTCCCCAGAGTTTTGTGTCCATTGGTTGTACTTATATGCATGTATACAAGTCCTTCGGGTGATCTATTATCTCCTCCAGATCTTCCTCCCCTCCCCACTGTTATTTGACAGTCTGCCTGTTGCTTTACTTTCTCTATATCTGTCTCTTGGTTCATCAGTTTATAATGTTCTTTATCATCCACCAATGAGTGAGGTCATGTGGTGTTTCTCCTTCATTGATTGGCTTATTTCACTCAGCATGATGTTCTCCAATTCCATCCAGGTTGCTGCAAATGATGAGAATTCCTTCTTTTTTATGGCAGCATAGTATTCCATTGTGTAAATGTACCATAGTTTTTGGATCCAATCATCTGCTGATGGGCACCTAGGCTGTCCATATTCTGGCTATTGTAGATTGTGCTGCTATGAACATAGGGGTGCATATATCCTTTCTGATTGGTGTTTCTAGTTTCTAGGATATATTCCTAGAAGTGGGATTACTGGGTCAAATGGGAGTTCCATTTTCAGTTTTTTGAGGAAACTCCACACTGTTCTCCACAGTGGTTGCACCAGTCTGCATTCCCACCAGCAGTGCACGAGGGTTCCTTTTTCTCTGCAACCTCGCCAACACTTGTCGTTTGTTGATTTGTTGATGTTGGCCATTCTGACAGGTGTGAGATGGTATCGCATTGTTGTTTTGATTTGCACCTCTCGGACAATTAGTGACTTTGAGCATGTTTTCATGTGCCTTTTGGCCTTCCTTCTGTCTTCTTTTGAGAATATTCTATTTAGGTCCCTTGCCCATTTCTTAATTGGATCATTCATCTTCCTTTTATTTATTTGTCTAAGCTGTCTGTAAATGTTGGAGATTAAACCTTTATCAGTGGTATTATTTGCAAATATGTTCTCCCACACCGTGGGCTTTCTTGCTGTTTTGTTGATGGTTTCTTTTGCTGTAAAAAAGCTTTTTATTTTGATGAAGTCCCATTTGTTTATTTTCTCTTTAGCTTCCATTGCCCTAGGGGCAGTATCAGTGAAGAAGTTCTTTTGGCATATGTCTGAGATTTTGCTGCCTGTGAATGCTTCTAGTATTTTTATGGTTTCCCATCTGATGTTTAAGTCCTGTATCCATTTTGAGTTTATTTTTGTGTATGGTGTAAGCTGGTGATCTAGTTTCATTCTTTTGCATGTGTCTGTCCAATTTCCCCAACACCATTTATTGAAGAAACTGTCTTGACTCCATTGTATATTCGTGCCTCCTTTGTCGAATATTAATTGGGCATAGTGATTTGGGTTGATATCTGGGTTCTCAATTCGATTCCATTGATCTATATGTCTGTTCTTGTGCCAGTACCAGGCTGTTTTGAGAACAGTGGCTTTGTAATATAGTTGGAAGTCTGGTATTGAGATCCCTCCTACTTTACTCTTCTTTCTCAGGATTGCTGTGGCTATTCGGGGTCTTTTATTGTTCCAAATGAACTTTTGGAGAGTTCTTTCTAGGTCAGTGAAATATGCCATTGGTATTTTAATGGGGAGTGCATTGAACCTATAGATTGCTTTAGGAAGAATGGACATTTTGATGATGTTGATTCTACCAATCCATGAACATGATATGTTCTTCCATCTCCTTACATCTTCCTCTATCTCTTTTTTCAGTGTCTTGTAGTTTTCTGCAAATAGATCCTTTACATCCTTTGTTAAATTTATTCCTAGATATCTTAATTTTTTTGGTGCGATGGTAAATGGAATTGCTTTTTTAGCCTCTGTTTCTGTAGTTTCACTGTTGGTGTATAGAACTGCCATGGATTTCTTGGCATTAATTTTGTATCCTGCTACGTTGCCAAATTCATTTATTAAGTCAATTAGTTTTTTAATGGAGTCTTTTGGGTTTTTTATGTACAATATCATGTCATCTGCAAATAAAGATAACTTTATTTCTTCTTTTCCAATTTGGATGCCTTTTATTTCCTCCTCTTGTCTAATTGCAATGGCTAGTAATTCCAGTACTATGTCAAACAGGAGTGGTGAGAGTGGGCATCCCTGTCTTGTTCCTGTTCTTAGAGGGAATGGTTTTAGTTTTTGCACATTGAGTATAATGTTGGCCGTGGGTTTATCATATATAACTTTTATTATGTTGAGGTATGATCCTTGTACTCCCACCTTGTTAAGAGTTTTTATCAGGAAAGGGTGTTGGATTTTACAAATGCTTTTTCTGTATCAATTGATATGACTATATGATTTTTATCTTTCAATTTGTTTATGTGATGTATCACGTTTATTGATTTGCGGATATTGTACCATCCTTGCATTCCTGGAATAAATCCTACTTGGTCATGGTGTATGATCTTTGTGATGTTCTTCTGGAGTCGATTTGCTAGAATTTTGTTGAGGATTTTGGCATCTATGTTCATGAGGGATATTGGCCTGTAATTCTCTTTCATTGAGTTGTCTTTATCTGGTTTTGGTATTAGGGTGATGCTGGCTTCATAAAAGGAGTTTGGAAGTGTTCCTTCCTCTTGGATTTTTTGGAATAGTCTGAGGAGGATAGGTTTTAGTTCTTCCTTGAATGTTTGGTAAAACTCTCCTGTGAAGCCATCTGGCCCTGGGCTTTTGTTTGCTGGAAGCTTTTGGATGACTGTTTCAATTTCTTCCCATGTCACTGGTCTATTGAGATTTTTAGATTCTTCCTGATAGAGTTTTGGCAGTTTGTATTTTTCTAGGAATATGTCCATTTCCTCCAGGTAGCTCAGTTTGTTGGAATAGAATCTTTCGTAGTATTTTTGTAACAATCTGTTGTATTTCGGTGGGGTCTGTTGTAATTTCACCTCTTTCATTTCTGATTTTGTTTCTTTGGGTCCTCTCTCTTTGTTTCTTGGTTAGCCTGGCTAGAGGTCCATCTATCTTGTTTATCCTTTCAAAGAACCAGCTCTTGGTTTTGTTGATCTTATGTATTGTTTCTTTGGTCTCTATGTCGTTTATCTGTGCTCTGATTTTTGTTATTTCCTTCCTTCTGCTTACACTGGGCTTTTCTTGTTGCTCTTTTTCTAACTCTTTGAGTTGTAGAGTTAGATCATCTGTTACCATTTTTTCTAGTTTTTTGCAATAGGCTTGTAAGGATATGAACTTCCCTCTCAAAACTGCTTTCGCTGTGTCCCATAGATTTTGGATTGTTGTGTTTTCATTGTCATTTGTTTCCAGGATGTTTTTAATTTCTTCATTGATTTCTCTGGTAACCCAGTCCTTATTTAATAGCATGTTGTTTAGTCTCCATGTGTTTGATTTCTTTGGATTATTTTTATTGTAGTTAATTTCCAGTTTTATGCCATTATGATCTGAGAAGATGCTTGATATGATTTCTATCTTCTTGAATTTGAAAAGACTTTGCCTATGTCCCAAAATGTGGTCTATCTTTGAGAATGTCCCATGTGCACTTGAGAAGAATGTATATTCTGTGGCTTTGTGGTAGAATATTCTGAAGATGTCAATTAATTCCATCTGGTCTAGTGAGTCATATAGGATTGATATTTCTTTGCTGATTTTTTGTTTAGATGATTTGTCGAAGGGTGACAGTGGGGTATTAAAATCTCCTACTATGATTGTATTGCTATTAATCTCTCCCTTAATGTCCTCCAGCAGTTTTTTTTTATGTATTTTGGTGCTCCTGTATTGGGTGCATATATATTTACCAGGGTTATTTCTTCTTGTTGGATTGTTCCCTTTAGTATTATGAAGTGGCCTTCATTATCTCTTGTTATGTCCTTCACTCTGAGATCTAATTTGTCAGATATAAGTATTGCTACCCCAACTTTTTTTTCATTTCCATTTGCCTGGACAACTTTTTTCCATCCCTTCACCCTCAGTCTGTGTGCATCTTTTTTTCTGAGGTGGGTTTCTTGTAGACAACAGATGTATGGGTCTTGTTTTCTTATCCAGTCTGACACCCTATGTCTTTTGATTGCAGCATTTAATCCATTTACATTTAAGGTTATTAATGATAGGTACTCATTTGACGCCATTTTTATTCTATACCGGTGTTCCTTCTTCACTTCCTATTTCTTTATTTTTACATTAGACCCTTTAGCATTTCTTGCATTGCTGGTTTGGTGGAGATAAATTCCTTCAGTCTTTTTTTGTCTGTGAAGCTGCTGATTTCCCCTTCAATTTTGATTGATAGCCTTGCTGGGTACAGTATTCTTGGATTCAGACCCTTCCTTTGCATGACTTTGTATATTTCATCCCATTCCCTTCTGGCCTGATATATTTCTGTTGAGAAATTAGTTGCTAGTCTGATGGGGATTCCTTTGTATGTAACTTTCTGTCTCTCTCTGGCTGCTTTTACTTTGTAATAATTGAAAAGGTAAAATCAAGTAAGCAAAAAAGAAAAAAATTTGCTCTTTGTCGTTGTTGTTTGCCACTTTAATTATAATGTGCCTTGGCGTCTGTCTTCTGGGATTCATTTTGCTTGGGACTCTGTGAGCATCTTGGATTTGTATGGGTTTTTTCTTCTCTATCTCAGGAAAGTTTTCTGTCATTATTTCTTGAAATATTTTTTCCATGTCTACCTCAGTTTCTTTTCTTCTGGAACCCCTATTATTCGAATATTATTTTGTTTTGTATTGTCCCAAAGCTCCCATAGGCTCTCCTCCTGCTTTTTAATCTTTTTTTCTAGAAGCTGCTCTAATTGGGTATTTTTTTCCATCTTGTCTTCTAGCTCACTGATGCGGTCCTCCACTTCATCTAGTCTACTCTTGATGCTTTCTATTGAGTTCTTCATGGTAGCGATGTCATTTTTCATTTCTTCTTGGTTCTTCTTCAATTCCTCATGGCTCTTCTTCACTTCCTCATGGTTCTTCCTCATTTCTTCTTGGTTATTGTCAAATTTCTCTTCCATTCTTTTTAGCCAACCTATGATCATTATTCTGAACTCTTGCTCTGGTAGGCTGCTTGCCTCTGACTCCTTTACTTCCTTTTCTGGTGATGCCTGCTTTTCTTTCATGTGCGGGGTATTTTTTTGTCTTCCCCTGGTATCTCTTTTCAGGATGTCTGGTTATGTGGTGTTCCTTCTCTTGCGTTGATTTAAAGGTGCAAAATACAACACTACCAGGTACAACACAAGAGGCACTTAACAGGAATGTATTTACAATATTAATAACCTCTAATAAAAGTGACCACTAGAAAAAGGCAAATTAGGGGATAGGAGAGAAGGAAGGAAGGTAAAAATAAAGTAAGGAAAAATTAAAATAATAATAATAATAAAAAAATAAATAAGTAAATTAAAAAAAAAGATGGATAAAGAGATAGTCAAAGAAGAAAAAAAGTAATGACAAAATGAAGGTGGAAAACAGGGAAAAAAAGAAAAGAGAGAGAGAAAGAGAGAGAGGGACAGAGAAAAGAAGCAAACTAAAAAAGAGATGGGAAACAAACTATATATATGTGGAGAAAATTGCCATAGAACAACCACTGAGCCCAGCCAATGTGAGTAACAATACTTGGAGGTTAATACAAACTACAATATCCACTATTATTAAGTAAGGCTATGATATACAGAAGTAAAAGAAACAAACAAAAACAGAGGATTTTTTTTTGTTTAAAAAATACAAAGCAACAATAACAACACAGGAATAAGCATAACAATTTCACTAAAAAGCATAAAAATTCACAATAATCAACCTTTACACAAACCATGAGAAAAGGATAGAAAGTAGAACAGTTTTGTTTTTTTTTAAACTATTTAATATATTGCAGAGATTGGTATTTATACACTTGGATCAGAGGTTGGAACTTAGGTCTATAAGTATAGTGAGAGCTTTAGCAGGGGGTATACAGAAAGAATAGAGGAAAAACTAAGGCTGGAAAGGGATAGGATAAATTGGAGACTAAAAGGTTAAAGTTTAGTAAGAGAGTGATGGTGTAAAGGTCGAGTTGAGATAAGGTTGAATGATGCTATAGTAGAGATTAAAATAGAATGAAGGTTACTCCTAATGTAAAATAAAGAAGAAATAATATGGTACTGGAGAGGAAAAGAAAAAAAAAAACAAAAACTGCAAAATAGCAGTAGTAATAGTGATGATAGAGATTGAAAAATGTAATAATTGAAAAGGTAAAATCAAGTCAGCAAAAAAGAAAAAAATTTGTTTCTCAAGTAAAAGATGTAAAAAATGAAAATTAAATAAAAGATGTAAAAACTGAAAGTAAATTAAAGAATCGTAAAATTAGCATTAAAATGTCCAGTAGTGGTCATTCACTTCCTCTGTTATTGTATTTGGCACGCCTAATTCTTGGAGCAGACAGTCTTGCAGTTCCCAGCATTCCACTGCACCTCAGTTTTGTAAGGTAGTCCTTAATTTTAGGTAGGCTTTATCTTAGTTATTGGTGTCCATTTATTTTTGATTAATTAAAAGAAAAAGAAAAAGAAAGAAAGGAAAAAAAAAGGCAGTTTGTAATTCAGCCCTTAAGTGTCAGTGTTACCGGTTTAACCTCCCAGTCTTTTGGTTGCTCTGGCGTTCTTTCTCTATGGCTCTAGCTGGCAGAGTGCCAGCTGGCTCCCAGACTATCTCCTCTGGCTCCTATCCCTTGTTTCCAGGAAGGCAATTTCCCCCTGCGATTTCCCGGATATGCCCAACTGGGCAGACCTTCCCTAGTATACAGACGCAAGGGGGTGAAGGGGATCAGGCGCCGAGGTGTCCATGTGTTCCGCCCTTGGCGGGACAGCCGCGATTCTTAACAATCTGTCCCGTGTCCCCCTGGCATTTTAGAAAAAGTCCTACTTCTGGGGATGATTACACCAAACCCCGGACTGGGTGTTGCCAGACAGGTTTCTCGCTGCAGCCTTCTTTGGGCGCAGCTCTGGCACGGCTGCCGCGGTGCTCTGGGGCCTCACTGGGGGCGGGGCCTCGCAGCGCTCTGGGGCTACAATAGAGGCGGGGCCGCGGTGCTCCTGGGCCGCTCTGGGGGCGGGGCCTCGTGGGAGCTCCGGGGCTACTGCTGCCTGCGCTGCCAGAACCCTCAGGCTATCCCCGCAAACTCTGACCTTTCCGTGGGTAGCCGATGAACTCCGTTGAATCCACGCGTTTGCGCCGATTGGGGCGTCACAGGTGCTCGATGGACTCCTCCCCTGTGGGCTCTCCAGGCCTCAGAGATGCTCCTCCTTTCCTGGTAGGGTGGTGCAGCCTTCCCGCCGAGGCCGGAGCTCCGGGAAAAGTCGGCAGTGCTGGCCACTTGGTCAGGAAATCCTGTCCAGCGGACCCTTCCTTACTTACCTAGAGATATCCGCTGCCCTTTAGCTGCTAATCAACATTCCCTGAGCGACTCAGACTCTGCCTTTATCTGTTTTGGGACTGGAGTCAGAACAAGTCCATCTGTTCGGTCGCCATCTTCAAGTCCCGCCAAAACTTACAAGTTGTTAATAGTTTATAATAATAGATATTTATTTTTGTAACTCCCAAGTCTTATGGGTTGGCAAGGCTCATGCTGGGTTTAGTTCTGGACTCATTCTGGAACGAGTAACTATTAGGGGCATGCTTTTCTCATCAGGATGGAAGATATACCACTAGTGGAACCAACTTAGGTAAGCATGTTTGAAGCCTCTACTCAGACCAAATGATTTTGTAAGCCTTATATGGCCCACAGGCCAGATGTTTCCTACCCTGCTCTAACTGGTGATTCAACGAAGTCATATAGCAAAGTCAGTGTTAAGTATCATTCTCTAGCAGAGAGGGAATGAAGAATTGCAAATAACAATCCTTTTTGGGTAGAGGAGTATTGGGGTTAGGACTTCCTAAGGAGCTTTCAGCTAAATCCAATCATCATGGCCTGATTTGGGCATTACTAGGTGGACTAAGAAAGAATTTGGTATTTTTTTTTTCTCCAGAAATGAGGCACATTCTATTGCTAATGCATTAGTGTGTGTGTGCACGTGCATGTATACACACACACACACACACACACACACACACACACACCTAGCATGGGGCATTTTAAATGCGTAGGCTAATAATAATCTAATTTTATCATTAGGCCTCGATGCTCAATCCAAAGAGATTCGCAGGAAATATGTCAACAAAATACAAAGAACAGAGGTGGTCTGTTTTCCTAAAATGCTTCTACTTTTAAGTTCCCAACTTCTTGTATCCCATGCCCAGTTGTACAATATTACAATGGTAACAGCCTCCCAAACTCAATCACCACCAGAAGCAGCCTCTGTCAATCATTTTCTTGTTTGTTCTTGGTTGAAATATACTTAGACTAACAACAGAATAAATGCAGTCATTTGTGCGTCATTATTTTATTTATTTTCTTTCCTTTTTATTGAATTTATTGGAGTAACACTGGTAACAAAATTATACAGGTTTCAGTTGCACACTGTATTATGTGTTTACCACCTCAAGTTAAGTCACAGTCCATCACCATTTATCCCCTTGTATCCTCCTCCATCTCTCCCAACCCTCCCCTTGGCAATCACCACATTGTTCTCTGTTTCCATGATTTTTTTTTTCTTTTTTTCTATCTTGGTCCATCTTTCTACCCCACACTCAGACCCCACGCTGTTTCTATAAAAACAGTAAAACCAATCAGGTTAACTTTTTAGAGCTATTGATAAAAAAATTGTAGATGTTTTTGTTGTTTTATCAATAAGGCACCAGTCTCTGAAATTCTTTATGTTGACTGCATTTTTAGGATTGAATGCTGAATCCAATAATGGCTGTGAATAACTGATTTGCTTTTGGATAAAAACTTTACCACTATTTACAATCAATTCAAAGTTAGCACAAACTAGAATACCCTTCTGCTGGTCCATTTAGTTAATTATGTTATAATAAACTATTGTAGATGCCTGGTGCATGAAATTCATGCATTGTGGGAGCGGGGGGGGGGTCCCCCATCCCGGCCTGCACCCTCTCACAGTCCAGGAGCCCTTGGGTAAGATGACCAGATTTTAATATTAGTAAAGTGGGGGGAGGGAAGAGGGGGGAGAGAGTTCTTGATTAAATATTTGGTCTATATGGAGCAACAATTTTCATAGAACGCAAAAATAGTATTGTAATATATTTTTTAAATTTTCAACACAAGTACAATTTACAAATATAATAAATAAAAAACATTATGTAGAGTCATAAGTGTCACTTTCAAGGCTGGCACTAGACTTTTTGCCGCCACTATAAATATAAATAATACGAGTACTGTCTGCTAAATTCAAGAAAATTTATGTATTTATTAAATAAATAAATAAATTACTTACCTAAATTATCCGAATAGCTGATTCGTAATGACATCACTTGTTTAACCAGCTTACTAGCATACAGTATGATGTGTATTGTCTGAGAGACAGTTACAAAATGTTTTCATTGTTGCCAATCCCAAAAAAGGCCATTGTTCATTAAGTCCAAACAATGGTGGTAGAATTCTAACAACTGATCAACAATGCGAACTTTGATAAGCAGTTCTCAACAATTATTTGTAATTATTAAAGTTTAACATTATAAAATTAACAAAAATAATATAAAACTCATATCCTGGCTAAATAGCCACATGGCCTCCGAAAACCGTATATTCCCTTCCTGTTCTCCCACCATTCCCTAGCTTGTCATACATTCTTTCCAAAAATCGGGACTTTTTTAAAACGCCATGGGACGGATGCAGGACAAATTGTTAAAAATCGGTACTGTCTGGTCACCTTACCCTTGGGGGATGTCTGACTGATGGCTAGTGGGACAAAACTGGTAGTCAGAAATTCCTAGCACTGCCATGGAGGTGGGAGAGGTTCTGTCACCACCACTGCACTCCCCAGCCATAAGTCTGGCTTCTAGCTGAGTGGCGCTCCCCTTATGGGAGTGCACTGACCACCAGGGGACATCTCGTGCATTCAGCATCTGACCCCTGGTGGTCAATGCAGGACATTGCAACTGATTGTTCTACCATTTAGCTGATTTGCATATTAGCCTTTTTAATATGTAGGATAGTACTTTGGTTGAAGGTAAATCTTCTCTTGTTTATATGGCAGGTATTTGGGATTATTTTATGCCAGAGGCCTGGTGCATGAATTCGTGCACCAGTGGGGTTCCTTGACCTGGTCTGTGGTATTGGGCTGAAACCTGCTCTCTGACATCCCCTGAAGGGTCCTGGATTTCGAGAGGGCACAGGCCACACCAAGGAACCCCACCGGTGCATGATTGAAGCTGGGGAGGGATGCAGGAGGTTGATCAAGCTGGGGAGGGACCATGGGAGGGCTCCAGGGCATGTCTGGCCTGTCTCATTCAGTCCAGATCAGCCAGACCCCAGGAGCAAGCTAACATACTGGTTGGAGCATCTGCCCCCTGGTGGTCAGTGCACATCATAGCTATCAGTTGAGTGGCCTTAGCATATCACTAGCATATTACCCTTTGATTGGTTAAATGAATGACTGGACACTTAGATTTAGGATTTTGACATCCTCATAAAAGGTTCATTGTTCTTTCTCATCCTTCACCATTAGCTACTTTTCATAAGATTTACCTAAAATCTTTTCAAGGTAATGCAACTGTCTCTGTGGAGATGTGAATTTCCCTGCTTCCCTAGTAAAAGTTGCTCTTATGCACCTTGAAAACCATTCACTTCTTGGCTACTACCAGAGAAATTTTCCACCTCACCCCCTTTTCCACTGTCCATGTGGCTTTCCCCAGCTTTCTGTTCTCAAGGTTGAAATCATTGCCTTTAAGCTGTCTTTAATGAATAGAGTTGCTCAACTGGTTATCTTATCTTTGTTTAAAATCTGGGGGGTGATCATTGTAGGTATAACATCTACATTTGGGGTTTAACAGTATAAGGTGAATGAGGCATAAATTTAAATTTTTGAAGTTGTGCTTCCTGTTTGTATGTTGAAAACTGTACCTCCCCCTACCTCACCTTCTCAGGAACTCCCTTAGTCAGACCCTTGGTCTGAGGATTGCAGACCCAAGTTCATAGAGGACAGGAGGTTCAGGCCTGTCAAAGTATGGATCAGAGGAAGGGCTAAAGGAACCTATGGAATCTATCTCAGCCCCTGCCATCAGGCTTTGGAATTGCTGAGCTTGGTACCAGATGTGACTGATTTCCTGCAGAGGACTCGGGGCAGTGAGAACTTGATCTGAGAAGTCTGCCTTGGTTCAACAGAGGGAGGATCCCAGGACCTGCCAGGGATCAAGGTGAGGAACATGAGGAGGGAGGAACCCTGGGCCCTAGAACAGAATCATCCCACCCAGGGCGGGATGACAATAACAGGTGATTTCTGCATCCGGGACAAAGGCTCAGGGGCTTTGGTATAGGAAGTGGGACCTCAGATACGCAGAGGACTGGCACAACTCCTGTTATAGTCAACATTAGGATGTGGTGACCCTGGATCACATAACAGAAGGGACTCCATTGAAGCCCATCCTTGTTGTCAGCCCTGGGAGTCCCCAAGGTGGATGACCACACACAGTGTTTCCTGACTTCCACAAACGGGTCTGAGAGACCCTGGGAACATGGTATCAGGAAAAGAGCCTCTGGTCCATAGAGGGGAGGGCCCAAGTTCTGCTGCAGTCAACCACTGAGGCAGCAGCAAGGTCATTAGGCCTTCACCTGGCCCATGCTGGAGGCTAACAACCCTGCTGGCCGCCTCGCCCCACCTCGCCCTGCCCACCCCCTGCCTGGCGTTTGGTCAAGCCTTCAGACGTTTTGGACATTGTGGACTCTGGCTCTTTATATAGACAGATTAATATTTCTGTTTAGTCCTCTTCTTGCAGTCTTTGCTAAAATATACTAAATTTATATCAACTCCTTAAATAAGTCATATTCTTTCTCAACTCTTGGGGCCTCTGACATAGATAACTCTCCTTTGCTCTTAAGTACTCTAACTCCACCTCTTCATCTGCCTTTATCTCACTCTTCATTTAGATTTTGGCTTCAAGTCACTTTCTTTAAAAGCTTTGCTTGGCTCTTAGGAATTCAGTACTATGTATTTCTATTATCATAATGTACTGCTGTCTTTCCAGGTACATTTCCTGGTACATTGTAACTTCGATGAGGTAAGGCATGCATCTTTCATACTGCTGTCTTCCCAACACGTAGCACAGTACCTGGCACATTGAACAAATTAATGATGACCGAAATTTGATATTAGCCTTTATACTTGGCCTTTCTGAATATTATAATTCTCTTTATCTTCACTAGTGGTTCTCAACCTTTCTAATGCTGTGACCCTTTAATACAGTTCCTCATGTTGTGGTGACCCCCAACCATAAAATTATTTTCATTGCTACTTCATAACTAATTTTGCTACTGTTAATGAATTGTAATGCAAATATCTGTGTTTTCCAATGGTCTTAGGCTCTACAGCAGCAGCTCTCAACCTGTGAAATTGGGAAAAATAATAGTGATTAATCCACAGGGAACTGGTAGCAGGGTTGCCTAAGACCATCGGAAAACACATATATTTGCATTATGATTCATTAACAATAGCAAAATTACAGTTATGAAGTAGCAATAAGAAAATAATTTTATGGTTGGAGGTCACCACAACATGAGGAACTGTATTAAAGGGTCACAGCATTAGAAAGGTTGAGAACACTGATCTACACTAATAAAAGAGAAAGATGCAAATTGACCATCACTTCATGTGCAAGTGGCCAGGGGCAGGGCAGGAACATCCTTGAAGTGAGCGAGCAGACAGCATGGTCCTGCTTGCCCCTGGCCATGGCAGCAAGGGGCATGAAGTCCCTCTCCGGGCCCCTACAGAGAGCATACACCAGGGCCCTTCTTGCCCCTGTGGTGGTGAGCCAGTGAGCAAAGGTCCCAGTGGCGAAGGGTCCCAGGCCTCCACAGAGAGCAGACACCAGGGCCTGCAGTGGCATCAAGCAGGCAGGTTTGAAGAGAAAAGAGAACCATGGGAAGCAGGCCTAAGCCATCAGTAAGACATTCCCTGAGGGCTCCCAGATTAGAGAGGGTGCAGATTAGATTGAGGGACCCCCCCCTCCACTGTGCACGAATTTCGTACACCAGGCCCCTAGTTTTTAAATAAACCTTGAACTAGATGATCTTTATTTCTGTTTTCTCTCTAAAACTATATAATAATATATTTATGTAGCACTTACATATATAACAAGCCAGCAACTTGGTATGGAAAAGCATACTATTTAGAGTTAATTTCTATCTTTAGCAACCAGTCAGTCTGATGCAGAATACTACTACTACTTCTACTACTACGATGACTATTAATTTATGTATACATCACTTACCATAGGTACTTTTATAAGCACACTATGTATGTCAATTAATCCTCACAATAGTACAAATCAATGGTATTAAAAAATCACTATTATTTTTTCCAATTTACTTATTAGGAAATAGAGACATAGAGAGATAATGTATCTTGCTTAATGTCATAAATACTAGGTAAAACTAAGATTTGGAACCAACTGATCTGGTTCCAGAGTTTGTGCCCTTAACAATATGTGACAGCAGATTAATTATAGCTATGAAAACTTCATTAGTCAATTTCAGATAAATTCAGTGGTATAATTTTATGTACCACTTAAGTTTAAGCTCATTCTATTTTACTTCTATGTGGAGAGGGAGAAAATGTGCAAATTCATTATCTTGAGAAGACAATCTTTTTATATATCTTTATCTATGGCAGAATATTACTCATTTTGTGTGGTCCTCTTCCATTATGCTATTATATGTAGTGTTTTCCTTCATTGGCCTCTAATAGGAGAGTCCATACTGTAGATATCCAGTGCTTAGTCTATGAGACCTCCTCTGAACCTGAGGACTCTGTGTTTGAGCAGTCTTTATACTCTTTTGGGGAATTCCAGGAGATTTTCAAATGTTCTCATATTTCACTCGTGCCATAGGAATCTCAGGAAGTTGTCTCTTGTTCTTAATTCCTAGACTAACCAGTCATACATTTCTACTCTACTTCTGCCATTCTGTGAAGGTTTGCATGGATTCCACAGGAAACCTAGAAACGAACCTAAGAATAAACCCTGTGATGAACCTAGGAATCAAGTTACAGATCCTGTATCCTTAAGGTGGAAAACCTTAAAGAAAGCTCAGTGGTTCTACCTCATGTATGATGTAGACTGAGATTGTGAGTTCCCCAGGTGCAGCCTCTCACTCTTTCTAATCTCTCTTCCTTCTTTCCTTAACCAACTCTTTAGTTAGGAGGAGATGGCCTACTTACAAGTTCTCATTGATATTTTTGTCAAGCACTTATACTGTGGTGTTTGAACTTGAAGCCAGACGGTAGTGTCTTGATAATTAGATTGAACTGCTCCACCTGCATAAGATAATGCATTTACCAAAATGGATTCAGAATTAGAAAAAAAATAGATGGATTTTAGCCAAATCTGGGATACAATTATTCTTGGATTTCTATATTTTCAAAGTTAATCTTAGTATCTGGTGAGTATGTGCATTCTGCATGTCATCCAAAAGCCACTCTATCTCTATCATTTAAAAATTTTTTTGAGTACTTGCTGTGACTACTGCTGGAATAATGGAGCAAGTATGGATCATATAACCCAGCCCTTGACCTATTCCAGTGTTTCTTAGATGTTAAAGACTTACTAATACTATAAAATTAAACTGCTGTGTAGGAGCCCATTGCCAATTCCATGCCATATTTAGAGTAAGGTCCAAAATATGTTTTAAAGCCTAAAAGTAAACAGATTACACAAAGCAGAGTAGTTCATGTATAGAGAGGCCCAAGGCTGAAAAGAACTATCTGATCTCTGAAATGATATAATCTGATATGTTTGGGAATGACTCCAGTTTATGAAAGGTAGAATTGTAAAGACAAATGAGAAAGTCAGTTACAAATCATTATGCAAGACAGCAATTGCATCAGTTAGACGCCTGGATAACGCAGTGCTCTAAAAAAGAAATCACACATTGGAGATAAGCAATGCAAATGAAAAAGAAAGCCAGGCTTATTTGCCTAATAAAGCTGATCTTAAGGCAAGAAAATTGAAGCCCAAGGCTTTATGAAGGCAGCCCAAGCTTCAGAATATACAACCAACCTACAAAAACAAAATATAGCGTGTCTGTGTGTGCCTGCGTGTGTACAAAAGGCCAAACATTTTTCAAGCCAAAAAGAATGCCAAACAGTAATAACTTTGTTTTTGAAACATTAAGGCCAAGTGATTTGCATTCATCCATTGTGAAATGAAATAGAATTTGTCAAGTCTTCATGAATAGGACATAAATCTTTATGCCACCTACATGGCAATGATATACAATTCCATGTCAAGTCATAACATCTGTTGGTGGGCAGATGTAAATAGAAAAGTAGACAAGGCAGAAAAGAAATCCTTATGGATTTCTAGGCATAACATTTGAAAAACGAATATGAACTATGGGGCTTACTGTTATATGACCAATACTCTATTTAATATATTGTAAAATGTAATTTGGAGTAATCATTTGCAACCAGGCATAGTCAAGAATATTGCACTGTTTCTTGAGAAGCAACATTTTTCTAAAGAGATCAGAAGAGAAAACAAACTATTAAAACGTGTTCTTAAAAAGCTCACGTAGACCAGTAAAAATGTCTGAGTGACAGAATGTTTCATCCCTGATAAATATTTTGGAAATAAATATTAAGATTATATAACTGCCAAAACATTTGTCAGCTTATCCTGGTGCATGAAAATTCATGCACTAGAGAGAGGCTCCTTCAGCCCATCCTGCCCCCTCTCACATTTGCCTCAGGGGCAGGAGGCAACCAGGCGATCAGGGGAAGGTGACACCCCATCACACCTCTGCTGCTGCCACTGCCGGCAGTGCAAGCCTTAGCCCGCCCTGGTTACCTGAGCCTTGGGTGATCCTGGGTGGCTAGGCAATAGCTATCTGAGGCTTGCCTGTGCCTTAGGCTGGCCCTGGGTGGCTGGGCAGCTGACATCTGAGACTTCCCTGCACCTCGGGCTAGCCCTGTATGGCTGGGGGGTTGAGGGGACTGGGGAACTCTGGAAGCAGGCACACGAAACGACTGGGCCTGCCTAGGGACAGGCCCAACCTTGCTATGCGCCTGCTGCCCTGGTGGGGATGAGGGGACTGCGTGCCACCATCTTGTGGCTGTGAGCGTTGCCATCTTTAAGGGAGGGTGGGGCAGTCAATTAGCATATTCCCTCCTTATTGGCTGTGGGCAACTCTCTCTCTGTGATGGTGTGAGGGTCAATTGGCATATTCCCTCTTTATTACAATAGATAGGATAATACAAGCCTAATATGCAAATCGACTGAATGGTAGAATGACTGGTTGCTATGACACACACTGACCATCAGGGAGAAGACACACAATGCAGGAGCTGCCCCCAGCCTGCAGACCATTCAAGGCAGGTGCCAACGGGGCCCCCAGATCGCCCTGCCAGTAGTCCCACAGATTGGCCCTGACCACTAGCCAGGCCTGTGAACCCTACCCATGCACAAATTTTGTACACCACGCTTCTAGTTATCTATATTTCTGAGAGAAAAACTGTGATTCCCAAATGTCTAAGCATCCTTTGTATTTCACTGAAGTACAGATTTCCTGAAATATTTTCTGTTTATGACAGAGGAAAACAAAGTCCATATATCCCATATTATTTTTGCTCACTTGGTTCACAGTAGGCCTGAGAGCAAGCTGACCATAGAATTATTTAATTTACCCAGCCAGAGGACACCTGCTGTAAGGAGAAAACTGATTTGAACATATTAAGGTAGACACAGAATATTAAGGTCACTCCTATCCTGCCAACCTCACATTTATTTTGCTTTCTGCATGAGAACTAATGTGGACAAATTGCCTTGGTGGTAAGAATGGAACCTGTTCTGCTTTTTTTAGGTCACAGATGTTGGGTATTCTCACAACCACTTTGTTTTTTGGGGTGAGCTGATTCATGCTCCTGAGCTGGTCTCCTTTTCAATTAGCCTCTCTGACTGGAGGCCAGACCAGCTGTACTATGCCACTTACTAGTCAATGAGCATCTCAGTGCTTCATTTCCCCAAAATTAAAATTATGTCTACGTTATTAGATTTTCATGTGATTCTAATGTTCTGTTATATTAAAATATTAGTCCTTGCTGCTGCTTTGAAAGCTCTCAAATGACCTAGATTTTTAGTTATTTTCATGTTATGTTTCTTTGGGCTCCAGTGACCATTTTTCAAGTGATCTTAAGAGCTGAGTTTCTGACTTTCTCAACTCAGTGAATTACTATTAAGATTATTCTTTTCCTAGCCTCTGATAAGTGGGTAGCAGCAGGTTAGTATCATTACAGTTTTATGGAATATAACTTTATGGTCATTTCTACATTTTATACACTACTAAAGATTATTTTCATGGCCTCTCATAAGATGGACTTTAAAGAACATTTTGCTCATAACAAAGTTTGACATTAATTACATTCTTTCCTCCCTTAGTTTTCTATGTAATGATTTAGGAACAAATTCATGAAACACAAATCCATTATATCATACTCACTATTATGAAAGGTCAAATAAAAAAATATGGTTAAGTCTACATATCCCTTTGGAAAAGACTATGCCATATGGTGCAATATGCAAGTTTACCACACTAGAACCTGTGGGCATTAATATTGTTTCCCGGAGATTGTTTTCCTATTTTTGTTTCTTTCTTCTCTCTAATGCTCTGTTTTTCTCAAGTATCTTCCTTAAACAAGTATAATATCAAAATCCACAAGGGGAAAAATATAGAAATTATGAAGTAATGCCCTGCCACAATCTTTATCGCGGGATTCAGGATCTGAAGGAGGGCCTGAAGCACAAATGAAAATACTCTACAAGAGATATAAATTTAGAAGGCATGGGGGGCCAGGTGGAGACCTCCTTCTTGAAGAGGCACACTGTCTTCTGGCCTGGTACACTACTTATTTACTTGAATAAAAATTTTTCCTTTAGCAATGCATAGAGGCATATCAAAGGTAAAGTTTGGTAAATAGTAAAAGGATTATCAGGTTTGGGAATTGCCTTGAGCCGTTGAGCCCACAGCAGGACAATAATCTGATTTTCAGCCCTGCCTGAATATCAAAGTCCATTGGTCTTCCAATGATTCTTTATGCATTAATATGCTTTAGCTTCCAGCAATGCTCTTTTTGAATTTATCCCTGGTTAGAACCTTTTAAAAGTCAGTCTTAAATGAAGGACCACAAATGGGAGTTCATGGGTTTTAGACATTATATACAATTTGCCTGGGTGTATTTATGCATATTTCTTGTAGAGGGTTTGCTTATTTGTTTTTTCATTCCAAAATATTTATTGAGTATATTTTATATGCCAAATACTGTCCCAGGGACTGGGAGTACAGCACTGATCAAGTTATAGTTTTTGTAGCCCTATCCAGTTTGGTTCAGTGGATAGAGAGTCAACCAAAGAGTCCCGGGTTCAATTTCAATCAAGGGCGGGTATTTTGGTAGCAGGTCCCCCCACTCCCTCAAGCCTAGACTCTGGCCCTGGTCCTGGTCAGGGTGCGTGCAGGAGGCAACCAGTCAGTGTGTTTCTTTCACATTGGATGTTTCTCTCTGTCTTTCCTGCTCTCTTCCACTCCCTCTTAAAAAAAATTTCCTCAGCTGAGCATTAACAACAAAAAATGATATAGTTCCTTCCATGATGGAGTTTGCATTTTAGTGGAGGATATGCATTACATCAGATATTCAGAATTGGGGTGTGACACCCTCCTCCCAACCAACCAAGCTCAATATTATGGTTTTATAATATTATGCTCATTCTGAACTATTTAGGAAGAGTTGAAAAATGATTATGATATCAGCCAAAGTGTGGGATCCTCTTCCATACTGGATGCTGCTGGGGTGGAGTTCTTTATGATATTGTGAGAAAAGGAATTTTCTGAGACTCACATAGGAGAATGATTTATCTTCACTTCTTTAGATTTATATCTCTGGGTTTCTAAAGTCCCATTTACCAGTCATAGAAATAGTATTGCTGGGGTTTCAGTAAAGCTAGAAACAAAAGTGATCAGAGTTTCATGTTGGAGCCGGGTCCAGTTCGGCATCAGGTTAGTTACTGTCTATTAGTGGATTGTGTGTGGGGTCCATGAGTCATTTGGGTGAATGCAGGGAAGACAAGTGTGAAGCATGAATCAAGCATGCCAAGAGGAGCCAAAAAAACCAAGAACACACAAGGGAGTGAACTCCTTTGTTTAGAGGGTTCAGTATCCCAAATCCTCGTGGGCTTACAGTGGCCACACTCATTATGGCCAATGACTTTTTTCCCCCAGGTTTGATTGATAGCAGGCATTTCCCTGTGTCACCCCAACTTTACTGGCATGCAACTATCTTCCCTTTATACAGTCCCCTTCCCCCAATATTTTGCAAGGAATAAACTGATAATGTCTGGCCTTCCCCTTGCTCTTTTCCTATTAGTTAATTACAACGATATCAGTTAGAATATTTTTTGGGGTATTTTTAATTTAATTTATGATATTTTTAGGCTGAAATTCAATTCTGAGATTGAATTCATCCTATTAACCCAACTGTATTAGTCAGGACTCTGCAGAGAAATAGAATGTTGACAAAACTGGGCCACATGCTAACCTGATAGGCTCTGGGAAGACCTGTGTGGTAACCTTGCAAACACAGAGGCCTAAAATAACCACAAATGATGGTCTGAAATTAAAACTTTTCAACTAAAAGCAGTTATGGCAGATAGTAATGTCCTAGACTAGAATCTTCCCTGATAAAACTCAATCTTTACCTTAATTGAGCCTGTCTATTATCTTTTGCTTCTAAGATAACATACCTTTGGAATGTCAGGGTAACTTCCCTTTTCTGGACCCGTCAGAGTACAGCCAATGCACCAGAACAGAAACTACAAAACCTCTCTTGTTATTTTTATTATGTTAACTATTAACTATTAACTATCCTGTATTCATCTATGTAAAAGCTGTATACTGTATGTCTATCATTTTACTTTTTATCCAATCCCAGACCTCCCGCGCCCCCGCCCCAACACCCCCCCCCCACACACACATACTTTGCTTTCTCCTACCTCCCTAATCTATGACCAAAGATTTTCATGTAACTCACTTACCCTTTCTCTTTTGATTGTAATGTATAAAATAAGATACAAACTGCCTTCTCCAGAACATTATCTCAATTTGTTTGAGTTTTTGCTTCCTGGCAATTGTTGACAGTTTGACTCAAATAAACTAACAAAATTTCTTCACAGGTTTGAATATTTCTTACATTGATACAGAGCCAAGAAGGGGAGATATATTAAAAATTATCTACATAATATATTTATTATAATTGCTCATGTAGTTAGGGAGGCTGGTTAGGCATAAATCTGCAGAGTTGATATTCAAGTTTGAGTCAGAAAGCTTGCAGCTGCTGTAGAACCAGGAAGAGCTGATGCCCTAGTTCAAAAGGAAAAGCCAGAGAATTCCCTCTTAATGGGGGTGGGGAGAAGTCAGTCTTTTATTTTATTTAGCCTTTCAATTTATTGAATGAGGGTTATCTACATTATGAAGGACAGTCTGCTTTATTTGGTCTGACAATTTAAATGTTAATCTCATCCTGAAATACTCTCACAGAAACACCCAGAAAGATGTTTTGTTAAGTACTTAAACACCTTCTAGTCAAGTTGACACATAAAATTGACCATCACACCTGCAAATCTGGTCTTTCATAGTAGATCCAATTTTTGTGAGGCTTAAAGCTTAGACAATTGTTGGGAACCCAAATAACACATTATGTATAAAATTGGATATTTATTTAGAATGAGAAAAGAAATACCAACAAATTAAAATTTAAAAAATACAACAAACATTATGAAATTCAGAAAATGTTATATTTTTATTAACTGAGTGGTAGATCTATGTAATATATATTCCCCATCAACTTTTTGCTAATGACGCTTTCCTTATATGACAATTATTTTGTTATATCAATTTTTCATAGAAGAGAAAGATAATTTAATCTTTTTTGGTGGGTAAATGAAAATAATTTTATTATTAATCACTTTATAAGTTTTGATTAGGTTCAATTGGTAATGGGAATGTCATGTAAATTTTTGAGATTATTGACAAATTTTGGAAACCACTCAAATTTGTTCTTATGTGAATTGTAAGGTTTCAGGACGTTTCACATTTTCTTATGCAGTGATTAATTTTATATACTCTTGAATTAGTGATATGCCTCAGTTGGTTTGTTGTCAATATCTACATTATAATGTAAATGTTATAGGAAAAAGAAAGCTGGGGCCTAAAGAATTATGTATAAAGTTTATCCAAGCTGAGGGGAATGTTAAGGCCCTTTTAGTGATTATTTCTTTAATCCTGCCTATAAAATTAAATCCATATTTCTCAAAATCCCATGCAAGCTACTTTATGACAGACTCCTGCCTTCCTCTTTAACATATCTCTTGTCATCATCCTATCAGTTACACTGATCCAGACATACTCTCACTTCCATAGCTTTGTTCTTATTATCCCTCTGCTTAGGATAATTATCCTTCTCTTTTCTTCTGGCTAAATTTTTTGAGTTTTTTTTATGTTAGTTTTGTTGCATCAGACAGGTTACATTAAGTATAGATCAGTGACAAATAATATTGAATTTGAGGGGCTTAGAGCAACAAAAGTACATTTCTCCTAGTTCGAATTACATGTTCAATAAGTGGGTGTATTAGGGGTGGAGCTCTAAGTCAATCATTTACTGTCTTTTAGTGTCTTCATTACTTTCATATCACTCCTGCTTACATTTTATTGGCCAAGGCAAATCACATGGTTATGCTTTGCCTCAAAAAATGCAGAAAGTGCAGTCCTACCATGTATTTGGAAGAAAAACCCCCCAGGATATTATGTGAACAGAATAAGGACTTTCATAGAATATCTTCAGTGATCATCCATGGACTAGGCTAGTGGTCCTTAAGCATACTCACCTCTAAGAATGGTTCCTCTTATCCAAAGCTAATTTTTGTGCACTGGAATGGTCGTGATAAACATAAAATATCTAAATGTTTTTGTATCATTTGTAAAATAGTACCTTGGCTACTGAATTATTTCTTTTGTTCTCAGGCCATCATTACTGATTTTCTATACTCCTTACACCTCTCCACAGTGATATAATTGCAGAGTTAACATGGGCTTCTTGAGAATGCTCCTCTGTTTCTACAGCAGGCCTCTATTTTGATAGATTGGTACTCATACTATAACAGTTCAAAATATCTTGAATATCACCTAGCCTCTATTATAACAAAAATTACTGTAATGTTTACATGTCTATCTTCTCTAATAGATTTCAAATTTCATAAGGATTGGGATCATATCTTTCATTTCCATAACTTTGTTGCTTAGTAAAGTGTCTACATATTGGAGAAGCAATAAATGATTACCAAATTGAATTAAAAATAAGTATCTACATGATGCATCTCTCTTCATTGAGGAATAAACAGAACAAGTTTAATTAGAACACGAGACTCTGCAGATCAGAACACATTTGTCAACAGTAATGATTGTTACTGTTTGGGATAACTGAAGGGAATTGTGGAATGTCTACTCTTTGTGGGTCTGTATCAGATAAAAATTACTTCTCTGAGATGGCTTCATTGTGGTTTCACATTGTGGCCAGGAAATTGCCTGTTATGGACCTTACGGTTTTTCCCAGGCCTATACTGACATATAGAAACAATTTTGTAGCATTGAAATAATTTTCATTTCTTTTAAAATCACATTTTGTGAAGCAATTGGAAACCTAGAAACGAAAATGGGCACATTATAATCCATTTTGAATTGCTATTGAGGTGAAGAACATTACATTAAAGAAATACGGAAAATAACATTAAATCATTTTGGGATTGCTTACAAGGACTGCTGAGCTCTAAAGCCTTTACAAGTTTATTGACAAAAGCTCTGTTTCTCACACAAAAGGGAAAACTTCAGAGAAACCAGAGGATTGAAGACTTTACCTGAAGTAGTCATGGGAAGAAATGTTTTCTTTCGTTCAGTCCATTTGAATTGAGAAATCGAGAAATACAATTTAATGCTTTCAAATCCTCTGAGTTTCAGCTGCTCTTCTTCAGGTTGCTTCAGGAAACAAGGAAGCTCCCCACCCTGTCATTGTTACTTTGGCAGCAGTTAAGAGTGACAATTTGTCTTGAATGTGGTCTGGAGAGAAAAAAGCCTCTTGTTGGGATGGGTATAACAATTCTGCCAGGAAGCGGATGCTTAATTTGGGAAATATCACAAATAAGAAAAACATGAGAATGATATTCCATGTTGAGGGCCTAAGGGTCTGTCAGGTCTGTGAAGGAAGACCAATCTGAGCAGAGGTGTGCTGTGGACTTAGGCATTGGTGATCAATAATAGAGGTAGTGGTGGATGATGAGTGGATGTTCAAGGAACAAAGCTTGATTGGGAAATTTTCAGGGTGGAAGTTAGATTTGGGGGTTGGAAATACAAGTATCAGTGATGGGGTTGCGGGGAAGCAGGTCAAGGGATTCCTGGTGTGTTCCACCTAAATGTTTGCTTATGGCAAACATCTTACTGTTCTTCCTCTTTATGATGCCCTTGCTTTGCACTCAAAATGCCCTATGTAGTGTCAGTTACAAGAATCCTTCTGGAATTTGATTTACCACTGAAAGTTGCTCATTATGTAATACTATTTTTTTATGAAGACTGTACTCACTCTTGCATGAGAAAATATAGTAAGTCATCCCCTCCCCCCAAAAAAATATTAGAAAAAAACATTAGAAAAAAATATTAGCACCTGTTGAATAACAGATGCAAAGGCGATTTTTACTTTTTATCTCAACCATCTCTAAGCATTGCATTTAGGGTGGTTTTATTTATTTATTTATTTATTTATTTATTTATTTATTTATTTATTTTATCTCCTTCTCCCACTACTGCTCTGTGTCTGGCTGCTCTGCTAAGGGTCTGGTGTGGGCTCAGGAAGATTGGGGCAGTCCTTAGACTGCATGAACAAATAAGGTGATGGGGTAGATGTGGCACAAGTGGGATTTGAAACAAAGATGAAAGGTCAGTAGAAATTAAACAGGACAGATCTTAGGCATCAAAGCTGGGTAAATGCACACTTAAGGTAAATATGGTTGATAATTCTGAAAGAAGCTTAATGTTTCTACACTGGTTTGAAATAAGTAAGCCTGCTTTTTCTACTGCTTGCCAGATTTGGATTATCTGGTCCAATCATTTGTAAAGTAGAGCTAACTTGGTTTAAAAAATGTGCCTTATTTGTCTTCCTTCCAAATGACAAGTGCTGGCAAGGATGTGGAGATACTTTTAACAATAAAGGATGTGTAATACTTTTAACAATAAAGAATTATTTTAAAAATAATAAAAAATAAAATTTTAGGCTTAATTATTGATAAAAATCAAAACACACACACACACACACACACACACACACACACACACACAAAATCTGTGCCTGTTACATGTAGTTTTAGTTTTGTGCTATCTGTGACCACGACAATAGCATCCAGCTCTTCAGGATGTGCACTGACCAACTCCAAGAGTCTCCATTTGTAATACTTGAATGTGAATGGTGTCCCTCGGATTATGAAGTTTGTCTGCCCAGTGTGTGAACTTCCTACTCAGGATCCCCTGGTCATGTCTGTGAACTATGGGTAACCTCCTGTTTTCCTTACAGCTCTGTTTCCCTAGTAGGTATCATAACCAGGATTACCCCATTGATTAAAATTTCTGTTTAGTTTATAGAACACTACTTTATAATGTCTGCACTTTATTTCATTAGCACCCCAGCCACTCAGGTACTCTTTGGTAGTGGGACAGGGTCGGGAAGGGGTGCAGTGGCAAAGATGAAGTAAGTGCTACCCCCTGGTACTCTGCTACGTCCTTATCTTTTTTCCCATTTCTTCCTCCAAGAGTAAATTTTAAAAGAAAATATTTTTTAAGTGTAATTGTTTTGAAAAGAGAAGTGGCTTGTCAGGAATCAGTATTAATCTATTAGCAAGATTTAGACAAAGTATGTACAACTTCATCTAGTTTTAATTTCTAAGCATATTATGTTATAGAAACTTTAAAATTGATATTCTTATGATAATGAACACAAACTTTTATAATTCACTACTAAAAGGAGCGTTATGTGTAGTTAACCTCTTAGTAGGATTATTGTATAAATAAAGTTTTCAAATAGAAACTATGTAAAGATTGTATTCTCTAGTGTTTTCATTGTGGGATACCCAAGCCTTTTTACCTATAACAGTTGATATAAAAGCCTTAACATTATGATTAATCTAAATCAGCCTAAATTCTGATGGGAGTTAAACCTTTTCTCTATAAAGCTTTGAAGGATGTATTAGAACTAAAAATATCCCAGAACAGATAGTCTATGTTATGTAGTTGCATCTTGCATAGTATCAGATTTACTCAATAAGTCCTCAAAGACTTGAATAAGGTATAAACTTATTAATTTTAACACAATTAAGAAGGATTTTTCAAAGTTGGTGTAAAATAATGGAACTGTGTCTGATGCCGCATCTGCCATTTGGAGGAATTAGGATTAGCACTCACCTTCACAGGACAGTAACACATAATTAGGTCTTTTCCGACTGGACTGGCCACTTCCTTTCAAAATGTTGCCTATATTTCTATTCAGTATAAATGCAATAATTTGTGTTTATTGATGCCCGGTAACATATAGTTTTAGTTTTATGCTATCAGTGGAATTTCTTGTTTTAGAAATAACTTTTTCTCTTCCCAATATCTTTTCCCAACCATCTTCTTCTTCTTTTTTTCTTTTTTTTTTTTCTTCTTTCACTTAGATAGTTCTAGGATCAAATTGACTAGTCTCTTTATGTGCCCATTTTGCCTTAGCATTCAATTTCTTTCTGACCCTTAAACAGTTTGCTGGTTATTCACTTGGCAATCATTCAGCCTTTCCCCCAAGTAACTGATCTATTGTAGCAACATAGTGGAATTCAAAGACATAAGTAACTACAAATGAGAATCTAACTACACCAGAGACTACATGTCTGTTTCACTTACTTGTGTTAAAAAGATAGGAGTTAAACTTTGTTTTGTAATAAATGATAAAATTTTACATTCAGCAGTCCTTTCTCTTTCTGGTAAATTTTCAAAGCACTATCACTGAATAAGTAATGTATGCTATTGCAATCATAAGTTTAAAATAAAAGTATTCAAGAAGCCAAGCAATTAACTTTTAAAAATAGTTAGGAATAAATATCTTTATGTGGGATGAGTTTGATTTTAGCAATTAGTGTTTAAATGCTGAAAATTGACAATAATATTTTTCCTTTTATAATAACTAGAGGCCCAGTGCATGAAATTTGTGCATGGGACTAGGGGGGTCAGGGGGGAGAAGGTTTCTCAGCCCAGCCTGCACCCTCTCCAATTTGGGGCCTCTTGAGGAATGTCCGACTGCCCATTTAGACCTGATCCTGATGGGCCTAAGTGGGCAGTCAGACATTCCTCTCACAATCCAGGACTGCTGCCTCCCAACTGCTTGCCTGCCTGCTTTCCTGATTGCCCCTAACTGTTTCTGCCTGCCAGCCTAATCACCCCCTAACACACTCCCATGCCAGCCTGACTGATGTTTAACTGCTCCCCTGCCAGCCTGTTTGCCCCCAACTTCCCTCCTCTGCTGGCCTGGTCACCCCTAACTACCCTCCCCTGGAGGTTGATAGCTTCCAACTGCCCTTCCTTGCAGGCCTGGTGCCTCCCAACTGCCCTCTCCTTCTGGCCATCCTGTGGTGGTTATCTTGTGTCCACATGAGGGCAGAATCTTTGACCACATGAGGACAGCTATTTTGATCTTGTTTGTTGCAGTGATGGTCAATCTGCATATTGCTCTTGTATTAGATAGGATAGAGGCCTGGTGCTTGGGTGGGGGCCAGCTGGTTATTCTGAAGGGTGTCCCAGATCAGGGTGGGAATTCCCTTGGAGCATGGTGTGGCCTGAGCGAGGGGCCTGTGGTGGTTTTCAGGCCAGTCATGCCCCCTGGAAATCCAAGCAGAGGCCCTGGTATCTGGAATTTATTTATCTTCTATAATTGAAACTTTGTAGCCTGGAGCAGAGCCAAACCTCCTGCTTGCTCCATGGCTGACAGCCATTTTTATTTCCCTGCCTCCCTCTGTCCCTGCACTAGCCCAGCAGTCTGTTTCAGCCCCTCACCCATCATGGAACCACTCAGCTTAGGCTCTGGCCCTACCCATCCCGCAGGGAGAAACATGCTCAGTTTCTTGCAGACCCAGAAACAGCTGTGGAGTAGGGAGGTGGTTTTTCCTGAGGAGGGGGTTTGTGCTTTAAAGCTGGTGTTCTCTGTCCACCTCCCAGCAGTGAAGGCTGAGGGTTGCTGCAGGTGCTAAAGTCCTTGTTGAAATCTCCACTCCAGAGCCTCTCATAGGGGTGAGGTCGTGTCCCAGGAGGCTGCTCAGTGAAAGTACCACGTTCCTTTCAGAAGAAACTGAGGATCAATCAGAGCCTGGGGCTGGGGGGAGGGAAAAAGAGGTTGGCTTTCCATCTGCTCGCCAGTCCCCAGTCCCACCCTGCTGCCACCCAGCCCAGTTCCCTGTGGTTCCCCATTTGCCATCCATCCATCAGAGCCTGCAGGATGTGGGGAGGGATTGAGATGTGGTCAATGCACCTCATAGTGACTGCACGATTGGTCATTCTGGTTGTGATGCCATTATGGTCAATGGCCTTTTATTATATAGGATTGTATCCCTAGTACTTATTTATTTAAACTGGAAGTTTGCAGCTTTGGACAACCTTTCTCCAATTCTGAATCATTCCTACCCTCTGTCTCTGATGACCACAAGTATTATCTTTTTTCTATGAGGAGGCTGGTGGGTGTAGCAGAGGTATGGTCAATTTACATGTTTGTCTATTATTAGGTAAGATTTTACATCTATGTTCATTAGGGACATGGGCTTGTATTTTTCTTTTCTAGTAATGTCTTTTCCTGGTTTTGGTATCAAGATAATACTGACCTCATAAAATGAGTTTGGGAGTGTTTCCTCCTCTTTACTTTGTTAGAAGAGTTTGAGAAGGATTAATGTTGTTTTTTAAAAAATATTTTTATTGATTTCAGAGAGGAAGAGAAAGGGAGAGAGAGAGAAAGAAACATCAATGATGAGAGGGAATCATTTGATTGGCTGTCTCCTGTATACCCCCTACTGGGGATCAAACTTGCAACCCTCGAATGCGTCCTTGACCAGAATTAAACCCATGACCTTCCAGTCCGCAGGACAACGTTCTATCCACTGAGCCAAACCAGCGAGGGCTTTTTTTTTTTTTTTTTTTTTTTTTTTAATGTTTGATAATATTTTTAGTGAAGCCATCTGACTGGACTTTTCTTGGTTGGGAGATTTTTGACTACTGATTGAATTTCCTTAGTGTTAATTGGTCTATGTAGAGTTTCTCTTCCTGATTCAGTCTTAGCATTTTGTATGCTTCTAAGAATTTTCCTTTCTTCTAGCTCATCTAGTTTGTTGTGATATAGTTGTTCATGGTAGCTTCTTATGATCCTTTGAATTTCTGTGCTATAAATTGTAATGTCTCCTTTTTCCTTTATACAATAATTTTCTTGATTTGGGATCTCATTCTATTTTTCTTGATTAGTCTAGTTAAGGGTTTGTCAATTATCTTTTCAAAGAACTAACTCTGAGTTTGGTTAATATTTTCTATTGTATTTTTGTTCTCTATTTCATTTATTTTGGCTCTAATATTTACTATTTTCTTCTGCTAACTTTGGTCTCAACTTGCTCTTTTTTCTAGTTTCTTAAGGCATAGTGTTATTTTATTTGGAATATTTTTGCTTCATTATGTAGATATTTATTACTATCAAATTTTCTCTTAGAACCAATTTTGCTGCATCCCATAAGTTCTGGTATATTGTTTTTCCACTTTTACTTGTCTCTAATAACTTTTTTATTTCTCCTTTAATTTCTTCTTTGATCCATTGCTTGTTTAGGAGGGTATAGTTTAATTTGCTTGTGTTCATGAATTTTCCAGTTTTTCTCTTGTTCATTTCTAGTTTCATGCCAAATGGTCATAGAAGATACTAGTATGATTTCAGTCTTTTTAGGTTTCCTGATTTGCTTTGTGACCTACGACCTTGATCTTTCAAATATTATCTCTGGATAAGACCTTTATAGAACATGGATTTTTAAAGGTAAAATTTGGTTTAGCCATGGTACGCTGAAAGAGTTGTCTTATAAGATAAATTTGCTATGATGTCTACTTACATGAAAATATAGTCTCTTTTATTCAAGATATTTTTAAATTTGCAAGTTTGAAATAAATGAGTCTTAATAGGATTGGTCACCCTAATCCTATTCTAATTTGGGTTATGCTTACCTCAGATATCCCCATCCATTGCTCCTCATTACACCATATCATGCCTACTTCTGATATAGTATTTAGGAGATTACATTATACTATACTATCTAAGTGTTTGTCTTTCTATTAAGACTGATTTCTCTGAAGGGTAGGTATTATGATTTACCAATTTTTCCATTCACTTACCTAGTATACAAAAGTTATTTGATGATTATCTGTTGTTATAATATTGTCAATCTGTGATGTGGACAGCAATATATTCATCCTATTTTATTTCTTTTTTTTCCTTTATTTTGCTTTTTAAAATCTTTATTTGAGGATATTTTTTCATTGAGTTTTAGAGTATGGAATGAAGGGAGCGAAAGAGAGAGAAGGAGAGAGAGAGAGAGAGAGAGAGAGAGAGAGAGAGAGAGAGAGAGAGAGAGAGAGAGATAAAAGAAACAGTTGGTTGCTTCCCACATGTGCTCTTGACCAGGAATTGAATCTATGCACTTAGGTATACAGGCTGGCACTCTAACCACTGAGCACACCAGCCAAACTATCCCATTTTCAATTTTGTTTATAAAATTAATTGATTAAACTTATGATAAGGATTTTATTTAATTTGTTAATGATATAAAATAACTTAGTTTTACATGCGACAGGGGACCTTATCGATGTCCATGAGCACAACATAAAAGTTTTCTGTCATTTTTGATTTCATGACAAAATGAAATGATCATAGTTGTAATTCTTAGATTTTTAAGTTAGCTAATATTAAACTTATCAATGTTCTCTCAACAATCTGTTCATGTTTCTAGGTAAAGGCATATATACTTTGGCATATTTAAGGACAAATTACAAAAAATCTTATTTTAGGAAAGAAAAGGAGATAGATTTATATTTACATTTTGGCCTTTGCTTTTCACCCTTTCTATCACTTGAGGCTAGCCAGACCTAACACATTGACAATGGGCCACTCACATGCTCTAATCTGGGAGGCCTGCTGCTTCCTTTGGAAGGGTCATAACTTTTTATATAAGTAATGAAAGCAATCACTGCCTTCAGTTCAATTAAACTCAACATTTATTAATAGGAACCTATATTTTAGGCACTGTTTATGAATTCATATGTGATTAAATCATACTACCTCAGATGATGTTGTTATCATTAAGATACTCAGAAATACTTAATGATAACATTATCATCAAGATGCTCAGAGCTTAACAGGGACGAAAAATATGGCTGTAACAATCTGAGTTGCTTTACTTGAATTACTTACTATATTAATTTTTTTCTTCGGTACCATTTTAATTCCCATACACATTACCTCTCTGTTTTGTTTTTTCTCCCTTTTACTCCAATTTGGCCCCATCTTTTTTTTTTTACTGTGTATTGCTGTCTTCTATAGAGGCATTCATACATAAGCCCATTTCTTTTTGTAAAAAGATGTGCAATATTAAGTTGTGCAAATAACCACAAAATTTCATATCTGTTTATTTTCCCCTTTAAAATAAGAAAAATGGTTAAGCTAGCTGCTACCCCAATGTTAGCACTGGATGGATTGTTGCTTACTGAGTTCAGGTATATTCATGGTTTACTGCTGCCAGCCCAGCTATCCAATGACCTAAAAATGATCACAATGATATTAAATGTAATTCTGAGTTTTTTTCCTAGGAAACTATACATGTCTTAAGAGGCTTGTTCTAAGAATAGGATTATTGCTTCAAGGCTGTTTTCATGTTGGTAGAGATGCTCTGTATACATTTTCAAAAAAATATGCTTTTGTTGATTTTTAGAGAGCAAAGGCAAGGGATTGAGAGAGAAACATTTACAGAGAAACATCATTGATTAGCTGCCTCTTGAATGCCCCCTATTGGGGATTCAGCCAGAAATCTGGCAAGGTGCCCTGACTGGGAATTGAACATTCAACCTCTGAGCTACACCTGACAGGCTCTGTATGGCTTTCATAAGCTTGTTATCCATTTGGTTTAGAATAGCAAGTTCCTGGCACATTGTGTATTCTGGATCCAGTTCTTTAGAATGAGCGAAGGTGGCATGGGAAGGGAAAGAGGGACTTAAGGCCTTCTTTAGAAGGAATGCTTGACATGAAGGAAAACTTTGGGAGTTTTTTCCCCACACCAAAAATTACAGACAGTACCTAATTTTAAAAAGAAGAAAATGAAGAAATAGCAAATGGGAACTTCTGTACATGAAATATTATACTAAATGGAGAGTAAAAAAATGGAATAGAATTTCATGTTAGTAGGGTAAGATTTATTGTCACGGTACTTGATGACAAAGGATGTAGTTTTCCAGAAGAGTGTTATAAATTTTTCTCTCACTTTGAATAACAGAATTTTAGAATTGGGAAGGAATCTAAATTATTGTTCTTTTCTAACATTCATATGATATGCAAGTGGAAACAGACTCATTCGGCTCCCTGACCGATTGTAGAATCATGGAATTTGAGGGGCTCAAAGGACCTGGAAGATTATTTAATCTAACTGCCCATCTGAGAGGCTCAAATCGGTTTTTGACTGAATACTAGCATTTGAGACTGGAAAGGACAAGCATGGCTTCCTTGCTGTCCTTTGAATTGATGTCCTTTTCACAACATCATTATTAAGAGATTATCCAGTAGCTGTTTAACAATTCTTATTATTTGTGGTAGTTAAGTTTTATAAAGTTGCCTTGAACATTGAATTAGTGAATACTGAATCTTTGCCCCTAGGAGAAATACAGAATAAGGTTCCTGTCAGCCCCTGGAGACACATTTTGTCAGCCAGTTAACACATAACTTCCTTTTATGTGTGTTTCTGTTTAAAAGGACATTATTGAACATGTACTTTTGATTCCTAACATTGAAATCATGGCCCAAATAACTATAACCTTTGCCTCATGGAAGTGTATTTAATAAGTGTATTTTCTGGTAAGGCCTTCTTGTGCTTAGGAACACTAGACAGCACTTCAGCACTGTGCTTGGGAACAAAATTACCAACAACAAGAAAAAAAATGCTACTAAAGACATTGCAAAAAGAATACTTGTTTATAGTGTGGGAGCTGAAACAGAAGGCAGCAGGTTGCCTGTACCATGTCAGCTGGGAACGTGTGTGGGAGATGACTCAAATTTTTGTAGCTCTCATCAAGTTTCGTGACTTATGCTGTAAAAGCATCATAAGTATTGATTTTGTGGTTACAAGTACATTTAGTATGTGAATTCACAAATATGGAATCTGTGAATAATTACTTGTACTTCCAGTGCAGAAAATAAACTGAATTGAGGCTCACTACTCAGATTCATCTTTGGATATCACTACTCTTCCCCCCACCCCACCCCACCCCAGGAAGTTTGTCCTTGGCTTCCCAACATAAATAGAAAAAAAAAATCTGGGACCATATAAATAGCTATAACATCATCTCCTATAAGTCAGTCAAATATTTGCAGAGAACTATTCCCAATCTCCTTTCTAAGGTAAATCCACCTTTTATTCAACTGCATCTCAACAACATTAAGGTTTATGATTTCCTCATGAGTTTAATGAACCCCAGGAAATTATTAACTCTGGGTAGGACTATTGCCCTGAATCCTATGTTCTTTCCTACCCCAACCCATATAAACTTACTCATTGTAACAAACCTCCATGTAGCAATTACCCAGTAAATATAAAGAAAACCTTAAATTATAGAGAATTTGTTACTTCTTCCTTTCAGACCCTGGCCTAGAATCTCTGTCTTAAATTCTACTATGTGTACTTCCTACTACATTATGCTACACAAAGGAGTTCTGTAAAATAACATTTGGTTCCTAGTTGAAATTTAAGAATAACCAAAAAAAATTGTTTACTTGTAGAAGAGGAATCTTTATTGTCATTGAAGTGAATTATAAAATGTATATTTTTCCTTTAATCTAAAGTTTAGTTTTAGATCAAACAAAAGAAACTCCTTTTTCATTGGTGTTTTCCTTTGGTAACAGAAAGGGCTATACCTGGAGAGTATTGAGGATCAACCATAGTACCCCAGATACTGGAACTTTGAGTCTTTGGACCAATTTGTCTGGGAGATGTATACTTTGGTGGGCCTACAAATTACTGCCATTCACAGGATTTGGGTTATTAACTTTTTTGAATTAGTTGGTAGCATTTAAAAATCAAGCAACTTCACATAAAATTCTGGATTTCTGGCTTGTCTTGAAAAAAATCAGGTGAGTACGCTGGACTTACTTTTCTTTTTCTTTTTTTCTTTTTTCATTTTTATTTTATTTTTTATTTATTTTTACATATTTTATTAATTTTTTTAGCCCCCCTCTCTCCCTCCCACACATCCCCTCCCTCCCCAGAGTTTTGTGTCCATTGGTTGTACTTATATGCATGTATACAATGGACTTACTTTTCTATAAGGGAACACTTGGTGGAATTTTGTAGTAGCAGTTCACTTTAGATGGGATATGGACTGTTTCTGATTTGCCATAGTCTTCAATGGCATTGTATTATTTCCCTATCTCTGAGGTCCTTCCTGTCTTATTTTATATTACGTTTGTGACGCCTATTTTACCAGCTAAATGAAATGGAATCTTTATCCCAGTGGTTTAAAATATTTTCTATCTACACAATATATCATAGTATTAACATTGGAGTGTCTAAGGCCAGCTGTGTGGTAGTGCCCAAGGCTGCAGAAATAGGATTGGGCCTTCTCTCTAGCTTTCCCAGGTCTGATGCATCTGGCTCTGTGGGGGTGTGCACAATAAAGATAGGAGCTCTTGATTCTTGGAAAAATTCCACACTGTTGAATCATCCTTCCCCTGTGGACTCCAAATGGCTTCCAGCAGTGTCTGAGGCCTCCTGCATCCTTCCTCACATCTTATAGAAGAGCATTGCATTTGTCCCAGAATTCCCTGGTACTGGCTCTGCAACTCTTGCTGGCATCTACCATTAAAGGCTGTGCTAGAGAACTCATGATACTTGCTCTTGGGACCTAGCCACTATGGTGTGAGGAAACCTAAGCCTGTGGAGAAGGCACATGTGGAGAAAAGCAGTCCACAGCACCAACTGCAAGCCATGTGAGTGAGTCATCTTGGAAGTAGATCCTCCAGCCCCAGCTAATGCTGTGTGGAACAGAGATGAGCTGGTGAGGTGGTTAGCAGATTTGTGGGCAAACTATATGATTGCTATTGTTTTAAGCCACCAACTTGGATTGGTTGTTTGCAGTAATATGTAACTGATGCAACCCCACTTTCTAAGTGGGTTCCCTGGGCTTGGAAGGCAGGAAGTAGGCTAGGTCTTTTATTTTTTTAAGTGTATTTTTGTTGATTTCAGAGAGGAAGGAAGAGGGGGAGTGCTAGGGCAAAAAAAGGGAAAGAAAAAAATTGGATTTCTAGGGACAGTGCAGGAAGCTGGATTCAGCACAGTGACAAACAGGGTATGGCCACAGAGGTAAGGTCTTAAAAGGCCAGATTGCCAAGGTCTATTTTGAATTGCACCCTGAAGCAAGGGGGGCATGGGAAATTTTAGAGCAAGGGAGTGACATGATCGCATTTCGTGTTTTAGAATGATATTCCAGGTCACCATATGGAGCTTGGAGGCAGGGGATCAGAGAAAGAAATCTCTTGCTCTGCAATTCTCATATTCTGTACCATAACTAGTAGGTCATGAGAACATTGGTGGGTAAATCCCCACTTTATATTTTTCTTTTCTACAATTTAAGTGTTTTAAGCTAGCTATGCATTTCCCTGTTATCATTGCTTCAGTATATCCCACAAGTTTTCATATGTTTCATTTTTTATCATTCCATTTAGAACATTTTATAATTTTCCCTTGAAGTGTCATGTGGCCTTTGACCTATAGATTCTTCAAGATGTGTGTTTTATAATTTCCAAATATTTAAATTTTTTGTGTCTCATTATTTATTTTAACTTACTTCTATTGTGGTCTGAGAACAACATACTCTTTAAATTTTATCAATATTGTTTGATGGGTAAATGTATGGTTTATCATGGTTTGAAGGTGCCATGTTTGCTGGAAAAGAATGAGTGCTACAGCTTTGAATTTAGTGTTCTATGAATGTCATTTACATCAAGGTAGTTGACAATGTTCTTCTGATCTATGTATTTCCTCATTTTTTTTGTCAGCTATTCTACCCACTGTTTGGAGTGGGATCTAAAAATCTTTAGTGATTAATATAGAATAGTTTAGATCTTTACTTTTTTCATCAGTTATTTCTTTCAAATTTATTGAAGCTCTGTTATACTAGACCAGAGGCCCAGCACACATGAAATCACATGTGAGTAGCTCGCTTCCACTTGCCTCAGCTGTCCGCCCCACCCATCACTGCTTGTAGCTCGCTGTCCCGCCCTCTGTTGCTGGTAGCTCTCAGCCACTAGTAGCTCGGGCTCTGACCCGCTCGCTGCAAGAGCCATTGCACATTTGGTCATGATTGCATTACACTGTGACGGCCACGGGCCTTTTATATGAGATACACATGTATGATTATTATAACTTCTCTGTCAATGGATCCTTTACAATATGGATATCTCTCTTTAGTTTGGATAACACCCATTTTCTTAGGTGCCTTCTCTGATGTTAGTAGAGCCACTAAGGCTACATTATACTCTCTGTTGGCCTGAGGTGTCTTTATCATCCATTTACTTTCATCTTATTTATGTCTTTATATTTGAAGTGAGTGCAATTATAGACAGCATATGGTTGGGTCTTACTTTTTATTCATTTGAGAATTTCTGCCCTTTACCTGGAATTTTAGTACATTTACATCTAATTATTACAGAAATTATTGATGGTTGGTTTAGTTTTATAATTTCACCGTTTGATTTCTACTTCTATCCTGTGTTGTTGTTGTTTTTTTGTGTGTATGTTTTTTTGTTTTGTTTTTGTACTTCTGTTCTTGTTTGGGGTTTGGAGGAAAAATACATTTTGGCATAAAAATTGGTAATTTAAATTGGTGTAGTATTTGAAAATCTTATTGCATATTATATATTAAGCAGGTATTAGTAATATTAGGCTGGAAGGAAAGCTCTGTTTATACATTATTAATAAAAGGTATTCTGCTTTGTGCTTCCTTTTCTTGGCAGCGTTTGTATTCAGCATTGCCAGTTTCTTCCCTGTAGGTGAGCATTTGGAGGCAAGCTTCAACACCTACTATCTACTCAGGTGTGTCATGAGCAATATTGAAATCATTTGCATATTCAAAGATATGCCTTCTAGCACTGTGCACAATGCTCAAGGCATCATTGAGTTTTTGGGAACATAAAATCCAAAGTCTGAAGTCATTGCTATCGATACTTTGTTTCTTATTCACTATCTTCAAAGCATAGCCTTTGTCCAACCACAGCCAAAAGCTCCTAGACCTAGACCATGGGCAGTGACTCAATGAAACAGCTGGTAGAAGAGAAAGATCTGGATCTAAACAGCAGCAGCACAATCATGTCATCAGCCCTTTCCCCCTAAATATTAATAAGATGAGAGGGTGGGATCACTTTCTTGATGTCCATAATTATATTGTGGGAACTTTAGAAACATTTTTCAAGACAGATTTGATGTTCATGTAGTCATAATTTTATCTTTCCTCAAATGTTACAATAGGGAACAAGCATTCCTTGTGATATAATCCATAATCCTGCCTTCTCTAGACCAGATATTCAGCACCTTAGTTTTGACATGTATATATATGAATCTTGTTTATTACAGGTTCAAACTTCAGCTGTGGGAATGGGTTGTAAGGATTAGTTTTGTGGTTGCACTTTAGAAATATGTGGTGATGCATATTTAATGACTTTGTGATGTAGCAATTACAAGTAAGTCATGTTGGTTCATGGATATTAGCCCTTTACACAATATGATCATTAAATACATTTTTGTGATGTCAAAGGCTCATTTATTTTCTCCTCTGTGTCATACTGGAAATCTACCATTTGTTATGGAAGAATTGTGACTTTAACATTTCACCAGATTGGAGTATAGATTATGTCTCATCCTTTTAGTATTAAATGTTTTTGTTTTCTTTGAGTGAATGATTGCTTTCTTCTGTGGGCTCATCTAGTACCATGTGGAATTAATTTTCTATTTCATTGAAATAGAAAATTCAATGCCCACCACACACTTTCTAAATCACACATAAACACAGAATTATTTTTGTGTTATTCTATGGTCAGAGCTTGTTATTGAACTAAAACAATCAAACATATTAATAGTACTACTCCTTGGGTCATTCTGTTAGGAACATGGGCACTAGTTATTTTTCTTTAACCTCATCTGTATCAGTCAACTTAGTTTGTTATATTGTAGTAATATCCAATCTCACCATCATAATTACAGTGGTTTATGACAACAAACTTCATTGTTTGCTCACATTATATGTTAATTGTAGGTCATTCATTGTGTATGACTCATTTTTACAATGCTTTTAAAAAAATTAATATTTTAAAAATAATTCTTATTTTCCCATTATAGTTGATGTGCAATATTATATTAATTTCAGGTGTACAACCCAGCAATTATTTTTATAACTCACGAATGATCATCCTAATAAACCTGCACCCATTTGACACCATACATAGTTATTGCAGTATTATTGACTATATTCCCTATGCTGGGCTTTTTATCCCCATGACCATTTTGAAACTACCAATTTGTGCTTTCTAATCCCTTTATCATCTTAAACTCATTTCTTTAACCCCTTTCCCTCTGGCAACTGTCAAAATATTCTCTGTACCTATAAGTCTGTTTCTATTCTGCTTGTTCATTTATTTTGTTTTTATATTTCACATATAAGTGAAATCATATGGCATTTGTCTTTCTCTCTCTGACTTATTTCACTCAGCCCAGTACCCTCTAGGTTGAGCCATGTTGTTGCAAATGGAAATATTTCGTTCTTTTTTTTTTTTTTTTTTTTAATTCATGGCTGAGTCATATTTTGTTGTATATATGCACCAATACTTTTTTATTCATTCACCTAGTGATGGTCACTTAGGTTGCTTCCATACCTTGGTTATTATAAATAATGCTGAAATGAACAGATGGAAACATATGTCTTTTTGATTTAGTGTTTTGGGTTTCTTTGGGTAAGTACCCAGAAGTGGAAATGCTGGATCCTTCATTATCTCTTGTTATAGCCTTTTTAAAAATATTCTCACCCAAGGATATATTTTCATTGACTTAGAGTGAGAGGAAGAAAGTAAGAGGGAGAGAGAGAAAACATCAATGTGAGAGAGAAACATTGGTCAGCTGCCCCTTATAAGTGCCCCAACCCAGCACCTAGCCCACAACTTTAGGTATATGCTTTAACCAGGAATCGAATCCACTAGATTTTGATATATGGGATGATACATAATTCAGTCTATTCCAAGATACCTTGTAGTTGTCAGATGTTCATGGGAGAGCTATACTTTTAGTTTCTTATCTTTTTAAAATTTCTTTATTGATTAAAGTATTACATATTTGTCCTCATCCCTCCATTAACTCCTCAACCACCACCCCCCACTTGTGCCCTCACCCCCCTGGTGTACATGTTCATTGGTTAGGCTTATATGTATGCATATAAGTTCTTTGGTTGATCTCTCCCTCTTACCCCCTCCCTTCCCTACCTTTCCTCTGAGGTTTGATGGTCTGATTGATGCTTCTCTGTATATGGATTTGTCTCTGTTCATCAGTTTATGTTATTCATTATATTCCATAAATGAATGAGATCATGTGGTATTTATCTTTCTCTGACTGGCTTTTTTCACTTAGCATAATGCTCTCCAGTTCCATCCATGCTGTTGCAAAAGGTAAGAATTTCTTCTTTTTTACTACAGCATAGTATTCCATTGTGTATATATACCACTGTTTTTTAATCCACTCATCTGCTGATGGGCACTTACCAAAGCCGGTTTGAATCAGTGGATAGAATGTCTGCCTGCAGACTGAAAGGTCCCAGATTCGATTCCAGTCAAGGGCATGTATCTTGGTTGCGGGCACATCCCCAGTAGGGGGTGTGCAAGAGGCAGCTGATCGATGTTTCTAACTCTCTATCCCTCTCTCTTCCTCTCTATAAAAAAAAAAAAATCAATAAAATATATATTTAAAAAAATAGACTTCTTAAACTTTTAATGGCAAAGAGGAATTGGTATTGTTTAAAAAGAGAAAAGAAGGCTTTTAGATGGCGACAAAGTATTTAAAATGACACAGGATGTTGGAACAAATAAATTTTGTGCCATACAGCTTTTTAACGTCTTTGGTTAATAGACTTATGTGATAAGTATTTACTATCTACACTTACTTGTATTGTTCAGAGAGAAGATGTAATATTTCTGGGGAAGAGTCAGATTAATTATTACTTAACTGGGCTTGTTTCCCATGCATCAATTGCCTTTTTTGAGGGCGATGGGATGAGGACCAGATGTCATCTTACACATACTGAGAACTATACCACAGGTGAGGAAACTTGAAGTTAAGAATTTGGGGCTAATAAAAAGCAGAGCAGCTGTCCCGGTAAATGGAGAGAAATCATTACTCTCTAGACTTTTACTCTAATTATCCACATTTTGTTGTTAAAGCAATCAACTAATGGAAACTCAGCACTTGTAGTTTGTGGTAGATGTCTAACCACTAGGTTTCTGGAGGCAGCGGAGCAGGGAGAGCTCTGATTTGTAGCATTTGGCAATTTCTGTGGTGTAAATACTCCACCATGGCTGATTTCAACTTATAAACATGAGGCCACATACGTGGAGCTATTAATATGAAGATGCTGACAATTGCTCTTGCTGGCTGTAGCACAAATTGGAGTGTACCAACTTGTTTCTCCTCTACTAACTTGGATTTTACTACGTATTATGCTACTATAATATTTAAGAAAAAAGTTTATATTTGCATGAACACATTGTTTCCCTATTCCAAAATCTGTATCCCTTTTTGGTGAGTAAGTTCAGCCATGAAAAGAACCTAATTCCAAAAGGACCTAAAGAAAGCACCATGGCCCATGGTACATGCTGCTGTGGGCAGATGCTAATCCTATAAATAAATAATTTGATACTTGACAAAGATGGTATATCTGACTGTTAGTCTTTTTGAAAGGATAAACTGTGCATGTTCTCCTATGTGAACACAATTTCACCGTAGCAGCTCCAAGGTGGGCAGAACCAGAGTCGTTGCCTCAAGTTCACCAACAAAGCAAACGTTTTAACTACAGGGCAGATTCACTCTGCACCACTGCTATATACAGACCAGGGGAACTGAAGTATGCAGAAGTTTTTCTCCAGAGTAGATTGAAAGAATTTAGTGACATAACCTAAGGCAACCACAATGCCAGAAATACTACTCAAGTTGCTAATTCATTTGTTGGCTTTATAACCACTGGGGGAGAGGATACTTGAGTGAACTTGTAGCAATTAAGATATCTGCTAATATTTATGACCTTTTTATGCAGGTAAAATTCACTCTTCTTAAAACCATACAGCACCTGTCTCAAAATCTTTTTAGAGTAAGCTGGGGTCATAAATAAACAACTCAGCAGACATCTCTTATTGTCAGAAACTGAGAGTATTTGATTACATTCTGATTCCTATCTTCTGGTGGCTTTTACATGCATTCTGACAACCTCTATTCTCATATGCTTCATCCTTTGTAGCTTTTCTTTATAGGAAATGCAGTGCATAGGTCCACTGGCATTGAATTTCTAAAATGCACATACAATGTTCATAATGAGATGTGAACATGTCTGTAATTGGCCTACCTGACCTTGTGAGGTTGCCAGACTGTAAAGGAAGAGGTTTTATCCACATCAGCACAGTCTGTAGACATGTGACTAACATTAATGTATCCTATATACTAATTAAGAGCTTTGGCTTTGGAGACATGCTTCCTGTATTAAATTTCAGCTTTGTCTCTTACTAGCTTGTATGATGATGGGAAAATCACTCAATCTCTATGAGCCCGTTTCCTCATCTATAAAATGGGGAAAATATACTTTACATACAGGCGTCCTCAAACTTTTTAAAGTGGGGGCCAGATCACGGTCCCTCAGAGAGCTGGAGGGCCGGACTATATGAACTACTAATTCCTACTGTAACACCTCGGCTGCGCTCACTGCCCAAAAAACCTGGCGGGCCGGATCAGACTCCTCTGCGGGCCGCATGTGGCCCCGGGCCGTAGTTTGAAGACGCCTGCTTTACAAGGACTGCTGTGAGGATAAACTGAGAAAATCCTCATAAAGCATTTAGAATAATTTCTAGAACATAATCAATAAATATTAGCCATTATTATAATAAAGTAGATATACAGAGGAAATAAGAACATATATTTTAGTATGTATATGCTATGGTGCTGAATGTCCCAGATTTTATTTTTTTAATATTTTCCTTTAAAAAAAGTTCAAGTCAGTAGTTTGGATTGACTATGTAATGGGAGTATATTCAGCTATTATGTCTTCCCAAACCACATAGGCATTTAATTCCTTAATCACAGGAAAGACCATAAGAAGATACTTTTTTCTTTTTTCTTGAATTTATTGGGATGACACTGGAAGATATTTTTAAGCAACATATTTCTCTTTAGATTTTTACAATCTCAATATATCTTTCCAGTTGATAAAATTATTCTTCTTTACCTAGAATTTGTCATATTCCCATCCTCCCTACACTAGATAATATTGCTTACAGAAGATACTGAACTACTTTTTTAAAATTATTAATATATTTTTATTGATTTTATGTGTTCAAGCAATTGGTTATTTATACATGCATTTATTCCTTTAGGAACATATTGAAACTTTAATTTCCTATCACAGATGCTGTTCAACGCCACCAGGAACTGAAGGAAGCATCCCCTTAGTTGCTAGGAAGATTGTCAACTTAGCTTCCAGCCTTCTCCTAGAGATATCTCAGCTGAAAGTGTTGTTCTGCCCAAGGTCATTCTGCTCAGGCATCCTACTTCTGATGACTGGTTTGTGTGGGTACAAAGGCCTGGGCCTCTCACCCCAACTTCGTTCAGCTCTTAGGCCTATTGCAGCTTCAAAGTTTTCTATGAGATTAACAGAAGCCTTGTCATGTCTGTCACACCCACCCATTCTGGTAAGAGAATACACTTGTATGATTTCAGCTTTTTATAAATTAAATAATTAATGACTATGGGCCAATTCATGGTCATTTTTTGTAAATGTTTTTTGTGTGATTGAAAAAAACACCCACATATGGTAAAGATATTAGTTGCAATGTCTATTTATGTCTCTCATGTCAAGTTGTTGATTGTTTTGGTCAATCCTCTGTCCTCACTAATCGGTTCTCCTTCAATATGGTCCAATCTTCTATCAATTCCTGAGCAGTATGTGAAAATCTCTCACCTTGATGTGTCTAATATTCTTTGTAGTTTTTCTCATTTATGTTTTATGTGTTTGAGAATATGTAATTTATATAAATTCAAATGCATATCTAACCTAATAATAAAGTAATATGCAAATTAACCATCATTTGGCAACACAAGCCACGCCCACGAGCCAATCAGAGTGAGTAGGCAAATTAACCCAACAAAGATGGCGGTTTATTTGCATATGTGCAGGGAGGGAGGAATGAAGACTGGAGACAGCATAGAAGGAAGAGGGAGGGAAAGTGGAAAGCAAGGCATCTGCGGCTGCTGAAGGGAAAGCCCTGGCAGCCCATGCAGGGCGGGGCTGGGCAAGGCGCACTGCAGCAGCGCTCTCTAAGCTGAGGAGGCAGCAGTGGTGGGAGGCAGCAGGGGCAGAGGGCGCAGAGGGACAGGAGTGCAGGACAAGGGGCACAGCAGCGGTGGCAGCCTGTGTGGCCTCAGAGACAGGGGCGGAGGTGGCTGCGGGTGCAGTGGCCCAGGCGGGACAGGAGGGTGCGCCCCACCCAGTCTGCCTGCCCCGCCCTGGCTGCCTCAGCAAGAGAGGTGGGAGTGGCAGGAGGGAACTCATCAGGCAGAGGCTTTAAGCTTGGCCAGGGCCTGCTCATCAAGCAGAAGCTTTACCCTTGGGAAGGGGCCGAGTATCTGATGGGAGAGGTGGGGGTCCCCTTCCCAAGCCTAAAGCCTAGGGCAGAAGCTTTAGGATTGGGAAGGGGCGGAGCCTGAGATCAGAGTTTCTGGGCGGGGGTTGGGGGGTTGACAACCCCTTCCCAAGCCTAAAGCCTGGGGCGGAAGCTTCAGGCTTGGGAAGGGGCTGAGCCTGTGATTGGAGGTTCTGGTGTGAAGGGGGGACTCCTTCCCAAGCCTAAACCTGGGGCGGAGGCTTTAGGCTTAAGAAGGAGCCGAGCCTGCAAAGGGAGATGAGGTTGGGGAACCCCTTCCCAAGTCTAAACCTGGGGCCCAGCCTGTGATCAAAGGTGCCGGGTGTGGAGGAACCTCTTCCCAAGCCTAAACCCTGGGGCGAAGGCTTTTGGCTTGGGAAGGGGTTGAGCTTGGGATTGGAAGGAAGGGGAAAATATCAATGGAAACATATCCTCAGGTGAGGATAAGAGGGAAAAATAAAGAAATGTTATATCCACCCTAACTGGTTTGGCTCATTGGATAGAGTATCAGCTTGCAGACTCAAGGGTTTCCAGGTTCAATTCCGGTCAAGGGCATGAACCTTGGTCGTGGGCACATCCCCAGTAGGGGGTGTGCAGGAGGCAGCTAATCAGTGTTTCTCTCTCAATGATGTTTCTCTCTATCCCTCTCCCTTCCTCTCTGTAAAAAAATCAATAAAAATATTTTTTTTTTAAAAAAGAAAAAGAAATGTCATATCCTATGAAAGACACATCTTGAAAATGCTTAAAGAAAGTTGTCGTTTTTTCATGGTGAAGGGACTGGAGTCCATGTTGATGAAAATACCTTGGCGGCTATGGTGACTGGCAGTGGCTGCAGCAGTGGGGTGATAGGACTGGTGCCTTCCCCTGATCAGCCAGGTCACCTCAAGCAAAGGTAGGCCAGATTGTGACTTAGGTCCACTTCCAATCCATAAACCACATGTGTCAAACACAAGGCCCGCGGGCCAAATCCATCCCGCCAGGCCTTGCAATGTGGCCCGCACCGCGCTGTCATCACTGCACTCCGCTGCGTTTCCATCACAATGACAGTTTATGACTGTTCAGTAAACCATTCGGCCCGCGATTTAGGCTGGATTTTAGATTTTGGCCCCTTCTCTGATTGAGTTCGACACCCCTACTCTAGAGGCTCAGTGATGAAAATTCATGCACTCAGGGGGGGTCCCTCAGCCTGACCTGCACCCTCTCACAATCCAGAACTCCTTGGGTAGGGTCCCTAGGCCTGGCCAGAGATCAGAACCTATCGGGGCTTTCCTTCCCCTTCCTCCTGACTGCTGGCCCCACCCCCGCTGCTGCCACTGCTTGCCATCTATGCAGCTCTGTCCTTGCCTCCCCTGCCACTGGTAGCCCCCCTCAGCAGCTGACAGGTGTGGGGTGTGATCACTTGGCTGGCCTGGGCATCCATCTTCAGGGCGATTGCTGGCTGGCCCCACACACCCACCACAGCATCGCTGGCTGGTGGATCACCCGGCAGAGGGAGGCCCTGCCCACCCACTGCAAGGCCACAGCCAGGTAGCCTGGGCCTCCCCCCCCCCCCCCCCCCCCCCCCCGCTTTTTTTTTTTTTTTTTTTTTTAAGTAAGAGTAATGTTTACTGAGCGATACAGAACTGAGTACTATGAAGGGTTTACCAGGATGGAAATGCACCACACCCCTGCCCCTGCCACCCCCAATACCCAGAGACTACAGTACTTAGAAGTGACATGCCATGGCCATAACTGCTGAATATCTGTTCATAACAAACAAACCATAGCGTATTTATACTGTATCACATTGAGTGATTATAGAAATCCATTTATATATTGCTTATATAAAATCTTCCTTTTTTTTTGTAAAAAATAGTCTGAACCACCTTTATAAAATTGGGAGCTTTGCAAATGTCAAGGACCTAGTACAGTATAAGTAAAGTAACTGGTAGAAGTGGACAGAAAACAATAATTTTAGAAGCCAAAATTGGAGTCAAATTTCTACTTGGCATATTTGTTTAGATAATTGCCTTACACTCTCCTCATTTTATCCTAAAATATCTTTCATGTCATGGTGATGTACATGTCAGGTAGGAGGAAAGTCTCAAAGCTGTAGTCTGCTGCTGGGCTTTGATAGGATATCTCATTCCCTGTCTCTCAGGGCCAAACACCTTCCATACCAGTTATACCTCTGTGGGAGTTTCCAGGGACATTGAGAAAACACAGAAATAATACCTGTCAGAATCACAAGGAACTTTGGCCCCCTAAGTGATATCTTGCTTTTATGTGCTGACATCATGGCAGAATTAAATTTAACATCATAAAGCCAAAGGAAGCATTGATGAAAAATAATTACCTAATAATATTTGCAGAACCTTAATAGGTATTGAAGGGAACATGGAGGTGAACACAGTCCCTGCTCAGGGTATAATAGCTGCAAGAGGACTGGTAAAGCATGCCCTTGGGGGAGGGGGTGGTGGCACTGATTGCTTACCAGTATGAGGTTAATTACCTCTTCAAGGACTGACAGAAGTGACATTGACAAGAACAGAAAAGCAGAAGGCCTTGAAAATCATTCTCTTAACCAATTGGGAGGAAGAAATAAAGGGAGATATAAAGTGAAATCATCCTGACACACCGCAGGCATCCCTCCTTTTGCTGCTCCTGTCCATTCCTAAGATTGACATGAGAACCATTCCTAACGGGGTATGGCTCAGTCACATTTTAGAATCATTTTAATGTTTACTTTGAATTTGAAGACAGCAGGAGCCTTAGGAATGATTCACTGAAAAGCTGGGTCCAGTCCAGCATATCCGAAGTGAAGTGTTTTAGAATCTTTCCAGATCAACATTGGATAGAGTATAGCCACTTATTACTCTTTATTTTGAAGGGCAATGGTCTGTGGGGACCATTCTAACTAAAATAGGTTTCTTTTTACTTTAAATAGAATGCCAAATATAATTGGCCTTGCTTCTTGAAAATTAATTCTAAATTCATGTCACTATTTTAAAGGCTAAATTTACATTACATATTCTTTCTGAGCAAGATAGCATTAGGCCATATAATAATATTGCAATAATAAAAATGTACTTTATGTGTAGCATAATAGGATACATTTATGGAACAGTATTTTGAGCCAAATTCTGTTTTAAACTTTAAAAATTTAACTCCCTTTATCCTCATGCAACCCTTTGTGGTAGACACTGTTATTGTTATTCTATTGTAAATAACTAGAGGCCCGGTGCATGAATTCATGGGTGGGGTCCCTCGGCCTGGCCAGTGATTGGGGTTAATCAGGGAGTGGCGGGAAGCAGTTGGTCAGGGGGAGGGACCGTGGGAGGCTGGCCAGCCAGCTACGGGAAGTTGGCTGTGGGAGTGCACTGACTACCAGGAGGCAGCTCTTGTGTTGAGCATTTGTACCCTGGTGGTCATTGTGCATTATAGCAACCAGTCCACCTGTCATTCAGCCATTTGGCTGTTTGGTCTTTCGGTCGCTTAGGCTTTTATATGTGTAGATAAGAGTAAGACACAAAGTTAAGATTACACAACAATTATGCATTAGAGGCTAGGATTGAGCATAGCAATCTGATTTTAGGTGTTAAACCCTTAACTTTCATGCCCTTTGGCTTCTCTGAGCACACATGATCTTAGCTATTTATCTGTATTCAACTTACAACATTAATTTCCTCATTGTAATAGATTACTAGACCAATGATTTTCTATTTATAGTCAAGTAATTATAATCGCAATACTGCTTATTCTATCATTATCCTTGTCTGGAAGACAAATTCATTACAGAGTATATGATAATGAAATGTACATATAGGAAATATGGCAGAACATACCAGAAAATAAACAATTTGAAGTCCATCATGTAAATGTTCAAATGTAGCATACATAATTGCTGCTGTTTCCTGTCTTATTCATTACAATTAGCCTCCAGAGCCTTTATTCAATCAGTCTTCTCACTAAAGTGAAGTTATCTTTCAGCTGATCAAATGTGATGCTCAAACATTTCAACTCTGCCTCTACTTAAATATTTGAATTACACATTTGAGGATGTACAAGAACACATTTCTGATAGCTTGGTTGGACAGATTAGTTAGCAGAGCAGAAAAATCTCAGGCTCAGGAATCAGTTTCCATCCAGAGAGAGCATTTACTTCAATTCACTGATTGGCAGTTGCTTAATCTTGTATTTCCCTTTGCCCCTCTGTAAAATGGAGATATTTCTGAACCTTCAGAGAGGATTTGTGACAACAACAATAATATTATAATTATTTTTAAGACAGATTCTTTAAGCAGGCATGATATTTATGGATAGACAATGAAATGATAGTGATAATATTTGAAGCTTTGTTTTATAATAAAGCAAGCCAATTGGTAAAATAATTTGATTTGAGTTTATAAGGACATTTAAAATAATTTGAATTTTTTTAAGTCAAACTCCTCCTAATGTCTCTATGAATAGTTTAGATTCCTGATCAGTTTCCCATACATTATTATTGTAAGCATACAACTTTGTATGATATGTAATTTTCCTGTATTCATCATGAAAACTGTCCTTTTAGGGCAGTCATGTCAAAATAACAAGGCTATGTCTTTTTGATAATAAATGAATATGTTTTCTATGGAATCATAATAACAGTAAGTGATTAAACTAACAAAAACAATATATAATGCTCCAAGGATTAAGCAAATGAAAAGTTTCTGGGGAAAAAGTGCACATAATCCCACTATTTAAATTAAGTTGACATGATTTTCTCAAAAGTTGAATCTGTGAGATAATTCTGTTTGTAGTACTAATATTGATGATTAAAAAGCTTGGCAACTGAGTTGTGACCAGAAAGGCAACAATTGTGTACTTTATCTGGTATAAATAAAGCTACAATAGAAGAAAACAATTTTATTTTGTTTGTTTGTTAATCTTCACCCGAGGATATTTTTTCACTGAGTTTTAGAGAGCGTGGAATAGAGGGGAGAGACACAGAGAGAGAACATCGATGGGAAGGGGACACATCAATTGGTTGCCTCCTGCACATGCCCTGACTAGGGCTGGGGACTGAGTCTGCAGCTGTGATTATGTGCTCTTGCCTGGAATCAAATCCAGGACCCTTCAGTCAGAGGGCCAACACTCTATTCACTGAACCAAACCAGCTTTGGCTAAAATAACATTTTTAAGATTCCATGATTCCATTCTGACTTGCCTGTGGTGACAATGAAGTGTATTATGGCTCACGTATATTTTTGTTACTCTAAAATAAGGAGTTATGGGGGGAAATCAGGTCTTTAGTATCATTATCCTTTTCAAGAGCCAGATCTTAATTAATGAGATGGGATACATTATTCTCCGCCCCTCCTCCCCCCCCGGCTTTTCTCCTGTGGTACATTGCATTTGCTCTTCTTGAACTAAAGAGAATATTCAGGGATTTGTGGCAATCCACTGAAAATTTTATAGCCTGAATTGACTTTTCAGGTTCATGCAGCAACACTCAGAATATTAAACTGACACCTTTGAATTTTCCAAGGCTTTTAGCACACATCTTCTTTTCATTTCTACACAGTTTATAGAGTGGCTATTTTCTAAGTCATTGGAGTCTGCAGAAAGTTGTTGCTGACAAGATTTCTGAGAGGAAGAGTAAAGGTGCGACACAGATCCTCGATTGTCCCAGATCCTTGGTAATGTTGGCAATCAGGCTATTGGGAGATTCTTCACCATCACTGTCAGCCAAACAATTCAACTAGGAGAGACAAGAATGACCAATGAAATGACAGGAGTGGAGGTGTTGTGGTTTTAGGAATGATATGGGGGTTGTTTGGAATGAAGCAGAACAGTAAGTGCAGGAATGTGTTATAGTACAAATGTCTCTGTCCATGGGGGGAGGTGGGGCAGGAATTGGGCATACACTTGAACATTGGCAAGATTCTGCAAACTAGGTTTGTTCCTCAGACTAGACCTCAAAAGTCATTTAAAGATGTAATGAAAATTGCTTGGTTAAAATACAAAAAAGAAGAAAAAAAGAAAAGAAAAGAAATACAACTGATACCATATTCCTGAATAGGAAAGCTGTATAAAACAATAGTTAAAAGCTTGAGATTTTTTGTTTTGTTTGTTTTTACTAGTTGTATGACCTTCGGCACATTAATCTCAGTAGGTTCCCAGTTTTCTCATCATAAAATGATAATGCTAATAGTATCCATTTCAGATATTATTTTTTTGGGATTAAGTAATGCAATAAAGTGTACTGAACATTTCCTTAAACATATGAAATTATCAAGAAATTTCAGTTATTACTTCAAAATTAATATGAGACTATGATCGTGCCTAACAAGAAAAGAACTTTCTGAGAGTTGTTTTCATTGTATGGAATACTTGGAAGGAGAGAATGAAAATATTGACAGAATTTATACAGTTGCTCAAAGAACAGCAAAACAGCTCATATTATATATATTATATATAAAGGATCATTAAGAAAGCCTGACTTTATTTCAGTATGTAATGCATTTATTAATATTAACACTTTTTAGAGAGGCATTTTGTTTGGTTCTAAGACATCTCAACAGTTTCCTTGGGTCTAAATAGTAATTTGGGTTTACATTACCTTGAAGATGTCACCAACGTTAGGTGAAGATGTTTTATCACTTTTACTCGACAAATGCCTAACAAAACACCCAAGATCCTTTCAGAGGGTCAACAAAGTCAAAGGTATTTTTATAATACTACTAAGATGTTATTTGCCTCTTTCTCTTTCTTTCGTAATTACACAGTTGGATATTCCAGTGGCTATTTGATGCATGAAAATGAAAAACATGAATGCAGAAGGAAAATTCGGTTCTCTTCTATTAAGAAAGATATTATATTAAAGAGATTTGCAAAAATGTTAAACAATGACACTTCTCACTATTTTTTGTTTTAGAAAACAAATATTTTAAAAATAAGAATGTGCTATTTATATTACATGCAATTAGCTTGTTGCTTTATAAGAAATTATATATTTTAGAAGTTCTCAGTTAAAAAATCTAATATGAGAAATGTTGATAGATAAAATCCACATAAATAAAATCTCTGTAGTGTACTCAATAATTTTAAAAAGTATAATGTGCTATGATCAAAGAATTTAGAAACTGCTCTTATAGTGAATAATCTGTTGATATAGGGACATTTACACAGTTTTGCAAGCTCCTCAACAGAACAGAAAGCAAAGTTCTATCTAGTATTAGAGGTCATAATTTTGTTTTATTATGTGTATATTGAACAAATCCCTGTTTTATGGCACCTCTGTGTATGTGAGATACAGATGACCTGATTTACTGTTCACATCAGCCCCTGTGCTAAAAAGCTAAATGCTGTGTTCCTCCTGACTTCTCCCGGTCTTTGGTGCTATCATGGACCCAAGAACCTGTTTGTTTTTGGGGTGCATTTGTCACTCTATTGCTTCATTTAAAAAAGCAATGTAGGGACTTTACCAATTCCTCAGCTAGAAGAGATGGAGCTTATAACCCAGAGCAGGAGACAAATATTAAAAAATAAGTGCATAGATAAATATATATAGTTGAAAATAATTATAAATGCTAAGATTAGTTGTTTTTTTTTATGAAAGCCAACATCATAAAAATATTATCCACTGTTCCTTCTTTTTTTAGTTAATCAGTCTAGATTCAAAGTTCTTGGTAGACCTATTTTCTCTAATATGATAGATTAGTATAGTAATATCCTCAGGGACATCCTCCTCCCTTAGTATACCTTTAATATTCTTTCTCACATCAGCTCCTAGGTTGACCTTGAGACTTGCTTTAGCAAGTGAGATACAAAAAGCAAAGGATTGAAAAATACTAGTGCACTGGACTTGCCCTTTTGCTGCTAGGAATATTTTTGTTGCATGAAAAGAAGCTAGACTTGAGCTGCTTACATGTGCTCAGCTGTCAATCAAAGCTAATTGTCAGGTGAACAAGGTCATCTTATGTTGTCTAGCCCCAGTTAAGTAGCCAGATGATGCAGCTGCATATGAGATGCCAGCGACCAGTTCACATTGCTAATCCACAGAATCGTGAGCAAACCCCCTTCTTAAAATGGTGTTATATAATGCATGACTCTTGATGGAAAGCAGGGGCCACCTCCCACCCCATGTAGCTAGAGTGTATAGACCATGATCTAGGCTGGGTAATAATTGCCTACTGCCAAAAAACAAGTCATCCCCAAACAATCTTCTTATTTGCTTACATAATCTTAAAGTCTGGTGACTGGTGCCTTTCAATTATGGAAAATTATTATTGTAATTACTTCTTCCTTTTTCTTTTCTCTTTTTGGAATTACTATTTGTTAAGTGTTTGATATTCTGGACAGAGTCCCCAATTTTCTGTTTTTTCCCCTTTTCTTCATTTTTGTTTTCTAAAATATTTCTTTCACTTCATTTTCAAATCTATAATTAGAATTCGTTTTTGGTTTTGGCTGTCTTATTTATAATTTTCCTAAGAGCTCTTATTCTCTTTTACTTCACAACATTCTGTTTTTATTTTGTAGATGAAATATCTGCTCTTTCCTTATCTTTCTAAGGATATTAATGATAGCATATTTGATGATTTCTTGCCTTACTTTTATTTTATTTTTAAAAGTTACTTGGTGTGTTTGTCACTATATTTTTTTGCTGAAGACATTCCTAAAATGTCTGATTATCATATGCCATGCTCAGGGACTTATCCAGTAGCAATTAAAAGTTAATAAACCTGGCTTTAAGATAAACATATTTTATCCCTTTTCTTCTCAAAAGTTATCTCAAAATATTAATCACATGGAGCAAAAATACTACTACTCCTTCTCTCTTTCTTTAATGAAACTAGAAACATTTGTAGTGCCAAATTACAGTATATATAGACTTAATACCGAGAGGAATAGCAAATTTACAAAGCAAAGTATAGTCAAATCAAACTTGCTGTAGAGGAGTATATTTAAATGAAACAGGTGGTTCATTCTGAGGAATCCAAGAGATGCCAAAGACTTGAAGAACTAGGTATTACAGAGACCAGGGCCCTGAAGATAGCTAGATTTTTTAAAGTCTGTATCAAAAGTATCCAAATACCTACCAGGTTAGGCTACTATTCCTCCATCACAGAAAAATATAGGTATATATTCTGGAGAATTTGAACTGGAGAAGTTCCTGATACATACAGAAGAGTACGGATGAAGCAAAGTTATCATATGATGATGAATATAAATGATGGGATATTCTAACTTCCTTTTGCTAACCAGCTACAAAATAAACTTATACCAGCCAACTTTCTGCTACCCAAATACCCAGAAGGAGATGATGGGATAGGTGGTTGAGGGATTTTTCTGGAGAAATGTAGACTTCTTGGAGAGTATACTTGCAGATCTTTAGATGTAAGTTTCCAGTGAAAAGCCCAGACACACAACCGTCTTCACTCAAAACCAGCGTTTCAAACAAGCCTTGTCCAAATACTCAGAACCTCTAATTATCTTCTCAGTGGTAATTATAATTCATGATATGACACTCTCACGCCTGCCAAGGCTTCAGAGGTTATATATTTTATTTTATTACTAGAGGCCCTGTGCATGAAATTCATACATTTGGGGGGGGGGGTGTCCCTCAGCCCAGACTGCACCCTCTCCAATCTGGGACCCCTCAGGGGATGTCAGACTGCTGGTTTTGGCATAAACCGGCAGTTGGACATCCCTCTCACAATCTGGGACTGCTGGCTCCCAATCACTTGCCTGCTTGCCTACCTGCTTGATTGCCCCTAACTGCTTCTGCCTGCCAGCCTGATCAATACCTAACTGCTCCTCTGCCAGCCCGATTGCCCCCAACTTTCCTCCCCTGCTGGCCTGGTCCCCCTCAACTGTCCTCCCTCCCCTGCAAGCCCAGTGGCTCCTAACTGCCTTCCTCTGTTGGCCTGATTGCCCACAACTGCCCTCCCCTGCTGACCATCTTGTGGCAGCCATCATATGACCACATAGGGTTGGCCATCTTTTGCAAGGATGTGATGGTCAATTAGCATATTACCTCTTTATTATATAGGATTATCTTTTAAATATATATATTTTTATTGATTTCAGTGAGGAAGGAAGAGAGTGATGAAAACATCAATGATGAAAGAAAATCATTGATAGTTGCCTCCTGCATACCCCTGCAATCTGGCATGTGTCCTGACCAGGAATTTAACCATGACCTTCTGGTTCATATAGATTAGTGCTCAACCACTCAGCCATGCTGTTTGGGTGAGGTTATATATTTTACTAGGAGCCCAGTGCATGAATCTGTGTACCTTGAAAGGATCTGTGAGCCGTGAGGCTGTGGTAGGCACAGGGATGGGTGTCAGTCCATCCTCTGCACCTCCGCCCAGCCCCTCCCACCACAGCCCCGGGTACCCTCTCTGCCGACAGCAGCCCCACTCCCACCGCTGACGGTGCTGAACAATTGGGACCAGCGCAGGGCACTGGGAGTGGTGTGAGCAGCGGCCCCAGGCACAGGCAGCGGGTGAGGCTGGTGCCAGTAGCAGGTGTGAGCACCAGATGGGATTGCAGCACATGGGAGCAAATAATTTTCAGTAACCCCCAGAGGCTTGCCCTGATGACAGCAACCAGTGCCTCGCCTTGGTCTGGTGCCCCTGCTCACCTGCTCCATCATCCCACTGTGGCCGATGCCTGCCATGTAGACTATCGCCTACTGCCAATACCTGCCATGTTCTGCACGCACTCCCTGGTAGTTAGCACATGTCATAGTGACTGCTTGTTCTATTGTTCTTCAGTTTGGTCTATTTGCATATTAGCCTTTTATTATATAGGATAGGCAACTTAGTCACATGTAGCCTGAGTACCTTACTATTAGTATTATATTTGTCTGAATAATTCATGTGCATTCCTGACTTGCTTTCTTATTTCCTGCACCTTTATTAGACCATCTCCCTAGAATGCCCATGAGACTAACTCTCTTTGTTTCATCTTTTATAGACAGGGATAGACTCTCTTCCATGTGCTCACGGAAGACAATCAGTTTATTTTTATTTATTCTTTTCTTATTTTTTTAAAAAAATATATTTTATTGATTTTTACAGAGAGGAAGGAAGAGGGATAGAGTCTTAGAAACATCGTTGAGAAAGAAACATCAACCTGCCTCCTGCACACCCCCTTCTGGGGATATACCTGCAACCAAGGTACATGCCATTGACCGGAATAGAACCTGGGACCCTGATGCTCTATCCACTGAACCAAACCGGTTTTGGCAGAAGACAATCAGTTTAACAATTACCAATTTCAGAATTATCTGTTTCTTCGTATGCCCCAACTAGACTGTGAAATCCTGAGGGCAGGATATAAGTAATCATATTTATATCCCCAATGCATGATATATGGTTTTATTGTGTCAAATAAATGAATGAATTAATTAAAAATTTGAAAGCTACTCTGATCATTCCACCTTGAAAGATGAAGTTCTGCTATTGTGTTGAGTTTGGTGATCATTTATGAAGTTAACAGTTATTATCAAGAATTTTTATAGAATTAAGGAATTTAAGAATTAGATTAGTAATTACAACCAGCCCTGGCCAGGTGGCTAAGTTGGTTGGAGTATCATTCTGTACAACAAAAGACTGTGGGTTTGATTCCTGGCCAGGGCACATACTTAGGTTGTGGGTTTGATCCCCATTTGAGGCATGTACAGGAGACATGCCATGGATGTTTCTCTCTCTCTCTCTCTCTCTCTCTCTCTCTCTCTCTCTCTCTCTCTCAGTTAATAAAAACATATTCTTGGGTTAGGATAAAAAACAAAACAGTACCTGCACCTATGATAAATTATGATGTGCCAAGAACAGGAGTAAGCAGTTTAACCACAATGTTTCTTGCGAGTATTTGACGTAAATGTCATTTTAGCCAACTTTAGTCTCCTAATGTTTTCATTTCTAAGCAAGTATTTTAATAAGGTGGACTTAATTATATTGTGGTGTTGGAACATGAATTTTTAAGTGAAGTACAATTATGTAATTTTGGAGTTATAGGTCCTTATTTTTTCATTCTTCATAGGCTTAATTATTATTGGTTTTAATTGATTGAAAGCTCATGGGCGTATGTAATTCAACATTATTTCTTCAGTATCTATTAAAGTACATATTACTATATTTCTAGTATATTCTAAGGGCTCAATAAATATCTGTTTAATGAATGAATGAACTACATAGAATGTATTAGGTCTAGTAATAATTAATGTCGTTTTCTAATACTTTTTAAAATCGAATTCATTTAAACAATACAACAAAATTTAATCAACAATATAGTTGCCGTTGTTTTCTACTACTTGTGCCCAACACTCAGGAAGCATTTTAATCCCTCTGTTGTAAAATTCTTGTGATTTTGATGCAAAAAATTCGGTCAATGCATTTTTGAGGCATTCTTCATTATTAAATTTTTTTTCCAAGAAGCAAGTTTTGCAAAGAACGAAACAAATGGTAATCGGAAGGGGCAATATCAGGAGAATATGCAGGTTGAGGGAGAACTTCCCATTCCAACTGGTGCAGTTTTTCAGCAGTGATTCTTGCAGTATGCGGTCGTGCGTTATCGTGGTGAAGAATTACGCCCTTCCGATTAATCAGCGCGGGTTCTTTTTCTCTTAAAGCTTGGGCTAACCTTTCCAATTGGGCACTATACACTGCACTTGCAATGGTTTGGTTAGATGGTAAAAGTTCATAATGAAGAATTCCTTTAAAATTCCACCAAACACACAACATCACTTTTTTCGCATGCAAGTCAGGTTTTGGCGTGGGCTGCGGAGCCTCATTTTTGTCCAACCATTGAGGCCACCTTTTCAAATTAACATACAGCACCCATTGTTCATCTCCGGTAACAATTTGCTCTAAAAACGGCAAATGGTTTTGACGAGAGAGGAGCGAACTGCAAATTGTGACTCTTTGATTACGGTTGTTGTCGGTCAACTCATGAGGAACCCATTTTCCAAACTTTTGGACTTTGCCAAGTGCATGCAATTGATTGGAAATTGTTTTTTGTGAACAATTTAAAGTTGTCGCAAGCTCTTGTTGGGTAATTTGAGGATTTTGCACCAAAAGAGCTTGAAGAGCTTCTTGATCAAAATTGGACACACGGCCTCGACCACTCTTGTCATCTAATGAAAAGTTTCCCTCGCGAAATTTCTCAAACCAACGCTGGCATTTTCTGGCGCTAACTGCATCTTGACCAAGAGCACTACAGATGTTTTTTGCAGCCTCACTTGCTTTTCTTTCTAATTGGAACTCGTAAAGCATGCAGTGCCGAATATGCTCTTCATCCGCCATCTTCTTAGCCCTAGTTTTGCAACAAAAACCAAACCAAACACAAACTTTTTCAAGCAAAACTTGTTAATTGCACTTCACACGTTCTGTAGATAGCACGTGTTTGAAGGTTATGTCAATACAAGTCAATGCCAAGCAAGATTTTAAACGAATGTTAAAAAACGACATTAATTATTACTAAACCCTAGCTTTCATATAACTCAGCCTGTAGGCTCACAGTACCATATAATTTCAGGGTTAAAGTGGTGGGAAAAAGCCATGGAAGGAATGGGCCTTAAGATGACATTTAAAGATATAAAAGGGGATGAAGAGGTGAAGAAAGAGAGGGAGTAGAGACCATTTCTCAGAACTTGATACACTTTTGAATACTGAAATCTCTGTTTCCAAATATCACATTGGCTGATATGACAGGACTGAATTTCCCACTAAAAATAGTTCTTTCACTTAAGGAATTATAACTTTAAATTATAAATACATTTTTTGGGAGGAGGGACAAACTTACATTTTAAAGTTATTGTCTTATTAGTACAAATGTTGTGTTGTACCCTAAGCAGGCAGCACAAATCCATTTCTATTAATGTGGTTTGTGATGGGGAAGGTGGAAGACACTGTGAGAAGGTGATCTGGGGAGGTTGGTAGGGCCTGTGCATTAGTGGACATAGTGGGACTACTGAGAAGACCTGAGAAAGTACAGAATAGAGGTTGGCAGCAAAGACCAGTACTTTTCTTCAGAAGACTATTCCTCATACCTACAACTCCCTTTTACAAATGTAGCAGTGATTTATTTCTTTAATAAAGCACAAATGATTGAAGCTTGGGGATTATTTTGAAAATGAAAAATTTTAAGGGGTTCATTTCTGAAGATGGATGGACACTTTATATATTTCTCAAGATATATTTCTTTTGGAAAGGTATTTATTTTTAGGTAATGAAACATAAACATTTCAATCTAATTAGCATGGAAAACATATTAAGTTTGACTTGTCCTTTAAAATGAGCTGATGCATAAAGTAGATTCCAAAGTTAATTTATATTTGTTTCCTTAAGTATTTAGTCTAGTGAATGGCATGTTTTCAGGGCTTCAAAAATATCTATAATTTATGAAAAGAATTGTTCCTACAGTGAAAGATTCCAGCATAATGAATATCTCATTTTTTTAATTTAAATAATTTATTGTGTTTGTGCTTTGGCATTCTAAAGCATTCCTTAAGTCTGCTCCTAATGAGGGGGGGAAAAAAATAACAAAGACTATAGATCCATTTGGCAGACATAGAAGCCAATGGGTATATTGCAGAAAACTACAGAGATATTTAAGAGAGGAAATCAATTAATCAGAAAATGTGGTAATTTCAATAAACAAACTGTGAAATAATAGAAAATATGTTTCCATATATTGATCTATAAATATGCGAATATATATTTATATATTTGTCTCTTCCTTTGGGCTCCTGACACCGAGCTCCTAACCCTTATAATTTCCTAAGTTAAAGAGCACTCTAAGCACTTTTGTTCTTTGACCCCAGCTCCTGACACAGAAATCCTAAATCCCTTGGAATTCCCTGGGTTATAGGAATGTCTTTTGTTCTAATGAGGTGACTTTTGGTGGGCTTCTGGATAGCTTCAGGATGGCAACTGGTTAGGTAATGGTGCATTTGTTATTATTAGCCTAGTCTACCATTGGTCTGAGATTTTTCTCTTAATGGCTTTCCTTTCTATGTTATCAATAACTTAACAAATTAAGCAGTGACAATCCCACATTATGTGGGTAATTTACTGAGCATGATAATGTAGGCAGCCACTTTCTTAATATTGTGTAAAAGCATGCTAGCAAATGCTATTCCCCGAATGACTTGCCACGTACTGTTCCTGTGAAATGAGCATGTGTCTGATGGTAGGTCTGGGAAGGAAAGCCCTTGCTCTGGATAACATTCTTAGTGCCTCGAGGCAGATTTTTTGGGCCTGTTCCTGATACTAACAGGAAGTCTTTTCCTAAATTATTTCTTTCAATTTGTTATTAGATCTCTGGACACTAGTATGTTGTGTCTGGAGAGATCAAAAGAATATATTATTTTGTAGACCTGAAAATAAATGGATTTGAGGAAAAAAAAAAACAGAAAAGGAGATCATTAGGAAAGCATGAAGCTATTGGAAAACTGTGAACCAGACACTCATAAGAACTTGAAATGATGTACAGGTGTTTTCCTTTTTTTTTTTTTTTTTTTAATTTTTATAGCTCTCTTCATTGTGAAAGGTTATGGCAATAAGGGAGATGAAGGGTTATTGTTTATGATCTCTAGTAATTTAAAATACTGTAAACAAATAAATCCTGGAATGAGGAAATGTTTATTAGCCTTAGGAGATTTAGCAAGAATTGTTGATGAATTGAGACAACAGGTGGTTGAAATTAGAAGACAAAGTTCAGTCATCATAAGCATCAATATCTTGAGAGAATAATAATCACATTCTTTTAAAAATTTATTAAAGTATAGTTGGCATACGATGTTATTTTAGTTTTAGATGTACAACTTAGTGACTCAGCATTTATATACCTTATAATGTGAGAACCATAATAAATCTAGTAACCATCTGTCACTATGCAAAGTTATTACTATATTATTAACTACAATATTCCCTGTGCTGTATACTATATTCCCATGGCTCATTTATTTTATAACTGAAAGTTTGTATCTCTTATTTGTTTTCAAATTTTCCACCTATCATCTACCCACTTTTTCTCTGGCAATTATCAGTTTGTTCTATCTATGAGTATTTTTGTTTGTTTTGTTTTGTTTAGATTCCACATAAAAGTGGAAAAATATGGTATTTGTCTTTCTCTATCTGACTTGTTTTATTAGCATAATACCCTCAAATCTGCCTATATTATTACAAGTGGCAAGATTTCATTTTTTTTTATGCTGCATAATATTCTATTGTATATGTACCCCATCTTTATCAATTCATTTATCCATGGACACTTACATTGCTTCCAAGTTTTGGCTATTGTAAATAATGCTGCAATAAACATAGGGGTGCATATATCTTTTTGAATTAGTAATTTTTCTTTCTTTAGCTAAATACCAGAAGTGGAATTGCTGAGTTACATGGTAGTTATATTTTTGATATTTTGAAGAATCTTCATATTTTGCACTAGAGGCCCAGTGCATAAATTCATGCATGGGTGCGGTCTGATCAGGGCTGGGCCTGTCAGAAGGAGGGGATGTCAGGAGGTTGGACAGCCAGCCTTCCCTGATTGGAGCCTCATCAGGGCTGGATCGGCTGGGGGGAAGAGTTGAGGGTGATTGGCAGGTAGATTCTACCCCCGATTAGGGTGAGGGGGTTTATTGGAGGCCAGTGGCCTGGGGAGGGGCCATGAGTGGTTGGCTGGCAGGCCCTGCTCCTGATTAGAATGGGGGGAAACGATCAGTAGCAGAGCTGAATGGGGGGAGGGTCGGTAGACCACTTGGGATAGTGGGGGCCCATCAGGGTGGAGTCAGGTGAAGGGGCTGCAGGAGGTTGGCTGGGTGGCCCTGCCTCTGATTAGAGTAGGGGGGACGATTTGGGGTAGGGCTGGGTGGGGAGAGGGGCTGCAGGAGGTTGGCTGGCCAGCCCTACCCCCTATTGGAGTAGGGAGGGTGATCCGGCACCGGGCCAGCCAGGGGGAAGGGCTGAGTGGGAGTTGGCCAGCTGCCTCACCCTCAATTGGGGTGGGAGAGACTGACCAGGAGTGGGGCTGACCAAGGGGAGGGGCCATGGGAGGTTGGCCAAGAGCCCTGCCCCCAATGAGGCTGGTTCACTGGCCGCAGTGGGCATCATAGTGACTGATCGTTCTGGTCATTCTGGCATTCTGATTGCTGGCTTTTAATAGATAAATAGGTAGATAGATAGATAGATAGATATTAGATACATAATTAGATAATTAGATAATGGCTGCACCAGTCCCTTTTCTCCACATCTTCCCAAGTACTTGTTATTTGTTGTCATTTATATAATAGCCATTCTGACACGTATAAGGTAATATTCAATGGTAGTTTTAATTTGTATTTCCCTGATAATCAGTGATGTTGAGAATCTTTTAATATATCTGTTGGCCATTCGTATGTCATCTTTGGAGAATTATCTATTTAGGTCCTCTGCCCATTTTTAATCAGGTTGTTTTAAATATCTTTTCCCATTGATAATGAAAAGACAACTTTATTTCACTTTGCAGAAACTTTTTGTTTTATTTTATTTATTTTATATATTTTATTGATTTTTTTACAGAGAGGAAGAGAGAGGGATAGAGAGTTAGAAACATCGAAGAGAGAAAATCATCGATCACCTGCCTCTTGCACACCTTCTACTGGGGTTGTGCCCACAACCAAGGTACATGCTCTTGACCGGAATCGAACCTGGAACCTTTCAATCCGCAGGCTGACACACTATCCACTGAACCAAACTGGTTTTGGCATGCAGAAACTTTTTAGTTTGATGTTGTCCTATTTGTTTATTTGTGCCTTTATCTGAGGAGACATATCAAAAAAGGTATTGCTAAGACAAATGACAAAGAGTTCACTCCCCATATTCAGTTCTAGTTTTATGGTTACACTTCTAACATTGAGTTTATTTTTATATATGGCAAAAGAAAGTGTTCCAGTTTCTTCTACTTTTTTTTTAATGTATCTGTTCAGTTTTCCAATATTACTTATTGAAGAGGCTGTCATTTCCCCAGTATATATTTTGTCTTCTTCATCATAGATTAATTGATCATATACCAGGTGTACTGGTTAATAATGAGGATTCCCCCCCCCCCAATAAATTGAGTTACACATATGTTGATATATATGTGATTTGATATGTATGCTAGTATTAAAAATAAGCTTTAAAGCTTCATATGTCAAATTTGCTGAACTAGTTAACATCATAGATATTTTTACACTTAAAAATGTCAAATTTTATGCCAAAAAAGAGCATTTGCGGGAAGTTTCAATTCATTACTTTACTTTGAAGAAAAGTGCTACTGAATATTCAGGAAGCTTATGGTGAACATGCTCCATCTCAAGATACTTGTGAATGCTGGTTTAAGTGGTTTAAATGATTTTGATGTGAAAGACAAAGAACGCCTAGGTCCACTAAAGACCAACAATTACAGGCATAATTGTATGAAGAGGGGTGTCAAACTAAAAAACAACTTGCAGAAAGAATAAACGTTGCTTAGCAAACAATTTCTGATTATTTACAAGCAATGAGAAAGATTTTAAAGGAAGGAAAATGGGTGCCACATCAACTGAACAAAAGACAAATGGAAAACCAAAAAGTCATCAGTAAAATGTTGCTTCAACAGCATGAAAGAAAGTCTTTTTTGCATTGAATTATGACTGGTGATGAAAAGTGGACTTATTTTGAGAATCCCAAATGCACAAAATCATGGGTTGATCCAGGTCAACCATCAACATCCACTGCAAGGCCAAATCGCTTTGGAAAGAAGACAATGCTCTGCGTTTGGTGGGATCAGGAAGGTGTGGTGTATTATGAGCTTCTAAAGCCAGGTGAAACCATTAATACTGATTGCTATTGACAACAAATAATCAATTTGAACCACACCTTGATCATAAAATGACCAGAATGGGCCAAAAGACACAGCAAAGGAATTTTGCTTCATGATAACTCACCACCACACACTTCAAAACCAGTTAAAGACAGGTTAAAAGATCTTGCCTGGAAAGTATTAACCCATTCACTATATTCCCCAGACCTTCCTCTTTCAGATTACACATGCACTTTCTGAGCAGCACTTCAAAAAGTACAAAGAAGTGGAAAATTGCGTCTCTGAATGGTTTGCCTCAAAACAAGAAAAATTCTATTGGGATGGTATCTATACAAATTATCTGAAAGATAGGGTAAATGTGTAGCTAGAGATGGGAATTACTTTGAATAAAGCACTTTTGATATTTCTCTTGAAATTGTGATTTTTTTTATTACAAAGTCTGCATTATTAACTGTACAACTAGTAAGTTCTATACCTTCATTACATATGCATATTCTAGATGGGTTGTGTCAAATGGAAATGGCCAAATTTAAGTATTGTTTTAAGAAAGGGGAAATGTTTTTATTCTTTGATTCTATTAAGGACATTAAGTCCATGTTGAATAAATAAATAATAGAAATGATATCTGGGAAAGTTACAGAATTGTGCATACATAGTGAAGGGTTCCCTAGTCTGAATTGAAGAATACAGTGTTCAATGGTATTGTTTTTATTTGTATATCCAGACCTTAAAGGCTGTAAATGCACTGGTATCCAGAAGATCAACAATGGCTTCTCCGTATTGTGGTCCTAGGGGCTTGACTTTTATGGTGATCACTGAGGGGAAAATCGGGAGTAGGAAAACTTACTGGCTTTTGTACATGAAATTACTTTTGTCTAGGTATCAGTTTTAAAACACAGATTAATGGATCTCACTTCCTAGAATCTGGTTCAGTAGGTTTGGGGAGGCCCAGAATTTGCATTTCTAATAGGTTCCCAGGCTGTGCTATTGCTGCTAACATGGAGACTGCAGTTTGAGAACCACTGTGTGCAACGATGTTTATGATTTCTTTCACACTTACATTGCCATAAGCATAATGCAGTAAGATAAGCTCTGTAGTTTTCCGGCTGGAAAATAAATTCTGCAAAAGCCATTTATCTGCCTGGAGGATATTTTAGTGCAGGGAATTTCTGAGCTATGTTTGAAGTTGTCATCTAATGGCAGCTATTGTGTCTCTTTATATATGTCAAAGATGCATAAATATGAGTTGAACTTTAGAAGGTTTGTCTGTGTGCAAGCCATTTAGAAGAAATATTCACTTCAATGGAATGTAGGAACGTAATCCTTGGGATCATACTGCTGATAAAGTAGCAAACATTTTCTTCTGCAACAAAGTGGTATTATTTTTAATAATTATAGTTTAATCTGAATCTAAATATTTAATTTGGATATCTTAAAAGTATTATGAAATAAACTCAGCCAAATGTCTCTATAAGGTTGGCTAAGTAGGAAATAATGAGGTGCATGTTTATTTCCTGGCAGTACTTAGTTAGATTTGCTTTAGGTAACACTATAATCAAAGGTATACATGAGGCCCTGTCTTGCTGCTTGCTACCTTTGGGGTCTTTTCAATTTATTAAAGAAATATGTGGCTTGGGTAGTTTAAGACTGGGGAAATTTTACTTTGCCACTTTTATAAAGACTGCAATATTCATGGAGTTACTTTTATGATATATAACTATAGACAATGCTTTTTATTTTTAAGTTACTATTAGGTGACTTCCAGTGAAGCAGTGAGAGCTTGAGCTCAACATGGAAAGACCTAGGGTCTACTCCTAGTTCCTCCCTAGTTATTAACTGTGACCCTGTTTCCATGCATCAAGTTTATTATTTATTACCTGGGTGAATAGGACCAATGATTATCTATCTTGTAAAACTTTTTGATAATTAAATGGGATAATGCTGATCATACCTGGTCCATAAAATTAGTACTTTAAATGTTTGCTATGACAATTTCTGTCCTTTTTAAGGAAATTTACATGTGTTTCTCTTTTACAAGATATATTAAGTCATCATTTTAATACATATATAAGGAACTATACAAAATGATAATGAATCATCTTTGTATCAGGGTTTGGGTCACAAATCTGATATCTAATTAGTAATAATTAGATATATTCCATCATGAACTTTAGGCCTTCTTTCCTTCCTTTCTTCCTTCAATTAATAAACATTTTCCTTATCTTCTATTTGCTATTCCCTAGAGCAGTGGTTAGCAAACCGCGGCTCTCGAGCCACATGCAGCTCTTTTGCCCCTTGAATGTGGCTGTTCCACAAAATACCACGTTTTAGCAAAGGCCAGCTCAGAGTACACTAATTAAGTTAATAACAATGTACCTACCTATATAGTTTAAGTTTAAAAAATTTGGTTCTCAAAAGAAATTTCATTCATTGTACTATTGATATTTGGGTCTGTTGACTAATGAGTTTGCGGACCACTGCCCTTAACTTTCTAGTAGTTATCTAGAGATAAAAAGAGAAACAAATAATTAAAACCCACTTTGTAAACAAAGTTCTGATAATTCAGAAAAAAGATAATACAATATTTATGCCTGAAAATTAAGAAATACTTCAGGAAAATGGTGGCATTCCACTAAGTTTTGGAAGGTGTTTGCCAGATGACCAAAGTGAAATTGGGGAAAAAACAACTTCTCAAGTAATAAATGTTTTATAGGCTATTGAAGCTCTGATAGAGATTGTAATATTAAAATTTGTCACTATGTAAATAGGGAAGGGGATTGGAGGAAGTGGAGGACAGAAGTACAAGATGATGGAACATATTTAGGGACAAAAATATGCCTGTCATCAAGAAGAAATAAGGCTTTGCCTTGAAAATGTTCAGAGACATAGTGAAGAGTTTTAAGAAAGGTACTAACATGATCTAATGTATGTTTTACAAAGATATGCAGAAAAATTCAATGTAATTCATATGCTCAAAACAATAACCAACTAAGCAAGTGACACTTCAAAGTTTCCAAAGAAACAGCAAGTTTATTTTTGCTAAGAATGGAAGAAATTCCTCTTTTCATTTATGAAAGGGAATGATAATTTTGTTTTAAAATACCAATAATTAACACTTTTTATAAGATACTAAAATGATGCTATTATTCATTTAGTTAGACTTTACATATTGCTTTAGTTGTATAAAATTTTTGGATATCTGACAAAAAATACAAGTGTAAAATGTTCACTTTTATACCAACTGCTATGAAATTTTTTGTAAACAAAGCTTTTATTTCATGAAAGAGTTTTTTGCTGCTTGTACTTATTGCTTATTGGAAATCATAATGACAGCAGCTTTTGTTCCTTAGAAAGCATTATGATATTGTAAAGAAAATATTATCATTTTGAGTAAAGAAGAATGAGGAACAGATGAAGTATTACAAATGTAGAATTTATTTTAGTTAAATACATCTTTAGTTATCAAACATCTTTAGTTATAAAATATTAGAAGAAAAATACCAAAAACATGTCCATTAAATATGCTATTTAAACCGATATGTCTTAACTAAATGATTTTCACTAGGCATCTGAATTCTTTAATAGATGTAAACTCTCTTTTAAAAAAACTTAACAAAATATTTGAAACATGAATTTTTGTTTTATAAAAATGACTTTTGTAGGTTTATCATGAAGAAAACTAAAATTACATGTTCACCTCTACCTCAAAATTACTTATTGATAAAATTACATTTTTACCTCGACCTCAAAATTATATATTGATAAAAAACAAAAGACAAAAATAAGTATTTGGGCTGAAACCGGTTTGGCTCAGCGGTAGAGCGTCGGTCTGTGGACTGAAAGGTCCCAGGTTCAATTCTGGTCAAGGGCATGTACGTTGGTTGCGGGCACATCCCCGGTAGTGGGTGTGCAAGAGGCAGCTGTTTGATGTTTCTCTCTTATCGACGTTTCTAGCTCTCTATCTCTCTCCCTTCCTCTCTGTAAAAAAATCAATAAAATATATTAAAAAAAAATAAGTCTTTGGGACTTATGTAAACCTAACATGATAAATTTTTTCTTATCTGTTTTGTGAAACAAGTGGAAATCTAAAACTTAACAATGAGCCCAGCCGGTGTGGCTCAGTGGTCAAGCATTGACCCAAAAACTAGGAGGTCATGGTTTGATTCCCTCTCAGGGCACTGAGGGGTCATGTAGGAGGAGGCTGATCAATGATTTTCTTTCATCTTTAATATTTCTATGCTTCCCTCCCTCTCTCTTCCTCTCTTTGAAATCAATAAAAATATTAAAAAAATAAAGTATGACAACATTTGAAAGGTTTTTTTTTTTTTTAGTGAAAATACCTTTTGTTTTGGTTCTAACAATGTTCTGCTGATTTTTTTTTTCCCCCAATCCCTTCCTATATGACACCACAGGGTCTCTAAGGTCTGTTTTAACTTGAGAATAGAATATTACATTATCTTGATATACTATATGATAGAGATAATTTTCCATGTTCTCTATCTTTACAGGAAATTACTTTTAATGCCTCTGCAAGTTGAGCCCTGAATATTTTAGAATGACTGTAGAGGCAAAAAATGAAAGAAGATGTAATCAGATTTTTATCATATATTTAGAAACCTCTGTTTTTAAAGTCAGAGACAAAACATGTCTCTGAATGTGAAATAGTTTTATTTTTATTTTTATTTTATATCAAGGCTATCGATAGTAAATTAGAGTGCTCACCTAATAATAATTTGTTATAAAGCCTGATAATTTTTTATGCAATATAACCATTTAATTATCAGCAATTTTAATATAAGTCAGGTAGTACATTATCAGTGATGTTTTAGCTGTATTTTATAGCAAGTAACACCTGCCATTTTAGAATTGTTCTTCAAGGTCCATGCAACCATACATTGCTCCACACCTATATATCAAGTCATGGATTATGAAATTAGAAGGCAAAATTTAAGGACTGTTTTGCCAGTAATTAGATGATGAATTAAGCCTGACTCTAACTTTTCTCCTATGTACTTTATTCATCTTTGAAATTATAACAATCAAACTTACAGAGTTATTTCTGAGAATAAAAATAGGTCATTTATGTGAAATTGCTCTGAAAACTTTAAAACCTTATACAGATGTAAGGTATTATTATGATTATCATTGTGTTATTACTGCTATAATCCCTTTTTGTTAAGCAATGATCACTGAGAATACTAATTTTTATAAAAATTCTAGTTGTCAAGCCTATCTGGTTAAAAACAGTGGGAGTTAAGTCTTACAAAATTGTTTTTATCTGATAAAAAAATCAGATTTAGGAATCACATAATTAAGATCACTGTCTGAGGATTTGAGGTAAGCATATATTAGTTTAGTATTTCCACACACAGAATTTGTATTAGTTATGTATTGCTGCATTACAAATTAACCCAAAATTTAACTTAAAATAACAAACATTTATTTATTATCGTACAGTTTCTGTGAAACAAAAATATTATGGGGAAGCTTAGCTTGGTCCCTCTGACTCAAAATTTCTCATTAGCTTATAGTCAAGTTGTTGTCTGGGACAGTGGATTCACTATTTTTCCTTTTGTGGTGAGAACTTAAAAAATTTACACACTTGGCAACTTTCAAATATGTAATAGAACATTGTTGAGTATATTCACCATGCTGTACATTACATCCCCATGACTTATATGTTTTATATCTGGTAGTTTGTACTTCTTAATCAGGTTCACCCATTTTTTCCATCCACCTAACATCCGTCCTCTCTGCAACCACCAATCTGTTCTCTGTATCTATAAGTTTTGTTTTGTTTACACATTTATTTTGTTTCTTAGTTCCCACATACAAGTGAAATCAAACAGTACCTATCTCTGTATGACTTATTTCATGTAGCATAATACCGTCAAGGTTCATTCATGTTGTCACAATGGCATTATTTCTTTTTTATGGCTGAGTAGTATTCCATTATGTGTGTGTATATATATCTATTTTCTATCCATTCACCTAGTGATGGACACCTAGGTTGTTTTCATATCTTGGCTATTGTAAATACTATACTGTTTGGATACTATATATTTGTATCATAGTTTGAGATCAGAAAATGTGATGCCTCCAACTTTGCTTTTCTTTATCAAAATTTCTGGGTTAGTTATGGTCTTTTGTAGTTCTATACAAATTGTAGAATTTTTTTCTCTTTCTATAAAAATTCCCCAAATTTTGAAAGTGATTTCATTGAATCTGTAGATTGCTTTGGATAATACTAACATTTGAAAAAATGTAAATTCTTCCAATCCACGGGCATGAAATATCTTTTCATTTATTTACTAGAGGCCTGGTGCACGGATTCATGTACTGGTGGGGTCCCTCGCACCGGTGCACAAATGGGGCCAGGGAGGGACCATGGGGAGGGCTCCAGGGTATGTCTGGCTCATCTCTCCCAGTCCCAATTGGCCAGATCCCAGCAGCAAGCTAACCTACCAGTTGGAGTATTTCCCCCCTAGTGGTCAGTGTGCATCATAGCTACTGGTCGAATGATCCAAAGGTCAAATGATTGCTTAGGCATATATATATATATATATATATATATATATATATATATATATATCTTCTTCAGATTCTTTCATCAGTGTCTTATCGTTTTCAGTGTATAGGCCTTTCCTTTCCTGCTTTAATTTATTGCCTGCTATTTTATTTTTTTGATGTAATTGTAAATAGAATTGTCTTTTTAATTTCTCTTTCTGATATTTAATTGTTAGTGTATAGAAATGCAACCATTTTTGTAATTGATTTTGTATCCTGCAATTTTACTGAATACTTTTATTAGTTTTAACAGTTTTTGTTGTGGTGTCTTTAGGTTTTTCTTTATATGAAATCATATCATCTGCAAATACTGTTCTTTTTCAATTGGAATGTCTTCTATTTTTATGCATGATTTTCTTAGCTAGAAACTCCAATACTGTGTTGAAGAAAAGTGCCAAGATGGGCATCCTTGTCTTCTAGTTCAAAAGGGATAAAATGGGAGCTCCCAAAGAGGTCTCTGGTCTATAAATATTTGAAAGTCTAGCAGGTAAATATTGAAGTTTCCCCTTTAGGTCTCAAGTCTAGGGAATAATTATCCATGGCTTCTAGTTTTACACTCTGGGTTTGTTTCCACCTTTTATAAAAGGCAGCCTATGTGTGTAGCTGAGCATCTCTCTCAGCCTACTTCCTGTTGGTAAAAATCTGGAGATCCAATAGTCTCTCCTGATTCTATACTATTGCAGAGAGGAAGGAAGAGGGAAAGAGAGATATGATGAGAGATAATCATTGATTGACTGCCTCCTGCACGTCCCCCACTAGGGATCAAGCCCAAACCCAGGCATGTGCCCTGACTGGGAATCAAACTGTGACCTCCTGGTTCATAGGTCGATGCTCAATCACTGAACCATGACGGCCAGGCTGATTCTATACTATCTTAATACTCTTCAGGCCAAGTTGATGATGTTGCTGCATATGAACTGTTAAAAACATTGTAGGTCTTCTGTATACTTTTATGGGGTTCATTTCATTTGGCAAAAGTTACACCTCAGGTCTTTTCAAGAGAACTCTTTCTCTCCCTTAGGACCCTGCTGGACAGCTGAGCAAAAAGACTCTTCAGCTTCATATAAGCCCTATTGCTTGAGTAGAAGAGTTGCATGAGAGACTCTTAATCTGTTTTAATTTTACTTTTACAGATCCAGAAAGGTCAAAACTGAGGCATATTATTTAGAGATTCTCACATAGGTATTATAACCATTCAGAAATTAAAGGAGCAATTAACAAAAATATTAGAAAAGAAAGGGAGAGGGATATGGAAAGAAGCAGAGGGGCTTCAAAGCTGTTTTTAACTTGTCATATATAATGCTGGATGTTGGATATTTTAGTATTTGTTACATAGTTTTTACTAAGCTATAAATATATACATATATGTACCTGGCATACTCTTTGTCTACATGATTCATACAAAAGAAACAAAAAAGAAGAAAAAATAATAGTCACTAAAATACAGTAGAGGCAGTTTCTCAAACTTAAGGAAGGTATAGGAGAATTGTTTTAAAATTGAAGGTGGAAAGAATGTCAAGGGGTGAAGTTGTAATGCATTGAAATCTTGAATTACATATAGGTGTGAAGTGATTAAACTGTGTTAAATTAATATGCTTTGTCTTTTAGCATGTTTTATTAACTGTTTAATAATGTTTTTCTAAAAAGCAAAACATTTCAGGAAAATATTAAGCACAATACTGCCATTCATCACATCCAATGCAGCAGATTCTCATCTTACTCATTTTTCTTTTTTATTTCTGTTTTGTGAAGCTAAATGAAAAAGACAAGGAAAGGAGTTGAGCAAGAATCAAACTTACCTTATTGCAGAATTTTTAGAAAATATTCTTCCCAAGGCAATTATTCTGAACCATTGGTGAAGTTTTAAAGACAACAAAGGAAAGAGAAAGAGAGGTTGGCTGTTTTCTATGATCAGATATAGAGAACTTGGTTAAATGGTGATATTAAAAAGATGGGAAGTGATATATAGTCAAAGTTTTATTTCTAGAATATAGTTCTGGTTTGTAACTCTTCTGATTAAAATTTCTCATTCCTTCAGTGTCTCCTTGTGAGCTCAGGGTAAAAGATATACCTTTATGCTGAGACACAACCTTTCCTCTCCTGCCCTCCATCTTGATTTCTACCCCACTCCCAGCACAATTGGGCTCTGTAAGCCACTAGCTCATTGTTTTACAGAAATATACTAAGCTCTCTTTTTCTGTTGATACTTATGGACATGTTCTTTTCTCTGTTCGAAAGACCTATTTTGGCTCATCCTTCAGTGTGAGAGAGATTACATACAGAGAAATACTCTTGTCTCCCCCCAGGATTAGGGATAGTTAGGTGTTGTCTTTGTAGGGATTGTATTGATCGTGCCTACAGACAGTCTTGAGACTTAGTAACTCAGTATACTTAATGTTGTTTTAGATGGCAGACCACTGTCTTCAACTAACACTCACAAAGACCAATGAAAGATGAATTCAGAGAAGAGAAGAGCAAGAAACTCCTTGCCATTGTATAATCAACCCTTTCATTTTTCTCATCACGGTCCTGAACACACCCTATTAAAATTTTGTGTACTAGTATGCATCTCATTTTATTCTGAAGATCAGGGAGAGAAGGTCCATATCCCCATTGGACACTGCTGTATCACAAAAATATTTGTTAGGGAATATCCTTAGCAAATATTTTGTGATACTTTGTGATATTCCTTAACAAATATTTTCAAATGATTAGGAAGTACACTTGGTGAAGTCATTTGATATCTTTACGGCCCATGTTCTAACCACCTTGATAATGACTAAGAATCTTAAAAATGACAGACTTAACTGAAAACTCAGTTATTATAATCACCATGTCTCTTAATAGCAGTTAATTGTATCTTAAAATTCTCTGTCCTCGAAGTTCAGTTTAAATGAGACCTCTATCTATGTGTGTGATTAGGCGTTTCATATGGTAAGGATAGGACCAACTGAGTAAAATCAATGAAGATTAGAGACCAGGAACTTAACATGGGAGTGGCAGCGGTATTGACAGAAGGGAAGCTTAAGTGTATCAGTGGATGGGCATAGGAACACCAGGCATGGTGCGGTATACAAACCCCCCACAGCCTCACATTTCATTACAAGAGTCAAGAGAAAGTAAATAGAAAAAAATATGAGGGGGTTTAGGGAGATAAGGCAGTGAATTAACGACTCACTTTTTGGAGAGCATCATTTATAATAGCTCAGGACACAAATTTATTTGATAAATGGTATCTGCTGGGAATGATCAGATAAAATAAAAGTTTTTCAATGACTTTTCTTCAGGTAATGTCACTTTTCCTCATAAACTCACTGTAGTTTATTTCATATTTTATGTGTAGGATTGCTGTAAATTTAGACAAAGGTGAGAAAACCCAACTTTACTCTCAGGATACATATTTCAGAGAGGTGTACTGGCTCTTAGACAGCTAACTTCCACCAGCCAGCCCTCAGGGTGAATAAGAAACACCTTGTTGGCTCTTTGGAACAAACACTAACTCTTTCAGGACATGGCATTTCATCTCCAGTACACTAATTGGCAATTTGGGAGCCTGAAGCAGTAATGTGTCTCCTAGAAGAATTGCTACCTCATACCTAGGGAGTAGTTTACTTACCTGGTGGAACCATAGACTAGCAGAGTTTGAAAGAATTTGAATAGTCATCGATATAGGCCTTGGTCAGAGAAGCACAGGGAAAACAGGCATATTACTTGCAGCTCCAGTTCCAACGGCAGCCTCGTTGTCTTGGGATTATCTTAAATTCATTCCCTTTCTCTGTCTGACCAGAAATGAAATTCCAGGCCAGTTCTGGATGGGAGAAACCAGGTCATAAGACATTTTCTTGTTAGGTGAGTGGGCTTTGTAATGTTCTCTCTAACGCGATTCTGACCTTGTTCATTTGTGGGGAGAGCTTTCAGAAGGATTTTGTTCAACATATTTCAAAAATGCACACATCTTTTTAATTGAAAATCTCTTGCCAGCGTGGCTACATATTTTTAATATGTAACAAGCTCCAGCCTCAGGAATCCTTCCTAAATTACTAATATGTATTATTTTACTCAGCTATCATTAAGAACTGGTTTCTGAAGCCAGGGGTTCAGAGTTTTGAATACAGCTCTGCCTACTAGTTCATGGCTTGGGGAGGATTTTATAACTTCTTCAAGACTCACTGTCCTCCTCTGTAACATGGGATAATAACATATGTCAGATGTTAGTAGTAAGGATTATGATACTTCATGTAAAACTTTCATTACAATATGGCATATTATAAATTATTGATAAATGTTGACTATTATCATCATTATTGCCATTGCACAGAATAGTTAGGTTTACATTGTAATATAAAACTTTCTTTAAAAAATTAGTAATGTATTTCTGTCCAGTGTGGTTCAGTTGATTGTAGAGTTATCCCATATACCAAAAAGTCACAGGTTCAATTCCTGGTCAGGACACATACCCATTTGTGGGTTTAATCTCTGACTGGGGTGAGTATAGGAGGCAGCCAATTGATGTCTCTCTCTCACAATAATTTTTCCCTCTCTCTCTCTCCCTCTCCTTTCTTTTCTCTCTAAAATCAATAAAAACATAACCTTGGTTGAGGTTTGAAAATAAATTAGTGATGTAAAGAAATTCTAAGGGAAGAGTTCTTTATTTTCATAAACCTGGAAGACTGCATAAAATAGTTGATATTTCTATTATAGAGGCCCAATGCATGAAATTTGTGCAAGAGTAGGCCGTACTTCCCCGGGCTTCTGGCACTGGCTTCCCTCTGGCACCCGGGACCCAGGCTTCTCTTGCAGCTCTGGCTTCATCCGGAAGATCGTCTGGAAGGAAGTCCTGTCTAATTAGCACATTATGCTTTTATTATTATAGATGGTTCTAGTATAGCCATGAAAGTATAAATTAAAAGTGTACTTATTAATATTACTGTATATGCTTAAAATGGCAAGTAGGAAATGAAATTGTATTTCTGTGAAATTATCTGGTAATTTTGACTTCCTGTTGGTTTACACTAACTTTTAACTCAGTTCAAATGAGAGATCTTTCCTAGAGTTTGCCATTCTTCTTCCATATTAACAATCTTTAATACAGGGGTACATTATAACAGGTCATATAATTGGCCTGATTATTATATGACAAAATTTGTAATCTATAGATAACCTCATAGAATTAAAAAGAAAACAATTGGGTTCAATTGGTTTGAACAAAGTGTTATTAGGAGCTACTTTAATGTAAAAGAAGTTACTCTTCCAAAGTCCAGATTGCTCCTTATGGTAAAGCAATACGAAGTGAGTGAGGCCCTGGAGGCTAAGTTCTGTCCAAGATTAATGAGCTGGTTTTGGCAAAGTCTGGGCATATCCTGGGTCCGCAACACCACAACTAGTCAAAATATGCTCTTATGAATGCTTTCTCTGTGAAATATTCATTCTGCAAAGGTTATATGGGTAAATAAGTTGTAGGATGCTGTACATTACAACTCTCCCACCCACTTCCAGATTCACAGAGCTCATTAATTTATTAAAATCCAAGAACTCAGAGAAACTTACTTAACTTCTATTACATATTTGATCTTGGAACCCATTGACAGCCCTCAGAATTATATGCTAGAGAAAGTTGAAAGTTTGAGATTGGAGAGAATTAAATTCTTGTGATATCAATTCATGCCATTGTCTCCAGCAGAGCTCAGATGCTGATAAAAATATAGAATTAACAAAAAGTTCTCCTATGGATCTGGTTTATCCAGGGATAGGTTTTCCTAGAGGGAACCAGTCACAAAATAGAGAACATGGGAAGAGAATCACGATTGGGGAGCAGATAACTTCTCTTTTGGACTTTGTGAATTTGGGCTATCTCTAAGATAGCCAAGTAAATGTGTATAACTGGAAGTTGGGTATACAAGTGTGACTGTCAAGAGAGAGAACTATGATGCATACATAATATTTATTTTGGGAACAAAAGAAACTTTGGCATAAGATAATTATACAGAAAGAATGTGTTTTAGATTAAAAAGAGAATGGGATCACAACAGACAGATGAATCTCTAACATTTAAATAATAGTCTAAGGAAGAGAAATCATCAATTGCCAACTCTTTAGTAAATAGTTCTATTCTATGTTTTTCATATTATTGCTATTTATTACTAATACTTTTTCTGTTAATGAGCAGCAAAAGCTTAGGAAAATTGTGATATGTCTGAAATCAAGTAGCTAAAGAGTGGCGGATTTGGATCTCCAACACAGAAGTCCCTTGACTCATAATGACTTAGCTCTCTTTTCCACTGAACCCTGTTAACATTCTTTTATGCACACATCCATCCCTCTATTAGATTCTTGCTTTCATGGAATTTACAGCCAAGATACAGAATGCTGTAAATATCAGTGCTATGGTATGGGTTATAAATCCTATGAGTTGGGAGAAGGTTATTAATGGGTATTCCCATCCCTGTAATAGAGCCAAAAATCCAGTAAGTGTCTTATCTAAATTGAGACAAATGGACATTGTTATTATGAGCCATCATAAGAGGTTAGGTTACTAAGATATTACTATTTTAGTAAATCAAGAGCTAATTTATTTCATAGTATGACAATCTTTTTATCATTTCCTTTTGATTAATTGTGAAATTTACTTTTATAACATAAGATTTGAATTTTAATGTTTTAAATAGGAAATTAAATCAAGAAAAATCATGTCTGTAACATATATGCTAAATATATGCACTATATAAATATATATTTATACATTCATATAATCATACATATGTCACAATTGTAGAAATAAAATTCAATAGTCAATCTAAGAAGTAAACTATTGCTGGATTTTATCTTTATCATTGACACCGTCAGTGCTTGGCTTTGTTTTTGACTGCTTACAAAATAGTTATTTACCATCTGCAATAGAATGGAAATATTTGGATTTGCTGTAAAAATGTTGAAAATGCTTATGCTGATGGAAATGTGTCTCTTGACAATTAAAATGATCTGATTAAGAACAGTTACTTTGGCCTGGCTGGTGTTGCTCAGTGGTTGAGCATCAACCTATGAACTAGGAGGTCAGGGTTCGATTCCTGATTAGGGCACACGTCCCAGTTGCAGGCTTGATCCCCAGTGTGGGACATGCAGGAAGCAGATCAGTGATTTTCTCTCATTATTGATATTTGCATTTCTCTCTCTCTGTCTCCCTCCTTTCTTGAAATCATTAACAACATTTAAAAAAATAACACCCCTCCAAAAAAAAAAATAGTCACTTTGTTTTTTTTAAAATACATTTTTATTGATTTTTAGAGAGAGAGGAAGGGGAGGGAGGCTGAAATGTCAATGATGAGAGAGAATCGTTAATCGTTCGGCTGCCTCCTACATAATACTCACTAGGGATTGAGCATACAACCTGGGTATGTACCCTGACCAGGAATCAAACTGGTGACTTCTTGGTTCATTGGTTAGTGCTCAACCACTGAGCCATATTGGCTGGGCAAAAAACAAACAAACAAACTCAGTTACTTGTTTTTTCCCCCTCAAAGGTTAGATAATTCATTAATTTCATAATAGTATGTTTTTCTCCTAACTTTAATACTTTTTTAAGCTGAAATCTGAAAATATTTAAAAATCTTATATAAATATAAAAAACAGTTAACTTGGTGTTTTGAACTGCCTCAGTCAAAATGCATTCTGATATAATTAATAGTGCAAAATACATTTTTAAAGGAAAAATAGCTGGGCTGGTTGTTGCAGATTGCCTTATATTAGAAATAAGTAGACAATTAATTTGGAAGAAAAATACAATGTATCATTGTCACTGATACTGTGTTTCTCTGAAAATAAGACATCCTCCGAAAATAAGACCTAGCGCATGGAAAGATAAGACATCCCCTGAAAATAAGACCTAGCACAACTTTGGGAGGAAAAAATTAATATAAGACACTGTCTTATTTTCAGGGAAACAGGGTAGATATCATGCTAAGCAAATCCAACTCTGTAGAGACTAAAGTCTTTCCTACTACTTTATATTTCCCTTACCTCTTGCATAATTTACCTTCAACCATTGTCAGATCTTTCAGAACAGGATAATCCCCTTTCTCAACTGTGTTAGGTTCCTATGGCTGCTATAATGAAGCACCAATCACTGGGTGGATTCTTATAACAGAAATTCATGGTCTCACAGTTTTGGAACCTTGAAGTCTGAAAACAAGATCTTGGCAGCACCATATTCTCTCTGACTGCTTTAGGGGGCTGTCTATACTTCCTTCTTCTAGCTTCTGGAGTGTACTGACAATCCTTGGTGCTCCTTGGCGTCACTTAGGCACATGGCTGTCTTCTCCCTATGTCTTTCACATCATTTTTCAGCTGTGTGCCTGTGTGTTCTGTGTTCAAATTTATTTTTATAAGGACACCATGTTGGATTAAGGCTCACCCATATAGACTCATTTTAATTTGAGTCCCTCAGTAGACATTCTATTTCCGAATAAGGCTACATACAGTGGTACTTGAACATATTCTTTTGGGGATATATGTCAACCCATAACAGCAGTTTTTGGAATTTTGCTTATAGAGGTAATGGGATTCTCTTCCTCTGCTTTCCAGACTTCCTTCTAAATGAAGAAAGGCTAGCACATCATATGGTTTTCCTACTTAGCTCCTCTCTTATTCCACTCAGGAATTCCCTCAGTTTTTCCTTATGTGTTTTTACCTCCTTGTTGGGTTAGTAATTCTCAATCTCAGCATATTGGAATCTCTTTGGGAGCTTATGTAATCATTAATGGCTGCAGTCTGGATGTGGTTTTTTAAAAGTTTTTGCAGATTATTATAATATGTAAATAAGGCTGAAAGCCTTTTTTTTAAAAAGAATGATCTTGAATTTATGGGTTATTGACTTCATATTCTTTTAATATTTTGCTCTGAGATTACAATTTCCTAGTACAGATTTTCTCCTCTTACATTCTAGAGCTTTATGAAATGTTATATAGCATATGCATTTTAGTAACTGAATACTATTGAAGAACCCTAGACAGATAACACAATGAAGAAAAGATAATCATGCATGCAAGAATAATCATGTTGGATACAATATATGAGAAATGTTCAAGTTCTGGTCACAAGAGGACTCAAACCTATTAATCATTTGTCTGTTGGCTTTTTTTTTTTTTTTTTTTTTTTTTTTTTTTTTAGACAAAGAGCAGGACACCCATAAAATTAGGTCCTGAAGACTGTTAGAGATTTCAGACTTCAACAGGCCCAGAGCAAGTTTTATGGATGTGGTAATGAAAGGGGAAAACTAAAAAGGGAAGTTGCATGTTTCTTTAAAGTGATAACTGAGGCTGAGAAGATTATTCTTATTAAAAATAAGTATGTTTTGAATTATCATGGCTTGGAGAATAGGAGCATTAAAGCAATTGTTTAGGAAATAAATGAGAGATTTACTAGAGTAACACCCTATTCATTTATTTTCATGTTTGCTTCCGACATTTATTTCCTCCTTCGAATGTGTGTGTGTGTGAGTGTATGTGTGTGTGAGAGAGTGTGTTTCTTTAAACACTCTACTGTAGGGGTGTCGAACTCAATCAGAGAAGGGGCCAAAATCTAAAATCCAGCCTAAATCGTGGGCCGAATGGTTTACTGAACAGTCATAAACTGTCATTGTGATGGAAACGCAGCGGAGTGCAGTGATGACAGCGCGGTGCGGGCCACATTGCAAGGCCTGGCGGGACGGATTTGGCCTGCGGGCCTTGTGTTTGACACATGTGCTCTAAAGCTATCATTGGCCATATTCCAAAATGTCTTAACTTTCCCTCTTTTTCTATACAGTTGACAAATAGTTAATTTATTGCACATAATAATACTTATTTTGAAATATTTTCAAGACAATGAGCATTATAGTCATTAAACAATGATTTAGGAGAAGGTACATTTGAAAATGTAGGGTCAAAGCAGGACAAAACCAACCTCAGAATAATGGTGAAAACCTGGTTTTACTTGATTGAGGAGCTATAGTATTGGTTCAGATTATCTAACATTTTTTCCATACCTGTAACCCATGGTTTTTTAACATGTTTAAGTCAATTCTAGCCATAGCTCCCCAAACTATGAAGTTATCTAAAAATAATACTTATAGACATTTAAGTTGTGATTTGTTTAAAGATGCCTTTGTGCTTTGCATGGTAAGGTTTATATTTTTAGTTTGCTTAGCTCCAGATTAATAAAAAATAATAATTCTGTTGCAAAGGAGGGTGTGTTTGATTGTATTTTGATTAGACTCCTAAAAAATAAATAGATAGATAAATAGATAGATAGAATAGCTGGCAAGTTTCCAGAAGGGACATATTAATAAAATGTTGGCAAAACTTCTGAAGGATTATATTCTGTAAAGAGATATGACCATCTATTGGGCATTGTAGGCTTTAAAGTCACTTTATTTTTAAGTTTAAATAGAGATCTATGAGAAATTCTGTTTTGAATCCAGGAATTCAAATCCAACCTTTTATGTTGTTAATCTTTCTTGAAGAATAAAGAGATGGGATAAAGAGAAAATTATTTCATCCTAAATTTAGCCACACGTACTGTTTCTTCTTTTTTAACTCACCTATCTTTTATGGATACTGCCTATGAAGTAGGTATTATAAAGAATACAATATAGCCACTTGATGTAATCCTTATGTATAGAATTATATACTATATATCAAATGAATACATATGTAAAAGTCCATATTCAGGAAAAAGTACTGTGGAAGCATAGGAATTGTGCTTACTTTGCTTATTTCTATATCTGCAGCACTTAAAATAGTATCTTACAGGTATTTAATAAATATTACGGAATGAATGAATGAGAGACAAAACTGGGATGAGGACATTTTAGATTTCATGGAAAGAAAGACTGCAATATGAATTGAAATGAACTGGGAAACCTACTAAGAGAAACTTGAAAAACTGAAAATTGAGATGGATCTGGAAGAATGCATATGATTTGGACAAAAGGGAAATGTAATGAGTATGGGTATACTAGGTGTACCAGCTAATAATGTGGATTTTGTAATAAAAGAAAACACTATTATTTCAAGAGAAACATCAAAAGTGCTTTATTCAAAGTAATGTCCATCACTAGCTACACATTTCCCCCATCTTTCAGGTAATTTATGGATACCATTCCAATAGAACTTTTCTTGTTTTGAGGCAAACCATTCAGAGACCCAATATTCCACTTCTTTGTATGTTATGAAGTGCTGCTCAGAAAGTGTGTATGCCATAGGTCAGAACAAATGGTAACCTAAAGGAGGAAGGTCTGGTGAATATGGCAGGTGTGTTAATACTTCCCAGGCAAGATCTTTTAACATGTCTTTAACTGGTTTTGAAGTGTGTGATGTTGCATTATCATGAAGCAAAATTCCTTTGCTGTGTCTTTTGGTCCACTCTGGTCATTTTACAATCAAAGCATGGTTCAAATGCAGATTGATCATCAGATTAACCATCACTCCAACACACAAGATGGCTGCCCCCATGTGATCAAATATCCTGCCCCCATAAGCAGGGGAGGGCAGTTGGGAGGCACAAGGCCTGCAAAAGAAAGCAGTTGTGGGTGATCAGGCCAGCAGGGGAGAGTAGTTGGGAGGGACCAGACCTGCAAGGGAGGGCAGTTGGGGGTGATCAGTCTGCAGGGGAGGGCCGTTAGGGGTGATCAAGCCAGCAGAGGAGGGGAGTTAGAGGCAACCAGGTCTGCAGGGAAGGGCAGTTGGGAGGGACCCAGGCCTGCAGGGGATAGCAGTTGAGGGGTACCAGGCCTTCATGGGAGGGCAGTTAGGGGAAAACAGGCTGGTAGGGGAGCAGTTAGGCATCAGTCAGGCTGGCAAGGGAGTGGTTAGGGGGTTATCAGGCTGGCAGGCAGAAGCAGTTAGGGGTAATCAGGAAGGCAGGCAGATGAACAGCTGGGAGCCAGCAATCCTGGAATGTGAGAGGGATCCCAGATTGGAGAGGCTGCAGGCTGGGCTGAAGGACACACACCCCCATGCACAAATTTCATGCACCAGGCCTTAAGAACTCCTTATAATGTGCAACATATAGTAAGAAATGACCTGGGCTGCTTAGAAAATTCAATTAAAATTGGCAAAATACTTGAACAAACACTTTAAACAATATGCTTGAATGCTCAATCAGCACTTTAAAAAAATACATTTAATGAGATTCCAAGGTGGTTTTAGTGTAGATGGAGGTTACAGTTGCCTGCTCCTGGCCCCAAACCAGATTAAAAGCTACATTATAGAGCAATCAACCTGAATAACTAACTGAAGGTTAGCTGAACTGAAATATTATGACCAAGGGTTTATAGAAAAAGCCACATAGAGACTGATAAAGAAGGATGGAGACACAGGAAAGACACCCAGAAGCCAGAGGGATATTGTAGCTACAAAACTCCCTCCGCTCAGGAGTCTAGGTTCTTAACTCCATGCAGGGATCCCCAACCCAGAGCAACAGAGATGGGAAGAAGAGCCCATATATCATCTGGTGGTGAAAATCAGTGGGGATTCAATCTACCTAGGATAACCAAATACCACCTTTTCAGGGACAAACAACCCTACTGTTATAGCACTAGTCTAGAGAGTATACTGCCTGATCTCCAAATGCTGGTTTGGCCACTCTGTCATACTCGGGTCCTGTGGATGGTCTGCTGGCTGCAGCCAGCAATGATTTTTGGGGCTCTCTTTTTCTGGGAAGGCTCTTTTTTTTTCTTTTTAATATATTTTATTGATTTTTTACAGAGAGGAAGGGAGAGAGATAGAGTTAGAAACATTGATGAGAGAGAGTCATCAATAAGCTGCCTCTTGCACACCCCCTACTGGGTACGTGCCCGCAACCAAGGTACATGCCCTTGACCGGAATTGAACCTGGGACCTTTCAGTCCACAGGCCTATCCACTGAGCCAAACCAGTTTCAGCTGGGAAGGCTCTTTTGGTGGAGACTGAGACAGTTACTAGATTGTGGTTTTGGCAAGAGGGCTGGTCTACCCCACCTTGAGAGCACAGCAGGATCCTCCCCCCATACCTGATCAATTCCTTGTCCTGCCCCATCCTGTGGGAGTTCAGCAGACTAGAGTGCCATGAAGAACTGGGGCTTTCAGACCATGTATCCCAAGGGATCTTTTGTCTGGGAACCAGACTGGCTAGGGTTTGTGACTGTGTTGAAGGGGTGTGGGGAGGAGAAGGTACTTTTATCTCCCTGATAAGTTCAATCTGCACTAACCTAAGAAGAAGAAGTGCTTACTTCCATTCCACAGGCTTGCAAGCATCACTGTCAACAGGAGTCTGTTTGGATCAGCCTTCCCAAATCCCAGATATCTTGCCTTGCTGAACTTACTTCCATGGGGAAAAGGGAGAGTGGCTCAGAGCTGAGACATTCAAAGGGTAATTCCCACAGAGGCTATTGTCTGGGAGGGGGATGCAGTACTTAGCCCCTTCCTATGGGCTGGGCTGGCATTACCCTCAGTGGGAGACTCTTTTGATTGGAACTCCTGAGGCTGGGACAGATGAGCTTTCTCCTGCAGAGCAGGTGGCTGGCTGCACATAACCTGAACCAGCAGTGAGCCCCTGCAGGAGAAACTATAATTGGAGACTCTGGCAGAGACTAGGTGCTTTGGCTCTGGAGTAGGGGCCACTTTCCCCTTGTTGAGTGCCTGACTATGTGACCCTGTCCTCCTGAACCTGGTTGCCATGCCCTACTGTGCTCTGGAGGAAAACCATAAAAAATGCAGCAGAAAACAAAGTATCTGACAGGTGGAGGCAGACCTCAGAGATCCTTGGTCCTTTTACAGATCTACCTATAGCTCTAAGCTGGAGGAAGCTGACCCTTATACACAAATTGTCCCCTCCTTGCACACCCTGGTCCAGTAGATATAAACAGTAAATAGCCTAGTAGCTCTAGAAAGGTAGTCAAAGGCCAGCTACACATAACATCAGACATTGACCTGTACTGAAAAACCTCCAAATGGACCCAGAACCAACACAACCAGTGGTGGGCTTCAGAACTTGACCCAACTAGCCACGCAAGCAGCACACCCAAAGGCATATTCTGGCAAATACTAGATCCTATTTGGAACAAATCCACCTCAGAGAGAGCCCCTGCCAAGCATCTCATACACACATGGTGATGAAGTTTACTCTTACAGTCACCCAGCCTGAATGGTTAACTCCACCCGCAAAAGAGCCAACACCATTCATTACTCAACTATGGCAGGAGGTTGCCCATAGCCACAAGAAACATTCCTGGAGCAAGGAGCTCAGGTGATCTGGAAGATTGTGCCACAGAGCCCAAAAGGATATCTTTATCATAAAGCCATGATAACAACTTTGGGGATCATGGGCAGATCAACCTAATACACAGAGACAAAATGAGAAGCAAAGAAATATGTCCCAAATGAAAGAACAAGAAAAATAATCAGAAAAAGAATTAAATGAAATGGAAACAATAAAAATACCAGGTGCAGATTTTGAAACAATGATTGTAAGGATGTCCAAAGACCTTAGTGGAATAGTGGATGATCTTAGAGATAATAAGCATTATAAAGGACATAGAAATAGTAAAAAAGAACCAGTCAGAAATGAAGAATATAAGTATCTGAAATTAAGAATCCACTAAAAGGGATCAGCAGCAGGATAGGTAAAGCAGAGGATCTAATTACCAATTTAGAGGACAAGATATTAATATGCACCAAAGCAGGACATCAAAAAGAAAATTAAATTTAAAAAAATGAAAGTCTAGGGACCTCTTGGATGACATGAAGCATAACAAAACCAGTGTCATAAAGGAACAGAAGAGAAGAAAGTGAGAAATGAATACAGAAACTGTTTGAAGAAATAGTGGCTGAAAACTTTCCTAATCTGGTAAAGGGAAAAGTCATACTAGTTCAGGAAGCAAAGGTTAAAAATAAAGAGAATCTTAAAGGAAGCAAAAGAAAGACAGTTAGTTACCTACATGGGAGTTCTCTTAGAGCTGTCAGCTGATTGCTCAACAGAAACACTTAAGGCCAGACGGGATTTGCATGAAATATTCAAAGTGATGACAGACAAGGACCTAAAACCAAGACCACTCTATCTAGCAAGGCTATGCAACCTAATAATAGAGTAATATGTAAATTAACCATCATCTGCTACACAAGCCACACCCACCAGACCATCAGAGCGAGTATGCAAATTAATATGCAGAGGAAGGGAAGAGTGAAGACTGAAGACAGCATAGAAGGAAGAGGGGGGGAAAGTGGAAAGCAAGGTGGTTGCGGCTTCTGGAGGGAAAGCACTGGCAGAGCATGCAAGGGGTGCGGGGCAAGGTACGCAATGGCAGCGCATGCAGCTATGGAGGCGGCTGCAGGAGGCAGTGGGGACTGTGGGCGAGGCGGGTCGCGTGGGTGGGCCAGGGTTTGCAGCAGTGGTGTGCACGTGTGCAGTCCTATAGGCAGCGTCAGCTAGTGTGGCAGCGGAGGCAGCAGCAACAGTGGGAGCAGTGGGTCGGGCGTGTGGGGCAAGGTGCTCTGCAGTGGTGAGAGCCTGTGAGGCCACAGAGAAGGTGGCGGAGATGGCCCCGCCCTGCCTGCTCCAGCCAGAGAGGTGGGGGTGTGGGGGTGCGAGAGGTCAGGTGGTGGGAAGGAAGCCCACTGGAAGTCTTGCAGAAATATTCCTGCAACAGATGCCTAGTCATCTATAATAATAAAAGTGTAATATGCTAATTAGACTGGACAGCCGAGCAACCTTCTGGACATCATTCTGGACGAAGCTGTGGTTAGGGGCGATCAGGCAGGGAGACAATGGTTAGCGATAATCAGGCAGGAAGGCAAGTGGTTAGGTGTGACTAGGCAGGCAGGAAGAGGCAATTAGGGGTGATCAGGCAGGCAGACAGAGGCAGTTAGGAGTGATTAGGAAGGCAGGGAGAGTGGTTTGGGGTGATCAGACAGGCATATGAGTGGTTAGGTATGATCAGGCAGTCATGTGAGTGGTTAGGGGCATTGAGGGAGGCAGGCAGGCCAGCAGTTAGGAGCCAGCAGTCCCAGATTGCAAGAGAGATGTCCGACTGCCTGTTTAGATCCCATCCTGTAGGCATCCTGGATTGTGAGAGGATGCAGGCTGGGCTGAATTTTGTCCACTGAGCCTCTAGTCCATAATAAAAGTGTAATATGCTAAGTATCCAGTCATCCGGTCATCCATTCAACCAATCAAGACGTAATATGCTAATGCTAATAATATGCGAAGGCTGCTCAATCACTCACTATTTCATTCACTGACCACCAGGGGGCAGACAGTCCAACCAGTAAGTTCGCTTGCTGCTGGGGTCTGACTGATCGGTACTGAGAGAGATAGGCTGGTCACACCCTGGTGCCCTCCTGTAGTCTCTCCCTTGCTTGCTAACCTCCCATGTTCCTTCCTGGCCCTGATCTTCCATTGGTGGGGTCCCTTGGCCTGGCCTGTACCCTCTCAATCTGGGACCCATTGGGGGTTGTCAGAGACCCAGTTTCAGCCTAATCTCTTAGGCAAGGCTGAGGGACCACACTGGTGCACAAATTCGTTTACAGGGCCTCTAGTTTAAAATAAAGGTAAAATGAAGAGCTTTTCCAGACAAAAAAAAAGACTAAAGAAGTTCATTACTGCCATACCATTATTTTAAGATATGTTAAAGGACCTGGTTTAAGAAGAAGAATAAAAAAAAAAAAAAAAAAAAATATATATATATATATATATATATATATATATATATAGAGAGAGAGAGAGAGAGAGAGAGAGAGAGAAGAACATAGGTATAAAAGAAAAATGGCAATAAATTAATATCTAACATTCAATGTAAATGGATTAAATGTCCTCATATCGGGTCTAGTAATAATTAATGTCGTTTTTAAACATTCGTTTAAAATCTTGCTTGGCATTGACTTGTATTGACATAATCTTCAAACACGTGCTATCTACAGAACGTGTGAAGTGCAATTAACAAGTTTTGCTTGAAAAAGTTTGTGTTTGGTTTGGTTTTTGTTGCAAAACTAGGGCTAAGAAGATGGCGGATGAAGAGCATATTCGGCACTGCATACTTTACGAGTTCCAATTAGGAAGAAAAGCAAGTGAGGCTGCAAAAAACATCTGTAGTGCTCTTGGTCAAGATGCAGTTAGCGCCAGAAAATGCCAGCGTTGGTTTGAGAAATTTCGCGAGGGAAATTTTTCGTTAGATGACAAGAGTGGTCGAGGCCGTGTGTCCAATTTTGATCAAGAAGCTCTTCAAGCTCTTTTGGTGCAAAATCCTCAAATTACCCAACAAGAGCTTGCGACAACTTTAAATTGTTCACAAAAAACAATTTCCAATCAATTGCGTGTACTTGGCAAAGTCCAAAAGTTTGGAAAATGGGTTCCTCATGAGTTGACCGACAACAACCGTAATCAAAGAGTCACAATTTGCAGTTTGCTCCTCTCTCGTCAAAACCGTTTGCCGTTTTTAGAGCAAATTGTTACCGGAGATGAACAATGGGTGCTGTATGTTAATCTGAAAAGGCGGCCTCAATGGTTGGACAAAAATGAGGCTCCACAGCCTACGCCAAAACCTGACTTGCATGCGAAAAAAGTGATGTGTGTTTGGTGGAATTTTAAAGGAATTCTTCATTATGAACTTTTACCATCTAACCAAACCATTGCAAGTGCAGTGTATAGTGCCCAATTGGAAAGGTTAGCCCAAGCTTTAAGAGAAAAAGAACCCGCGCTGATTAATCGGAAGGGCGTAATTCTTCACCACGATAACACACGACCGCATACTGCAAGAATCACTGCTGAAAAACTGCGCCAGTTGCAATGGGAAGTTCTCCCTCAACCTGCATATTCTCCTGATATTGCCCCTTCCGATTACCATTTGTTTCGTTCTTTGCAAAACTTTCTTCTTGGAAAAAAATTTAATAATGAAGAATGCCTCAAAAATGCATTGACCGAATTTTTTGCATCAAAATCACAAGAATTTTACAACAGAGGGATTAAAATGCTTCCTGAGCATTGGGCACAAGTAGTAGAAAACAACGGCAACTATATTGTTGATTAAATTTTGTTGTATTGTTTAAATAAATTCGATTTAAAAATATTAGAAAACGACATTAATTATTACTAGACCTAATAAAAAACAGGGTAGCTGAATGGATAAGTAATCATGACCATGTATATGCTGTCTCAAAACAAAAGACTCATAGAGGTAAAAGTGAAGGGATGGAAAAAATACTCCATGCAAATTGAAATGAAAAAATCTCTGGTAGCAAATACTTAGATTGACAAATTAGACTTCAAAATAAATGCCATAACATGAGATAAATAAGGATACTATATACTAAAGGGATCAATATAATAAGAGGCTATAAACTTTGTAAACATATATGCAGCCAACATTGGGGCAAATAAATATATATGGATGAAATCAGACTTTTCCAACATTGTTTTTGAGATTTGGCCCTGTTTTTGTGTTTGCTCTTCTTAATTACTAAGTAGAATTCCATTATTCAATATGCCAATTTGTTCATCCATTTTCCAGTTGAAACATGTTATGATTATATACAAATTTTATATACTGGGCTAAAGCCTATAAAACAATTATGTATAAATATTTGTACAAAGATACATTTCCATTTCTTCTGGATATTTAGCTACAAGTAAAACTATCCTAATATATAAAAACCCAGGGTCGTCACATCCAAAATGACTGGAGGGACAACCGAACGCCAGGCTGTGCGCTCAGCAGGCTCAGGTGCATGGGGACTGGTGAGGGGGCTGAACTGCTGACCTCTTGGAGAGAGACGGAGGTGGGCTGATCAGCTGCCACCCCAGACTCCTGGTGAGGGAGGGAGGGAGGGAGGGAGAGGGAGAGGGAGAGAGAGAGAGAGAGAGAGAGAGAGAGAGAGAGAGAGAGAGAGAGAGAGAGAGAAAATCAAGCCTCTCTGAGAGTCAGCAGTTCAGCTTGCTTGCCAGCAGCCTGGGGAGGCTGCTGATCAGCTACACCTCTCTTAACAGGCCCAGAGATAGGCCTGGAGACACTGACTGACATAGAAACCACCAATCAGAACCAAATCTGTGTGAAGTGTGAGGAGCCAATGGCTGCCTAGGAGGTGGAGCTTTTGACACTGTCTGGCATAGAAACTGACCATTCAGAACCTAATCTAGGTGACCTGCGAAGGCAGAACCTAAGATGGGGGCTAAAGAGGGATTTTAAGGGCAACAGCTGTTTGGTATAAGGTGTAAGAAAGTGGTTCAATTTTTTAATTACAGGTTTGGCAGTATAGTGCATAGTCTGGTTATCAGTCCAAATATAGGGATTATGAATTTTTGTCTGCCAAAAGCATCTCCTTCTGCTAAAAATGTCTTTCCTGCCCTACCCATTTAAGCAATCCTATTCTATAGAATCTATCTATAGTAATAAAAGGGTAATATGTTAATTATACCAGTTGACCAGCCATCTTCGGGACATCTGACTTCCTTCCAGACAAAGCCATAGTGGTGGGGGCCGAGGCAGAGGCAGTTAGTGGTGATCAGGTCAGCAGGGGAGGGCAGTTGGGGGCAAGATCAGGCCTGCAGGAGAGGGCAGTTAGGGGCTATCAGGAAGATAGAGGCAATTAGGGGAAATCAGGCCAACAGGGAAGGGCAGTTAGGGGTGATGAGGCAGGCAGGCAGAGGCAGTTAGGGATGATGAGGCAGGCAGGCAGGTGAGCAATTAGGTTCAAGTGGTCACAGATTGCGAGAGGGATGTCGACTTCTGATTCAGGCCCGATTCCTTTTGGACATCTGCCAAAGGGTCCCCAATTGGAGAGGGTGTAGGCTGTGTTGAGGGAACTCCCCATGCATGAATTTTGTGCACCGGGCCACTAGTTGTATTATAAAGTACACAGCAGTCCTCTAATAGAGTTATACCATTTTACATTTCCACTAGCAATGTATGAACATTCCAGTTTCTTCCAAATTTCATTGCATGCAAATTTTATCTAAACAAAAAAGTAGCTGGAGCATAACAGGAAGCTTTATTTCAAATTTATTTCTAAGTAAATAAGTAATAGAGAGATTTCTATCTAATGTTTCATAAGAAGAATTTACAGAATTATATAAAAACTAGAGGCCAGGCGCATGGATTCATGCACCAGTGGAGTCTCTTGGCCTGGCCTGTGGGAATCAGGCCAAAACTGGTTCTCTGACATCTCCTAAGAGGTCCTGGATTGTGAGAGGGTGGTTCTCAAGTGAAGCATCCCAGAATTGGGCTCACTTTTCTCTAGTTCTAGGTGTGTCACCTGAGAACTGCAGCTGCCAAGTCACTGCAATTCCTATGTTGAGTATCTGCCCCCTGCTGATCATTGCACATCATAGCTACCAGTTGGATGGTCAAATAGTCAGCCAGTTGCTTAGACTTAATATATAGAGATTTTTTTCTTTTATGCACTAATAAAATGTTATTTTTTATTTCACATTTATATAATTAATTTAAACTCCTTCATTGGCATTTTAAATAATTTCAAGGATTATAGTGTCTAACAGTATGGAAAATCATAGATTTTAAACTTCAGCATGACAGAAATGGTCATTGAAATATCAAGTACTATCACAACAAAAGTCAAATTTTTTAGTCACCTTGATGAATAGCTTTTGGTTAAAGGCACTGTGAGAAGTGAGTAGAATGGTGTTTGGAGTCTTTGATTTGACCTTTGGCTTTAACAGTTTCTAGCAGTATGTCATTGGGTGAGCCACTATCCAGAACTAATTTTCTTATCAGTGACTAACATGTGGGTAGTATATACAGCATGCATATGCTGGACGAAGGGATGATTCATTTCTGAGGAAAGATGGAAAGGGGCAGCATGGGATGGCATGATATTTTATCATGCTACTCAAAACATTGTGCAACTTAAAACTTTTTAAATTGTTTATTTATGGAATTTTCCATTTAACATTTTCGGACTGTGTTTTTCTGCTGGTAACTGAAAAAGGTAGAAAGCAAAACTGTAGATTAGGAGGGGGACTCCTGAACTCTTTCCTACTGGGTGTAGAACCATTTTCAAAATTCTTCATAAGACTGACCTCCAAGCAGCTACCATCAATCATTCTCCAGTGGAAATGGGAGGAAAACCCTTTGTCATTCAGGGAAATTATAAGAGGCTAATCATTCCTTTTCTATAGCACTGAGTTCTATAATCACAGTTTGTAGTCCCTGGAGGCAGCAGAAACTACACTAGGATTGTTGACTCTTTGTCAAGGCATGTGATTTCAAATCTAGCTCTTGATTTCTGTTGTGTGACCTTCAGATTACTTAACTCCATCAGCCACATTGGGAATAATACCTACCTCCTAGGATTACTGAGGGGAGCTTTATGAGTTAGTATTTCTAAATAAAGAAAATTATTTCTCATAGCAAGCACTGATGAATAAATGTTTATTAAATAAAATTAACAGTTCTAGCTTTTAAGACCCTCCAAGTCATGACTTTTCTGAAGAGAAATACCCTTGAATTGAAAAAAAAAAATAAGGAGATGGTTTTTTTCTGTATTATAGAGCCCATGTAATCATATAGCATATGAATATACTTTAAGATCTCTTTGTAAATTTAGTTTCAGAGAATGTCATCAATTGGCAGGAATCTGGGTATTTCAGTAAAAATGATTAAAGAACTAAAGAGAGTAATATTTAGAAATAGAGGCCTGGTGCATGAAAATTGTGTATGGGGGTTGGAGGGGGTTCCCTCAACTCAGCCTGTACCCTCTCCAATTGGGGACCTCCTTGTGGGATGTCCAACTGCCATTTTAGGCCCAACCCCAGGGATTGGGCCTAAACAAGCAGTCAGACATCCCTCTCACAATCTGAAACCACTGGCTCTAACTGCTCATCTACCTGCCTGCCTGATTGCCCCTAACTGCCTCTGGCTGCCAGCCTGATCACCCTTAACTGCCCTCTCCTGCAGGCCTGATGTCGCCTCCCACTGCCCTTTTCTGCTGGCCAATTTGGTTCTAATTGGTTGGTGCCTATGCCAGTCAGCATCAAAAGCTCCACCTCCTAGGCAGCCATTGGCACCCCATAGCACCCACCTTTGGTTCTGATTAGTCAGTTCCTATGCCAGTCAGCATCTCCAGGCCTATCTCTGGGCCTAATCAAAGAGGAAGGGCTTAACAACAGCCCCCCAGAGGAGGCCAAGAAGAAAGAGAAGTCTGGCTGCTGGCAAAGACCAGAAAGAAAGAGGGAGAGAAAGAGAGAGGTAACTACCCTGATCAATAGCTTCCACTGAGGCTGCAGATCAGACCCTGACTCACTTTCTGGGTCTCAGTCACCTGGGCAGTCAGTGCTGGGTCGCCAGGCAGCAAGCCAGTACTGACTTTCAGATGATCTGCCCCAGGCTTTAGGCTTGGGAAGTGAGCACCCTCCCCAACCTCTGATTGCAGGCTCTGCCCTTTCCCAAACCTAAACCCTCCCCCCTCTGATGCTGGGCTGGGAATGACCTGAGTGCAGAGGAGGTTCCCAGAACCTAGGTATGTATGCAAATTAACCTCCATCTTTGTTAGGTTAATTTGCATACTCACTTTGGTTGTGGGCATAGCAGAGGTACGGTCAATTTACATGTTTCTCTATTAGGTAAGATGATAGCTGAAAGCCATCTATTTTTGTTGAAGAGCTGCATTCAGTGGGTAAATGGACATACAAAAGGATGAAGTTGACAACTTTTGTCTATTTACCTACTGAGTGTGGCTCTTCTGCAAAAATATTGTCAGCTGTCAGGAAAGAAGTAAAACTGAATATTTCATTAGAATCCACTCTTCAAGCAGACAGAATCTTTTAGCTGAAAAATCTTTAGATATGTTATAATGCTGATAATGTGGAAGTAATTCGGAAGAAAGACATTTCTCTTTTTGTTATGATATATTTCCCATAGTAAGTGCTCAATAAATATTTCAATGTTTAGTGACTAGTTTTGGGTGAGACATCTGAGTTCATATATGGCCATAGAGCAAAAATAGACTGTTTGAACTTAGTAGAGAAAGTACATTCCAAAAGTATTATTATTTTTCTCTGATTCATTTTTATTAAATTTTAGCCTCCTAAGAATCTAGATATCAAAAGAAGTTACTGTAATAGTTATAAGAATTATAATGTATACTTTAAATTCAAAATAAGACAATATGGAAAGAACCAATATGAAAATTTAGTTCCAGAGAAATGTCATTTATTGGCAGAAATCTAATTTATATTGGCAACCTTCAAAGACGCTAAGAAAATGTTTAAATAAAATAGTGTGAGAACCCTTTTCATTAATAGAAAATTAGAGGTTTTGGTCCATGAAGGGGATACAAATTTTACTTTTTTTTCAGTGTCAGTTTAGGGTTCTGATTCTGCTTAATTGCTAATACACTATTTAAAATTATACCTCTTTGGAACATGTAGTCTTTTTTTAAAATATATTTTATTGATTTTGTACAGAGAGGAAGGGAGAGAGATAGAGAGTTAGAAACATCAATGAGAGAGAGTCATCTATCAGCTGCCTCTTGCACACCCCCTACTGGGGATATGCTCGCAACCAAGGTATGTGCCCTTGACCGGAATCGAACCTGGGACCTTTCAGTCCCCAAGCCGACGCTCTGTCCATTGAGCCAAACTGGTTTCAGCTGGAACATATAGTCTTAATCCATTATAGGTTTATGGATCTATACAATGATCTTTTTGGAGCACTTGTTTTGATAAGTAAACATAGACTTCAGAAAGTAAATTTTATGCTTGATTTTAAGACATGGGCCACATAGTATTGAGCAAGGGTTATCTTGAATTTCAAATGTACAGTTCCACAAGTATTTGTCATTATTTTCACTAATGGTAGCATTCGCTTTTGCAAACAAATTATTGTAATGGATTTAATATAATCTTTTAATGTTAGGACATTTATGTCCTTAAATCTATAGGCTCTGCTTTTTTTGTTAATTCAATTTGATTAATTTTTGTCTCTTAGGAATCTAGGTGTCTAAAGGAGTTACCATAATAGCTATGAGAAATATAAATGTATATTTTAAGATTCAAAATAAGGTCTTCTTTCAGAAGAGAATTAATTCTTCAACCTACTAAAAGCTTTTAAATGTTATAATTATTGCCCTAATGGAATATAAGTACCTGAGTCCCTGTGTTAGTCCAGCTCTTGAGAAACAGATGCCACTTAGACATGTACGAAATTTCTTAGGGGAATAGCTCGTGAGAGAAAATGGGAAGGGAGTTAGTAGAAGCTGGGAGAAGATTTGACTATGATGCAGATGTAACTGTGAAGGAGAAAAGTAAAGAAAGGTTGGACACAGGAGTCTTAGATTGTGGTACTTTTCTGAAAGAGCAGTAAGGCTGATGGGGAATTCATTAACTAAAATAGGGGTGTCGAACTCAATCAGAGAAGGGGCCAAAATCTAAAATCCAGCCTAAATCGCGGGCTGAATGGTTTACTGAACAGTCATAAACTGTCATTGTGATGGAAACGCAGCGGAGTGCAGTGATGACAGCGCGGTGCGGGCCACATTGCAAGGCCTGGCGGGACGGATTTGGCCCACGGGCCTTGTGTTTGACACATGTGAACTAAAAGCTCTTGTTGAGCATCCTCCATCTTTTAGGAGTAGGTCTGCCTTTTTAGGCTTGCTTTGTTCCTTCATTTGCTGGGAGCATCACTGGTAAGTGTAGAAATCATAAAGGACTTCTGAGTATAGCAGTTAGATCCCTGGGACAATTAAGTTCCCCTAGGAGAGATATGAGAGGCATGTTTTTATGGTCACCATCATTTTCAAGTGTGAATCACCCTCTCTCTATTGCTAGGAAGGATTAGATTTATTATTTTTGTCCTCATCCTTATGAAATTGGCACAACTAATATTTATTAATCAACTACAATTCATCAGGTACTTTTGTATATTTAATACTTGTTCACTTTTATAGCAACTATAAATAAGCCAATACTAATGATCAAAAATGGAAGTAAGGGATATTAAATAACGTGAACCAGACACAGTTAATAATGGGAAACCAATTTAAATACAGATTTCCTTTACTACAAACTGCCCATTTTGTTATGAAGTTATATTGCCCAGATTAACCACCTGAAGAGGTGCTAGGATATAGAAATGTTAAATGGCAGATCAGAAATGACAGACATGATTGAATTAGAAAAACATTAATGAAAACAATATTTATACTGTCATGTTCTATGCAGGCCTTTTCTATTTGGATTATCCCTCTGGCTGTTACCTTTCATTTTTCATTAAAATTTTCTGAGAATGATGATCTGAGAATATTGCTTTCTCCTCTTATTAAGGAAATGACCTTTGCCAATGTGACAATAGGTGCTAATGGGCACACTTCACTTCCTGACAAAAGCTTCTTTTATGTCAAAGAGGCTTTTGTATTCAGAGGCACATCTGTGATTATTTGTTCTTTGTTTAATGTTCAGTGTATTCAACATATAAATGTAATAAACATTTAAAACCACTTTAAAAATGGATTATATGTTTTAAATTCCATTTATAAAAATTAAACTATAATTATGACATTATTATGACTAATTCATATATCGTAAACAGAAGACAAAAGACAGATATCACTAAATTAATTATGCACACAGGCCAGTTCTATGATTTAAAAAAATATATATTTTATTGATTTTTTTTCACAGAGAGGAAGAGAGAGGGACAGAGAGCCAGAAACATCAATGAGAGAGAAACACCGATCAGCTGCCTCTTGCACATCCCCCACTGGGGATGTGCCCGCAACCAAGGTACATGCCCTTGACTGGAATCGAACCCGGGACCTTTCAGTCTGCAGGCTGACACTCTATCTGCTGAGCCAAACCGGTTTCAACCAGTTCTGTGATTTAATCTATTTATTAGTTCTCCATTTATTAACATATCTTTCAAATAATATATCTAGAGTTGTTTTTACACCTCTTAAATGTTTAGTGATATTACTTTGGTATATTTACAGAGTTATAGTTGTCTTACTTGAATTGAAAGCATAAAGGGTAACTTCTCTAAACAGTTTGGTTTTAGATTTTTGGTTGGGACCTGCATCTGCCTTGCTTCTCCCGAGGTGATTAAAAACGGAGCTTCTTTTTATATTGTTAAATTTTCACTGTTAAGTCAGTAATGTTTATTTTACTTTAAAAACATAAAAAAGGATTTATATATATATATATATATATATATATATATATATACTAATATATGTAATATTTTAAACAATAAAGATTTTAAAAAATTAAATAAAACTGGGAAAGTCTCATATATGTATTTCTTGATATCATATATCTTGATTTCAGCAAGAGGAAGGAACAGAAAGAGATAGATAGAAACAGCAATGATGAGAGAGAATCATCCATTGGCTGCCTCCTGCAAGCCCCTACTGGGGATTGAGCCTTCAACCTGGGCATGTACCCTAACTGGTAATCAAACTATGACCTCCTGGTTCATGGGCTGATGCTTGCTGGGAAGTAATGCTTATTTTAAAGTTAATACCTTTGACATAGGTTTTAATTGTTTGTAATCTGCTACCTCTGATATTTTGCCATTATAATATGATGGTTTCATAAAAACATATGAGGCTTATCAATTATACCGTTTAGTTTTTATATTTCATAGGGTATTAAGTATTGAGCCAGTTACTTAGACCTGGTTTATAGCACACTTATTTTTATTAATCACATTGGAACACATGGTTGAAGCTCTATTTTGTTATTGATCTAATTGTGTTAAATACCCATTTTTTTTCTCCCCACCTATTTATTATATATGACTAACAGAACTAATCTATCTTTTCTTTCTTGATTATTTGATTTCTTCACTGTTACTTTTTGTTTTCTGGCTTATACAAAGAGAAACAAAAACAAGTCTATATTTTAGAAATAAATAATTAATAGAGTAAATATATCAAACAGTACACATACACATACATGACCTTCCTCTATCTACACTAATAAAAGAGAAAGATACAAATTGACCGTACCTTCATGATGCCCACCAGCCATTTAGGAGTGAGTATGCAAATTAACCCAACAGATATGGTGGATTAATTTGCATGCACAGGTGCCCATTGACCAGGGGCAGGGTGGAACACAGGCTCTCTGCACTGCCCCAGCAGCTTCAGGCCTCTGGGCAGCACTGGGAGGTGGAAAGACGCCAGCCAAAGCAAAGGCTGTGCCGGCAGGTAGAAGGAAGGCCCACTCTTGCATGAACCTTTGTGCATCAGGCCTCTAGTTTATTTATAGTCATCCTAACTTAGTTAGTTGTCCTTTTTTCTAAAACTGTTTACCTGTGCAATTTATGTTTACTTTTCTCATTTAGACATTACAATTATTAGTACTAAAAATGTACTAATGTACTTTTGCAGATTCATTTTGTTCCAAAAGTTATACCAGAAGGTACAAATGATCTTACTGGAAGAACCACTTTTAAGTTGACTCTGTTTCTTTAATAGCATGACTCATCCTATCCACTGGCATCACTAGGATGTTCTAAACTTGTCATGGAATCAATTACCCTCCACAAAATTCTGGTTTCTTTAAGTGAGATTACTATTACAGAAAAGATCCACAAAAGAAAAAAACACATTGGAGTTAATGAGAATCAAAGTAATGTTGTTGCTATTGAGCCAGTTTTAGTGACAGAATTGAAAATATCTTCAGTTATGGTTTTGAATTTGCTGATCTTTTAAATATAACTTATTATACTCTGCGTTTTCCCATTTACAGTTAATTCTTATTTCTGCTATAAAATGAAGTCAGCATTCTGATGTTAGAAAGTTCAACAGTAGGGCTTCACACATGCCTCGTGTATTAAATATCAACATCATTTAACCATAGAGACAATTTCAGTATCAGTAGAGACTTATTGCATAGCAAAGGATAACAATTCTAATCCCCCAGATCATGCCTTATTAGTTGTCTAGTCCAATGATAGTACCCTGTACTATGAAGCCAACATAAAACAGGTCTTAAATATACAGAGATTTCAAAATTTCCTGCCATTTAAGGAGGCGACATCCTTCATTTTGGAATCTCAGAAATCATCAGTGCTCACAATTAACCTGTCCTCTTCTGATTGGTTGTGTTTCTTGGTGAATGATGCAGGGTACAAATATATGATGCAGTATGTGAGGATGTGGAGACATCTGTGTATAGAACCTGCAAAGGATACTAGGAAGAATAAAGAGATGGATCTTAATTGCAGATGATGGATTTGTAAAGGGCTATATGATTGAATGGTGAAAAGTTGGAAAGAGAGAATTAAAGATTTGGTAGAAAGATTAAGAAAGAATAAAAAGCTGTAGTATGGTTATATGGGCTTCAAAAGCTGAATCACAATGTTTTAATGAATAAATAGCTAACAGACTAGGGATGGCCAAAGAGCCAAATGGTATCTTAAACACTTTGTCCAATATTAGAGCCAAAATCCACATAATTAATCACCATCAACTTCCTCTAATATAAAATTTCATATATTGTACAAGCAATCCCTGACTTTAGAGGTTTGACTTTCTTAAACCTATATTTTCATACATCAAACATGAAAACTTCTTTTGTATGCTTCATTTGGATATTTATATGGCAGCTGGAAAAAGAATATTCTGAGGTGTAGTGTGGTGTTTGAAAAAAGGAAAAAAGGTAAAATTGGTAATACTGATTTTTATAATAGCCACCGAATAGATACTATAATTGGAGAAGGCAGGAAGTCATGAGCCACATTGAGAGAGCATCAAATCTTCAGTCTCATTAAAAGCTCATTGGACCTAAAGTAAAAAAAGAAATTCTAGAAATACATTGCCAAATACTTTGAATGAAAGTAATATTTTATTAGGAATTTCATAAAATGTTTTAGGTTTCTGAGGCTGGACTCTTTTTTTTTTTTTTTTTTTTTTTTAAACATTTTTATTGTTGAAAGTACTACATATCTCCTGGGTGGCCCATCCCAGCTCCACTTCTATTCCTCTCACCCTTTCAATCTTCCTGCCCCAGCCTCAGGCCTTCACCCCACTATGGTCTGTATCCATAGGTTATGCATATATGCAGATAAGTTATTTGGTTGATCTCTTCCCACCCACCTACCCTGCCTTCTTTCTGAGATTTGACCATCTGTTCTTTTAACACAAAACCTGATGATTGGACTTTTTTGTAGCTTTCAGAAATGCTTTTAGTATGTTATTTCTGAAAGCAGGGAACTTATTCATAAGTGGTCCATAAAAACAAACATTTTATTGTGTTTCTGGCACATAGACTGTGCTCAGATAATACTTGTTAGAAAAACAAGTGAATGAGGTTGCACCACATTTTTTCCTACTAAATATTACAAGTTAAAAATCAAGTGACTAGCTGAATTGGTACTCTAGTTTCTTGCCATCTCACCCAGAAATTCTGAGCCTGGTGTTTAATGGTGTTAATAGTTTTAATTTGACAAATAAAGTTGCAGGGTCTTGACCCTCCTCTTAAGTGTTATTTGTCAAGACTGCTGCAATCAAGGCTACATTTTTTTTCTTATATTGACTCTTATCCTATACTCAGTTTGCATTAGAAAAAATATAAACAGTAACATAGACATCGAGACATTTCTCTCCTTTAGATGAGAATCTGAACAAACCTCTCAACATGTTTGTCATTTTAGCTACAATTTGGGAGGCTGCATTCATTTCCTGCCGAGACCGGTTTGGCTCAATGCATAGAGCGTCAGCTTGGGGACTGAAGGGTCCCGGGTTCGATTCCGGTCAAGGGCATGTACATTGGTTGTGGGCATATCCCCAGTGGGGAGTGTGCAAGAGGCAACTGATCGATGACTCTCTCTCATCGATGTTTCTAACTCTCTATCTCTCTTCCGTCCTCTCTGTACAAAATCAATAAAATATATATTTAAAAAAAAAAAAAGATATACATTTCCTGTTACTGAACACAGTTTGAATTAATTAACCAGAGGTGTTTGGGAACAATTTTAGAAAAATGTTCTTAGGAGCCCTTCTCTTTGGAGGACCCTAAGAAGAGGAAAAAAGCGTTCTTAATATTTTTTCTTTTTGTTAATCTTGTTGTACACTTATTTCTTTATTTATTCTTCCATCACCATTTACCCTCTTATACTCCCTTCCACCTCCACATATGCCCTCCCCCCACAATTTCATTAGAAATGTTTATATCTTTTGATTAGTTACACTCAGAAAGAAATGCACACCTGATTATTTATTAACACCAGCAGTGAAATCTTGGTAATTTCTTGGATTTTAACAGTGGCAGCAAAATTAATCAATGCTTGTTATTCATGCAGGAGTAGTAATTTAATGGAATTACATTTCTGTTTATATTGAGTAACAAGTTATTTTCACCTCTCCATTTTTTTTCTTTGTGTTTTTCATGAAATAACTTCTATGAAAAGTTTAGCTTTATGTACTCTGAGATATTAACAATTCCATCTACTCTGCAACTACTTCCTGGTAACATCTGGAGGAGAGAGAAATTAGTGTATTGGGAAGAACTTACTGTTTGGAGATTGAAATTATCTGATAAGAAAAAAATACTTAGCTTCTAGACAGGCTATAAATGTAGTTTTATTTATTTGCTTGTTCTTTATAATTTTTTTAATCTAGTTGTGTTAACAACCTATGTACTTATTCATCTTTATAGACTATAAAAACAGAATTATTTACTTTAAGCATAATTTTTTTACAAATTAAAATAAGGACAGACTAAGAAAAAAAATAGGCTCAGATTAAGTTAGTTGTCTAAAGACATATAGACATTTCATGGCTGATTCCATTTATTTGACCCTCAGGCTACCCTATGATATGGAAGGCAGTGTCACTACAAAGTGAAGAAGGCAAAAAGGGAGAAAAACTTATTCTGCTTCATTTCATATTCACTAGGAATGTCTTCTCAACACAAAATAGAAGAGCCATAAGAGCATGGGCTTTAGAGGCGGATAGAGCCTTGCTCTGGACTGTGTGAACTAGAATTTTAGTCTTTGGATGCTGTAATCTATTTTACAGTCTGGTGAAATAATTTATTTCTGAAATTTTGCAGATCTTTGTGCAAAAGTTTATTTATTCAACAAATATATATGAGTTGCAATAGAGTATTCTAAACATAATGATGTAGGCTTAGTGCACCATATTATTACAAATGAAAATCACTTATTTAGAGATTCTTCATTAAAATGTGACATTATTGAAGTCCCCTGACACATATTTAAATATTGAAAGGAAAAAATAATCTGCAGCACACCTGGCTGTATATAATTGTCCTTGATTCTAATAGTGAAATTAGCAGAATTGCTCTGTAGTTAAATATATTTATGTGATAGTCATTGATCTTCTTGGAATTAATAGTTTCAACATTATATTCCACTTTCATGATGGCCTGCTTAAAATATATATTTAAAAGTTGCATATTTTTATTTTATGAAATAGGACATACCTGTGAACTAGACTTCACCTTCTTCCTCCTGAAGTCTTGGCATCATAAACTACTATACAGAGCTCTTTTCTTCTATTAAGCTGTAGTAAGCTCTGGGGTTAATATACGTTTTCTTTGGGTCAACATATATGTTTAAAGCTATCAGGGAGTAATATTGTTAAAATTCACATATATTTAACTTCTTCCTGGGGAAACAAGTTTATTTTGGTCCAGATGATACTTTCATACACCTCCCAATGTTGGGCCAGTTTTCTCCTCTCTGTTTTACATCCTACTTGGATAATGGTAATGTGAGTTGGAGGTGGGGCAGGGACATGATGGGTAACAAGTCAGAAGGCGAAGCAGATGCTAAACAGAAGAACTCTGTGTAAAGTAGGGGTGAGGAGTAGAGGACATCTTGTGTCACCTCTTGATTTCGCCATAGGACCTTGACAGAATGTTTCCACAGTAGTTTTTTATTTTTTATAATTGAGATATAATTGAGATATACCATTCTGATAAGTTTAAGGTGTAAAATGTGTTGATTTGATATATCTATATATTATGAAATTTTTAGCATGGTAGCATTAGCTAACACCTCTATCATATCACACAATTACTATTTCTTTTTTGTGGTGAAAACATTTAAGATCTACTTGCTTAGCACTTTTCAAGTATATAATTCAGCATTATTAACTATAATTACCTACTATACATTGGATCCCCATAACTTATTTGTTTTCTGAGTGGAAATTTATACCCTTTGATCAACATCTCTTTATTTTCCTTACCACTACCACCACCCCTGGCCCTAGTAACCTAAGGTGACCAGATGTCCCACGTTTGGCAGGACAGTCCCGATTTTTAACAATTTGTCCTGCGTTCCGTGGAGTTTTAAAGAAGTCCAAAAGATTTAAAAGATTCTTTCCAAAAATTGGGACTTTTTTAAAACAACACAGGACGTGGGACAAATTATTAAAAATTGGGACTGTCCTGCCAAACGCGGGACATCTGGTCACCTAATAGTAGCCACCACTCTATTTTTGGTTTTGGTGAATTCACTTTTTAAGATTTCACATGTAAGTGATATCTATATACTACCTAATAAAAGAATAATATGCAAATTAACCATCACTCCGTCACACCCACCAGCCACGCCCACCAGCTATGCCCACCAGCTAATCAGAGTGAGTATGCAAATAAATAAACGCAACCAAGATGGCTACAGCCACAGAGAACAGGAGGGGAGCTTGGGTTTCCCAGGCAATGGAGAAAGCCAAGCTTTCCGCCTGCCCTTGCTAGCCTAAGCCTCCACTCAATGCTACAAAGTTTCAATTATAGAAGGTAAATAAATTCAAACAAAAATGGCTGCAGCCACAGAGTGAGCAGGAGGCTTGGCTCCACTCCAGGCTCAAAGTTTCAATTGTAGAACATAAATAAACCCCAGACACCAGGCCTCCACTTGGGTCACTGATGGGCGTGGCCAGCCTGCAAATCACCACAGGCCCCTCCCTCAGGCCTCCCCATGTCCCAAGGGAACCCCCACCCTGATCCAGGATATCCTTCATGGCAAACCAGCTGGCCCCCACCCATGCACCAGGCCTCTTTCCTATCTAATAAAAGAATAATATGCAGATTGACCATCACTCCAACACACAGGATCAAGATAGCTGCCTCCATGTGGTCAAAGATCCTGCCCCTATATGAACACAAGATGACCACCACAAGATGGCAAGCAGGGGAGGGAAGTTGGGAGGCACCAGGCCTGCAAGGGAGGGCAGTTGGAGGTGATCAACCCTGCAGGGGAGGGAGGTTAAGGGTAACCAGGCAGGCAGAGGATGGAAGTTGGGAGCAAACAGGCTGGCAGGGCAGCAGTTAGACATCAATCAGGCTGGCATGGGAGTGGATAGGGGATGATCAGGCTATTAAGCAGAAGTGGTTAGGGGAAATCAGGAAGGCAGGCAGGCGAGCAGTTGGGAGCTAGCAGTCCTGGATTGTGAGAGAGATGTCCCAGGTTGGAGAGGGTGAAGGCTGGGCTGAGGGACACCACCCCCAACCCCATGCATAAATTTTGTGTACCAAGCCTCTAGTCTAATACTAAAGGCCAAGTGACCGGCCAGTAGCTATGAGGCACACTGGTCAGCAGGAGGCAGACACTCAATGCAGGAGCTGCCAGGCAGCAGCAACTTTGCAGAGTGCCCTCTCGCACTCCAGGACCCCTTGAGGGATGTTGCACTGCTGGTTTTGGCCCCATCCCTGCAGGCCAGGCCAAGGGACCCCACCTGCTGAAGGGACCCCGCTCATTCTGCAGATGCCCTTCGAGCCCTGGTGATGCCCCAGTTATGGCTGACCAGGGAGGGACCACAGGAGGTTGGCACCAGAGCATGTCTGCCCCGTTTTTCCCAGTCCCACCCCACTGGCCACCTTCTAATTAATTTCCTTTCAATATGCATGAATCTGTGCACTGGGCCTCTAGTCATATAATATTTGTCTTTCTCTGACATATTTCACTTAGTATAATATCCTCAAGTTTCGTCCATTTATCACTCATGGCAGCATTTTCTTTCTTTGAATGAATAATATTCTATTATGTAGATATATACACTACATTTGCATTCATTCATTCATTGAACACTTGGGTTGTCTCCATGTCTTGGCTATTGTGAATAATACTGCAAGGAACAGCCAAAACTGGTTTGGCTCAGTGAATAGAGCATGGATCTGTGGACTGAAAGGTCCCAGGTTTGATTCTGGTCAAGGGCATGTACATTGATTGTGGGAACATCTCCAGTAGGAGGTGTGCAGGAGGCAGCTGGTCAACGTTTCTCTCTCATCATTGTTTCTAGGTCTCTATCCCTCTCCCTTCCTCTCTGTAAAAAATTGATAAAATATATTTGAAAAAATACTGCAAGGAACATGATATTGGAGATATCACTTCACGATTCTGAATTAATTTCCTTTTTTGATGTATATACCCAGAAGTGGGATTGCTATTAACTGTCTATAAAATTCAAAGCCATCTATAAATTCAGTTCAATCCCTATCAAATTTCCAATGACCAATGGCATTTTTCACAGAATAGTAAAAACAGTCCTAAAATTTGTATGGAGCCACAAAATACCCGAAATAGTCTAAGCAATTCTGAGAAATAAGAATGAAATTGGAGGCATCATATTTTCTTATCTCAAACTATAGTATAAAGCTATCATAATAAAAATGGTATGGTACTGTCATAAAAACACATAAGTTGCCCTAGCTTATTTGGCTCAGTGGATAGAGCATTGGCCTGCAGACTAAAGGGTTCCATGTTTGATTCTGGTCAAGGGCACATGCCCGGCTGTGAGCTTGATACCAGTGTGTATGTGTGTGTGTGGGGGGGGGGGGGGGCGGGGGGGTTGCAGGAGACAGTTGATTAATGATTCTCTCTCATCATTGATATTTCTATCTCTCCTCCCTTTCTCTCTGAAATCAATAAAAATAAATAAATAAAAAACAAAAACCACATAGGTTAATGGAACAGAATCAAGAGTCTAAAAATAAACCCCCACACATATACAGGCAGCTAATTTTGACAAGGGAACTAAGGACACTCAATGGGGAAAGGATAATCTCTTCAGTAAGTGGAGTTAGAAAAATTGGATAACCTGTCTTACACCATTCACAAAAATTAATGCAAAATCCATTAAAGGCTTAAACATAAGATCTGAAACCATAAAACTCCTAAATGAAATCATAGCAAAGACATTCCTTGACAGTGCTCTTGGCAACAATTTTTTTTTTATATGATCAAAACCACAATCAACAAAAGAAAAAATTAGTGATACTCTGTCTAACTAAAAAGCTTTTGCACAGCAAAGGAAAGCATCAACAAAATTAAAAAAGCAACCTATGAAATGGGAGAAAATTTTTCAAATCATATATCTGATATGATTAATATCCAAAATATATAAAGAACTCATATGGCTCAATAACAAAGAAATGAACAAATGATCAACAGGTACAGAAAATTTGTTCAATATTACTACTCATCAGGGAAATGTAAATTAAAACCATGATGAAGCCTTACCTCAGGCCTGTTAGAATGGCTGCCATCATAAAGACAAGAGTTAACAAGTGTTGATGAGGATGTGGAGAAAAGGGCACCCTCATACACTGTTGGTAGGAATGTAAATTGGTACAACTACCACAGAAAACTATATGGAGGTTCCTAAAAATATTTTTAAAATACCCAATTTTAATTGCTGTGAAAAGAACACTGTCAGCATCATTTTTGTCCTTTAAAAAATTTGCCCTATAACTTGAATAAGCTCTTATCAAACTACAATATTTCATAACACAGTTCAGATGAAAATTATCTCCATAGATAAGGAGCAGTGGTCTCTATTTACTGGAAAGTAATCAAAATAATTAGAGTGGCATTTGGTTATCTCTTCTATTTAAACTAACAAGCTATTTTACAGTTCAGTTCACAAAGCAGACTTGGGTTGTAATCATCCTTTGGCCATTAACTAGGTTTATTGCCATTAGAAAATCATTTAGCTTCTTTTGGCTTCAGTTTTTCCTTCTTTAAATGTTAGTTTTTATATTAGTTTAAATGTTAGTTAAGTATCTGCTAGAACTCAGATGACATGGATGCTTTTCCTTCTTGCAAGTTCCTAAGAATCTTATCCTATTATTGAGAATAGTTAAGAGACTGTCACTGGGTTAGTAGCATTGAGGTCTTCAGTGAATCGTTTTTAAAATACAGAACTCTGGAGCTTCTTAAGCAGTAGGTGTAGAGTGGGACTATTTTAAATAACTCCACTGTATTAAGAGCCATTTTAAAATAGCTTTCCCAGAAAAGTCTGAGATGAAGCCATATTTGGGAAGCAACCAAATTGTTATAAATTGTATGCCATTTATTTGGCAGAACGGGGTAATGTCACAGTAGGCTCTCTTTGCTCATAGGGCTGTAGAGAATGCTCTGGAGATTTATGTGAAATAACTCCAACTGATCCTAGGGCGCCTCAAGTATTTAACTAGTAAATTAGCATTATATGAGTTTTAAAAAGGAAAATATATTTCCCACATGACTTAACTAGTTTAAATATCAATTCAGGCTTGAGAAAGGAATCAATTATATGACCTTTGCATTAAGGTTGGAGAAATAAAGTGGGAGTTGGTAATTTAACATCTGAGGAGACTGAATATGTTAGAGCTGATTTAAAATTGATGAAGACTTGCAGGAACAGATGGCTACAATATCACATTTTATGTGTTTTTAAAAGAAAAAAAATGTTCCTATCTACATTAAACACTTTTATTCTCTTTTAAAAATGCAGAGCTACTTCTTATAATAATGACTCATTCCAGAACAGCAGAGACCAGTTAATTCCCAAGAAATTAAATTATTTATTTGTGGGACCAAGAGAGGTCCAGCAGCCTACACCCCATTAACATCACCCAAAATAAACTCAAAGGAGGGAGAGGGAATTTCATTTTTGTGGCAATTTAAATCAAGTTTCACTACCATAGTCAGCATGGACCAGGTGAGGAGACATTCGTGTCCATGTGTCTGAGCAAGATGGAAGTCTTTTCAATATATTTACTTGGAAGTACACATATCCCCCTTCAAGGGGACACTGCCTTCAATGATGGTAAATTGGAAGGTCTAATCTGCTGTAGAGGGTCCTGGTTCTCCTAGGAGTTTGTTCAAACACCAAATATCACTTTCTTGTTTACAGTTTGTATTCTATTTTATTCTGTCACCTAATTTCCAGAGAATGGATCCTTCTGTTTTTGAGCGGTGTGAAAAATGAAGCATTTTATTACCTAGGAGTCTGTGTTATGAGGATTCATTTGGTAGTGTTCAAATCTTAAGCCAAATTAGTGTAATTTATTTCAATACACCAATTTCATGGTTCATGGATTTATTATTACTAACTTTCACTCTAATTTTACCTTGAAAAGGAACAGTAAGTAATATCTGACAAAAACTATGTATAACTAAGAATTCGATGGTTTAAGGTAGAAAGGTAATGCCTAAACAAAATGGAAAAACAATGGGTTTATGACATAAGGAAAGGTTTTGATGACAATAGAGGGAAACTTCTCCAAATAAAAAGGGCATTCCAATTTACTGACAACACTGAGTCAGTTGTTTATGATACAGAACTGGCTTATTTTGTGATGACAGTTTTAGCATAGAGACTGTAGAAAACTGCTTCCAATCTATTGTAATATTAACTTACCTTTCAAAGAAACATTATTTACATTAAAAAAATTCACCTACTTTTGTTGCAGCTATTCTGACCTAATGCTAACTTAATTAATGCTATTCTGAACCAGTACTTACTTAAATCTAATTAATTAATTAGAACATTATATTCTACAACTAATATTGGACTTCCCAGCCTCCAGAATTGTGAGAAATAAATATTGTTTAAGTCACCTAGTCTGTGGTATTTTGCTGTAGTATCTTGAACTGACTAAGGAACCAACTAAACTGAAAACTATGTGAGAGCAGGAGCAATGTCATTCATTTCAGGTCATGACCTCCATTCATTCTTTTGCTTATCTCTTCTTCATTCAAAATCAGTTTATTAAGTGCCTGCTAGTTATAGAAATTGCTTTAGGTATTGCTTTTGGTAAGCTTATAGACTTACAGAGAAACTAGTCTGAAAATAAAATGTTCCCTAAGAGAGATTATAGATGGCATTGCAGTGTAGATAATGGTTTGAATTTCGGCTTGTAAAAAATGGGGGGGGGGGGGTTGCTAAATACTTTGCCTTCATTATTACCTTATTTTCATAATAAAAACATGTATATTATTATGTTAATTTTACATCTAAAAACATTGACTAGCTGTGAGTTAATTTTAATTTCTCCCTAAGTTTAGCACTATCATTTGTATATCTAATTCTTTTCACTCTTTGAAATAAAAAAAATAATAATTTAACATTTGTTATCTTATTCTGTATTTCATGTTTTATTTTGTCTTCTCTACATCCCTTGTCTTAATTTTATTTAAAAAAAGAAATCGTAGCCCTAACTGATTTGGTTCAGTGGATAGAGTGTTGGCCTGTGGACTGAAGGGTCACAGATTTGATTTCTGTCAAGGGCATATGCCTGGGTTGTGGGCTTGATCCCTAGTAGGGGGTGTGCAGGAGGCAGCCGATCAATGATTCTCTCTCATCATTGATGTTTCTATCTCTCTCCATCTTCCTTCCTTTCAAAATTCATGCACAGGTGTCTCCCAGCCTGTCCTGCACCCGCTCCAATCTGGGACCCCTCAAAGGATGCCCAACTGTAGGTTTAGGCCTGATTCCACTGCCAGGACCGGGCATAAACCACCAGTTTGTCATCTCTCTCGCAATCCGGGACCACTGTCTCTTAACTGCTCGCCTGCCTACCTGCCTGATCACCCTAACCACTCTGCATGCTGGCCTGCTCTCATCCCCAACTGCTCTGCCCTGTCAGCCTGCTCATTCCCAACTGCCCTCCCCTCCTGGCCTGATCACCCCTAACCGCCTCTGCCTTAGCCCCACCACCCTGGCTTTCTCCAGAAGGACGTCCAGAAGCTCTGGTCTAATTAGCACATTACCCTTTTATGAGTATGGATATATAGTATATATATATGAAACCAAATTTTGACAGAAAACATTCTAAAATGACAAGTGCCTTTGAGATATTTTACTTATAGATAAATCACATGTTCTTACTCATTTATGGAATATAATGAATAACATAAACTGATGAACAAAAATAGGTTTGGAAACGTAGAAGCATTGAACAGACTGTCCAACATCAGGGGGAAGGTGGGGAGGGAGGAGGGTAAGAGATTAACCAAAGGACCTGCATGCGTGCATATTAAGCATAACCCATGGACACAGACACTAGGGAAGTGAGGGCATGTGCTGGGGGTGGGAACCGCTGGGGGGAGGTCAATAGGGGGAGGGAAGCAGACATAGAATACTTTAGACAATAAAGAATTAAAACAAAAACAAAGCAAAACAAAAAGATCTACAGTTGTGGAAGATTACAACTACATTGGCCATTTATTAAATGTTAAAAAATATTTTAATTTCAGTCTATAGAATAATTAAAAATTAAAAATGTCTTTAAACTAGATACTTGTTAATGTCCTTCCAAATATGATATTCTATGATTCTAAGATACTCAAAATTTTAGACTAGCTTGATAATAATAGGAATTAATGCACATGGTTTTTTTTGTTTGTTTGTTTTTAGATGTTTTTCTGTTTCCAGGCTCTTATAGTTACTTTGCCTCCTTGATATTGAGCATATTCCAGTTAAAATAAAGACTGCCTAATCAACATCAAAGTGCACACGTTACATTTTTCCTTATGACCTTAGATGAGGAAGCACGTGGACCTGTGCATGGCAAATGTTGCTGCCAGTGCACTGTAAATGCTCTTTGCAGAAGGCTGTGGTCACCTCCTATCACTCAAGAAGGTTAACAACATTCATTCCAACCTGGATCCATAGGAGTGTTATTTTCACTAGTGGTTACACGGGCAATTTGAGGCTACATTTGAATGAGGCAGGATGAGGAAGAGAGTCAGAGGCCTGTTTGACATTATAGGGGATGAAACAAACTCTGGTCATTGCTGCTGCTCGAAATAATGGTTCTTTATCATCAGAAGCCAAGGGGACACTGTGATATTGCTATTCATGATATTACTAAGAGCTTGGCACTTGTTAACTCTGATTCAAGCTGGAACACTTCCAGAGTTGTTCTTCCTCTCCATCTCCTCTGACAACTACAAAATTCTTCAAATTTGGGATTTTTATTACTCATCTAAGGTAAAATGATGGTTATTTATAAACCACTGAGACCCTCAGTCCTCTAACATTTTTTTTTTTTTACTTTTACCATATCTAACAATTTTTTTCTATTTGCTTCCAGTAGCTAGTTTTATATATCTTAATTAAAGGCTTTCTCAGATACTAAATTTAAGCTGTTGCCCACCAGAGCTTTGTTAAAATGCCCATTTCTATTAAAACCTTATAAAATGGAACATTTGTCACCTTTGCAGCTCATGTTGCATTTATTGCTGCAGGTATTAATGCAGGGAGGGTGGATATATGCTGGCAGCATAACCTTCCCTGACACATAATGGTAAGCAGCAATGACTAGCTTCTCTCTCCCCATAGCCTTAATTGTGTCTTATAAAATCCTACAGTTTGCTAGATACAGGATGTCTACAATAAGTGGGGGGGAAAAGTGAACCTTTGATTCACATTTCAAGTCATGAAGTTGTAAAATACTCATGATATCTTTAAGAAGCAGCCTAAAATGAGTTCGGTTGATTGGCATAGCTCAATAAAATATTTACAAATGTAAGAAAAGTGCATACCTAAATTCATGAACAGAAGGAATATGTGTTGATTCTAAATTGTACTTCTGGTATTTTGCTGTAGAATCATATAGAATTTAAATCTAATATGTTTCCCTTGGCTTTTATTGAATGATGTTTTAGACATTTACTCCATTTAACTGGATTGACTAGGAATTAAACTTGAGATGGTGAGAATTTCAGAAGAAGATCTAAAAGTATTACTAAGTGAGAAAATTTTAGAGAACTAAAAATAGTATAGCATAAACCTTAGGAATAATGTATTGTAGCATCAAATATTACCACCATGGTAATATTATAGAATTATTTAGTTATGGGGAATAAAATAATCAAATAGGGCACTCATATAAATCAGTAGTATGTTCCAGCACTAAACAACTAGATACTGTTAAAGTATCACAGTTGCTGTCAGGCAGATCACAATAAAGGTTAAAACGCTTATGAGTTGTGATACTCTGTCTTGATAACCTTATTAATGCTTCAGTGGCACTAGAGGAAATAGCTAACAACTGAGAATAGTTTATAACTAATACAGATGTATTAAATCCAGTTGTAATCCTGTCTCAGTTATTCAAGGAGCTTCATGAAATAAAAGCTTTCAGATTCTCCTGAGTATACTTCATCTGTAAGATGGTTGGCAGTATTTCGAATGATTTCAAGGAGGCAACTGGTGAATATTAATTTATCCTCTGATGTTCTGTCCAACCATAATTGGAATCCATTCCAGGGTAGGACTTTCTTGTTCACTGGATTTACTTACATCCCTAGTATCAGGTAGAGGGCTCTATACAGAAGGGTTTGCAAATGCACCTGATGGAAATATTTCCAAGGATATAATTTATGATTAAGGGAGTAAGAAAACTTTTAAAAATTTTATTCTTTGGAAAGACTATGATTCTATGACTTAAATATTCATTATTTAATCTGTCTATATCTTAGCAATGTTTTTAACAGAAAAAAAGCTCTAATCATGTTGTTTATATATGAAGCAAAGACTGAAACTATGTATTTTCTCTTAAATTTCAGAGCAGTTATTACATATTAATAGATATTTCACTGTTTTCAAAATATTTTTTAGAGAGGTCTTTACATTATGCTAGTACAGATGTTTATATAGAGGCAGTAAACACATATAATGCATTTGATCATCTTTATATAATAAAGCTACATGCAGTTTATGTAAAGAACTAAAAACCTGGTACACAAAATTTGTGCACAGGAGGAGGGACTCCCCTCAGCCCAGTCTGCACCCTCTCCAATCCGGGACCCCTCAAGGGATGTCCAACTGCTGGTGTAGGCCCCATTCCAGGGCAGTTTCAAGTGTGCAGTCTCGGCATCAGGCTAATGCTGGGGGCATCAGATCTCAGCTATGGAGCCCTGTGTGCCTGTCTGTGGCCTCATGCCACTGGGTTGTGCCTGCTCCCCACAGTGTCCTCCAGAGGAGGACCCTGAAGATCCTCCAAAAATACCACATTCTCCACTCTCAGTCTGGGAGAAGTGGCTGGCTGAGCAATGTGCACATCAGCCAGCAGCTGCTCTGCCAGGAGTGCCCAGCTGCCCACCCGGAGCTCTCGCACTGACTGGCACTTGCTCACATTCTCACCCTGCCTGCTGCCATGTTGGTATTTTTTTTTTTTTTTTGCTTGTTTAATATTAGCCATTCTACCAGGGGTGAGGTAATAAATCATAGTATTTATTTGTATTTCCAGAATGATTAGTAAAGTACATCTTTTCATGTACCTGTTGACTATGGGAATATGTGTGTGTGTTTTTTTGGGGGGATGTCTATTTTAATTAAATTGTTCATTATTGAGTTGTATGAGTTTCTTAAATATATTGGATATTAATTCCTTATCAGATATGTTTTGCATGTATCTTCTCCCATTTTTTTTTTAATCCTGAGTTGATTTTTCACCTTTCATATCTTGTTTGGGCATCGTGTCATTTATGTCTGGAAGCAACTATAACAGTCTTCTACTCGACCAATCTATCTGAAGTTTAGCTGCCAACTAAATTCAAATTGTAGTGTTGTTTCTTTGTCTGATGATGCCACTAACCACACCTCTAGGAAAATATTGAGAATATAATTATTTTTATGATGTCTATTTCACATTTGACAATTGAGACAGTCCACCGATGACTTAATTTTGCATTTATTAGGCTAAACTAAATGTTCTGGGGCCAGTTAAGAAAAAAATAATCTAATAACTTTTAGACATGATAGCATAAGATATTTTGAAGGCATCTACAATATTTGCAGAATTTTCTCCTTCATTTAATCTTTGTACAGCATGGCTTTGATTCTCATCTTTTTGGTGACTTTCTTTTGGATGTACTTCAGCTTACTTCTTTTCTTGAAGTGTGTGGCTTAGATGTGGTTTGATATAGAGATGTAATAGAATGGAATTATTATTTCCCTTGATCTGGACAGAATATTCCATTAAAGCAGCCAAGAATTGCATTAGCTATTTGGCACCCACTACTCAGTGTTGATTTATATCAAGCTCTTGTCAATCAATTCTACTGGTACTTTTATACATATAAATTTGCTAAACTATGCCTTTTATATCCATATTAGTTTAGTTGCTGTTTAAAATGAAGAAAATATTTTATATTTTTTTAAGTTAAAATTTATTTTGTAAGTCCATGTTCTACCTTTTGGGATCTTTTGTTATCTTTATTCTATCATCCTTCAGGAATTAGGCCAGGGAGAGGTTAAACAAATAACTTATATACTTATACTAGTAATCATAACCCATGGACACAGACAATAGTATGGTTAGGGTCGGGGGGGGGGGCAGGTGTGGGATGGAGGGAGTCAATGGGGAAAAGGGGGGACATATGTAATATTTTCAACAATAAAGCTAAATTAAAAAAAAAGACTGATGTTGTCATTTGTCTCAGTGATCCCACTTCTAGAAATATATACTAAGAAGGCAGAGATAACAATAAGAAAGAATGTATGTACCTCTATGTTCATAGCAGTCATATTTACAATAGCTAAGATCTTGAAATAACCCAAGTGTCCATCAGTAGGTGAATGGTTTAAAAAATTGTGGTACAGCCCTAGCCAGTTTGGCTCAGTGGATAGAGCATCGGCCTATGGACTGAAGGGTTGCAGGTTCAATTCTGGTCAAGGGCATATGCCTGGCTTGTGGATTCGATCCCCAGTATGGGGCATGCAGGAGGCAGCCAATCCATGATACTCTCTTATCATTGATGTTCCTCTCTCGCTCCCTCTCCCTTCCTCTCTGAAATCAATAAAAATATATTTAAAAAAAATAAAAAAACCTGTGGTACATTTATACCATGGAATACTATGCAGCTGTAAAAAGAGATCTGTTACCCTTTTATCTAGCATGGATTGACCGAGAGAGTATTATCCTGAGTGAAATATGCCAGTCAGAAAAAGACAAGTGCCACATGATCTCACTCATAGGTTGAATCTAATGATCAAAATAAACTGATGAAGAAAAATATCCAGAGACATGGAAGCATGCAACAGACTGATATATTTCAGAGGGTAGAAGGTTGGGGAGAGATTAACCAATGAATTTATATGCATATATGCATAGCCTATAGACAGACAACAGTGTGGAGAAGGCTTGGGGAGGGGAGGGGAGCAGGTGGAGGGAGTCAATGGGGGAGGGGAAAAGGGACATCTCTAATACTTTACTAATGCAGATAACTTTTTTTAAAAAATCACACACATATACAAAAAAGTCACTTACATATCTCTTAGAGCTCATCATAGAGGTTAAAATAATAGATCTGAGTACACCCATATTTCAAGCCTAGCTCTGCCACTTTTCTTGCTGAATTTTTTCACTTAGCCAACAGGTTGAATTATGTGACACAGCATCCTAGGCTCACAGGGCATGGTAAACACAACAGCAGAAATACTTGCCCTTCAGGAGCTATAATCTAGCCAGAGAAGAAGATTTGGAAAGTAATGTATAATAACCTATGTTTTCTCAACTGAAAAATGGGAAGAAATGCACTATTTCATAAAATAATGTAGAACCAATAGTTATATATACTCTTTAGAGGCTTTCTCTCTCTCTCTCTCTCTCTCTCTCTCTCTCTCTCTCTCTCTCTCTCTCTCTCACACACACACACACACACACACACACACACACACACACTATTTATTATAAAAGAATAGTTACGTGATCACGGAGGCTGACAGGTCCTATGATCTACAGATAGCAAGCTGGAGGACCTGGAGAGCTAACAGTGTGGTTGCAGGCCAAAGGCTGACTTGCTCAAAAACCAGGAAAAGCCGATGTTTCAATTCAAGTCCAAAATCAAGAAGAAGCTAATGTCCCAATTTGAAGACAGTCGAACAGAAGGAATTGTTTCTCACTTGGGGAAGAGTCATTTTTAGTTCTATTTAGACCTTCAGTTAGTTGGATGGGGCCATCCCACACTAGGGAGGCAATCTGCTTTACTCAGTCTACCAACCTAAATGTTAATATCATCCAAACACATCTTCACAGAAACATCTAGAATAATGTTTGACTAAATATCTGAGCCCCCTGTGGTCCAGTCAAGTTGATATATAAAATTAATTATCACAAAAGGTGATGAGACTTTAGGCATATTGTACATAAAGGGTTTAGCATTGTGATTCTCAATAAATTATTTAGTTGGTTTTGGGAAGAAATCAAGTTCTATAGTATATGGTTGGCTACTAGTTATTTCTCTGCTAGTGCCTCTTTGAAGGCTCTCTGAACACTGGCTCTCTGCTTCATATGTGTGAGGTAGGGAGTCAACTGCAGACACCTTGCTGCCACTTGCTAGAGTCTACAGTGATGAAATAGTTATAAAGGTGTCTGGTTCTTTTAGTATTTTGGGGCAGCATTTCCTTTTTTGAAGAAAACATTATATGATTTGGAAAGATTTAAGAAAGGGTGAAAGTAAGGGGTTTTTTTTGTTTTTGTTTTTTAATATTTCCTTTGAACTCACTGCACGAGTAGTTCACTTATAGCTAATGCAATAATTAACTGTCATTTCAGGGTAAGACTGACTCATAATACTGCCGAATAATTCATCACGTAAAAATGGCAGTTGTCTCATTTACTTGTTATGCCAACACTTGTCAACCACAGTAGCAGCTTTCAGCTCTGTTAAATGTTCTTTAAATGCGAGGGCCCTAAAATGAAATTGAAGCACCCTGCATTTGATGATAAGTCACATACGAATTTAATACTTTACTCAAAGTCAGCATGGTTAATAAGGCTTGAAAGTAAAAATGACAGATTTTATGCTTTCACTGCAGTAAGAGTTTGATTTGACTTCTAATTATCTTTTAAAGGTTGGGATCTGATGATTTTTGAAAATTACATCTGATAAAAATACTTTGAAGTAAATTATTTTGCATTAGTAAATAATGGAAGTATTTCAAAGGAAAATTATTTCTAGAGGGAAAGCACATAGTATCAAGTCATAAACTTTGTATTTTTTACTCTTTGTTATAAAAAATTCAACTACAATAAGGATAGAAAGAATATATATTTTCATCACCTATATTAAAATGTATTTAATATTTTGCAATATTAACCTCATCTACTTTCTTGAACTTCAATTATAAACTTATCTGTACTTAAAGCATAATTCAATTATATATAAAATAAATCTTATCTTTCTCAAGAGGATTGCTATAGAGATTTAACATTTAAAGGCAGAAAATATTTTACTTTTTTTCTAGAAAGAAATAAAAGCTTATTAAAGTTGAGCATTATTTGGAATTTGGAAGCCTTTAATATCTTTTTTTTAAACTAGCAGTTTTCTGCATGGTTTATCTCCTCAGTTATTGTCTACAGAACTCTGAGAAGTGGTAGGGGTATGCAGGCGCAGACTCAAAGCCTGGCTTTCTCGCCAACATTGTGGAAAGGGACTGTATATCATAGGGGCAGAGCTCTATGCGCCCCTATGCCACCTGGACAGAGCCCAGGGAACATCATATTTTTTTATGATTAGAGAGGAAGTAGACTGCTTCTATAGTTTTCTCTATATGTTTCCTTTAATCACCTACACATAAATATACATTTCCCCCCCAAATAGGTGAATGTGATAAGAATTTCAATAAGCAAAACCAAGGTCTACTGCTACTCTAGGAAGGAACTTGGCAAAGGAACTCCAAGACAACCTCATGTACAAAAGGGAGGCGAGGGCTCTATGCCTGTGAAGTCCGGTGGATTTATGGCCTCTAAAACAGGGCAATGCAATCTGGTGGTGTTAGGGTATGAGATATGAATCCTGGGTCTAGCAGTCATGTCGCTAAGCCTCAGGTGTCTCCATGTCTGAAATATAAGTGTACTAATGTCTATTTTGCAGAATTATTGTGAGAATTAGTTGCATAGGTCAAAATTTGTTATAAGAACTTAGTAATGGTAGCTAGTTGATGTAGTGTTTTGAAACAGTATATTCACGAGGTTTGATGACATGAGGAGGTGAAGTAAAATTTCTCCATCCCATTTACTCACTGCGTGGCCTTGGGCAAGTCCCTCAGTCTCACAGAAGTCTCAGTGTCAATGGCTGGAAATGGGTCTACTAGTATTTACTCCCACAGTTGGTTTGAGATACTCTTAAAGTACCAAAACTCTAAATTTAGCTGATAATAATGTCAGCGTAGAGTAAACTCCTAATAACTTATTACTAAAAATTTGTTTCTAAGGGTGTTGTTTAATTGAACAGTGTCCCTTTTCAGGGTACATTTGCAGCTTAATGATATGGGGCTTAGTCTTCTTGATTTTTTTTGTAAGTATATTGATAAAGATATAAAGAATTTGAGAATATTTAGACTAGACATTCTCAGTAGGCTCTAACTGTAGTTCAAAAATAACAAAAATTTATAAAGGGAAACTGATCAACAGAGTAATTTTAGCTAACTCTTATTTTCTTATGAGATCATTTTGTGACTGGCTATTAAAATATAATTTACTCTATTATAAACTAATTAAGTCAGGTAAGAAGCATGAATATGAAATTTAAAGGTTGTTTTATATTCATATTGGTCAGGCCTCTTCTGAAATTTCCTTTTTTCCAGGATTCTACATACTCTGAAGGATATATAAAACAACAACAACAACAAAAAACAACAACAACAAGGTGTGGTTTTTCAACTTGGGTACTATTGGCCTTTAGCTCAGATAATTGTTTGTTGCTCTCCTGTGCGTTGTGAACGTTTAATAGCATCCCTTGCCTCTGTCCTCTAGATGCCAAGAGTCTCCATTATCCTGAACTCAACATAAAACAAAAAATATCCACAGGCATTGCCAAATGTCCCCTGGATGACAAAATTGAAAACCACAGTGCTAGAAAATATTGAAAGAAAGTCCTAAGGAAGGAAATTATAAAGTTGATAAAATATAATCTTGAGGAACAGTAAGTCCAGGTTCCCTAATTTCTAGAACTGTACCAATTCCATTATTTTACACACACATTTGTCTTTTAAAATTAGCCTTTCCATTACATTGATCTTTTGGCAGTCAGGGATTGTGTCTCATTCTTTCCTGTTTTTAGCATATGAACTAGCTCTTGATACATTGCAGATTCTCCGTGTTTTATAAACTAAAAGGAACTACCCTGCAGAAGAAGAAATGACTTGAAATGAACAGTTACTAAAAAGACTGTTTTAGGTACTTGAAGAGTTGCCAGAAGGAAGATTATATTAGATTATTTTATGGAAAAGAAAAGGATGCTTCTTCAGAGGGCAGAACTAATAGCAATGGGTAAAAGTTATGGAGGCAGAGATTTCAGTTCATTTTAAGATCAAACTTTTAAACAATAACATATTTATTAGCACCAAATATTTTTGTATATTATCTTGGTTGTTAACATTGAAATGAGAATGTTGTGTAAGAGAAATGTAGCTGCAATATTTGAGATTTGCAAGTTGTTACATACATTTGTTAAGATAGCAAAATATTGGTCATATATAAAACTTCTGGTTTTCTCTATTTAAAATTATCTAAATTTATATTAGCAACTATTAAATACTTGAAAATAAAGCATGCAGATAGAGGCATAAGCAAAAAATGAAACTAAGAGAAAAGAGAAAGAATATCTTCTTTTTATATTTGGTAATTTTCAATTTTATAGTGAAAATAAATATGATAGGAAATATTTACTGAGTACTTACTTTGAGAACTTACTGTATTTCAGTCATTATGTTATACCTTCCACACATTCTCCTTTAATCCCTATAATATCTCAACAAAATAGGTACTTTTACTTTCCGACTTTACATATGAAGGAAAATCATTTGTGATTGTAAAAGATAAGCCTTTAAAAATCTAGTAGAATTTAAAATAAACTGTGTATTGCTTTCAAACTTGTCACTGTTGGAAGTAATGGTTTTGTATTTATTTCAGTAATATTGTCAGTTCTGTTAATAATTTCAGAGTTGTTCTTTTTTGTTATTTTTTCAGAGTTAAATGTTCACACTCTATATATCAGAATATATATCCAATGAAATTATTAGGCATGTGACTCATCCATGAAGAATTTAATTCTTAAGTTACTGTGCAGTTCATAAAACCACTCTTTCTGCCCCATTTATCTGTCAAGGATTTTCATTTCCTGGTCAGTACTAAACAAATTAAAAATGCCCTTTCACAGTCTCAAAACATCTCCCCAAATAACACAGAAACTAAAATTTATAGATTTATTCTCAAATTATTACTTGATATTCACTGTAGGTCTTCCTTGAAATCTTACCTGCAGTTAGATTTCAAAATGCAGTATCTTGGAATGTAGGGAAGGGGTTTTGTATATGGAGTAGAGTTAGCTCTATCAAAGTGTTAGGAGACATTTTCTGAGCAAATACTGAAGGAATAAAGGTTATTTTATTTAGAGAAAAATAGTATGAGGAGAAAGACTTAATAGTGTTTAAGTCTAGAAGGCCATATGTTAGTGAGCAATTAACTCCCATTCAATTAAGGAAAGGATAAGAAGGTTAAACCCAAGGAAGAGACCGGGTAACAAATTATGAAGGGCATCTTGATTGCAAAACCCATGAGAAGCTAGAATACATTACTGTACTAATTTGAGTGTAACAAAATTTCATTTCTTTAGTGTGATAATCTGTTAGCATTTATTTCAAATCATCATAGTCTCTGCTACTAAAATTATCTTTGAATGAGAAACATCTGTTCATGCCATGTCCCTTAATATAGAATTTAAAAATAGGAGGATTAAATTGAAATCTATACTGTTTAACAAGGGATGAATGAAAACTCAATTTTAAAATATGTATTAATAGGAGAATTATGGTATTAGTTATCTAGGGGATTTCTAAGGAGATCCATGTGGATATTTATGGATTTATTTTTGGGGACTTTACTCTCCATCTTTTAAATAGAGTCTCCCACTTTAGCAAATAAAAATACAGGATGCAGAGTTAATTAGATTTCATAGAAACAAAGAATAATTTTTATTATATATATATATATATATATATATATATATATGTCTATGTGTATAAGATTATACACATATAATAAAATTATTTATCTAAAATTTAAATGGGTGTTTTATATTTTATCTGGTAATTATACTTATAAGGGGAACACAGGTGGATTAACCCTGAAGTTAATGTAGCTTGTATTCAGGGCTCCTCACTTGCAGAATAGTTTATCTATTGTTGTATTTGCAATTTGTCGTTTTTTCTTCAAAGAGCCTTCTTTCCAGTTGTATAAACCTTAGACTCCACAAAATATGTATCTTCCCCGATAGGGTAGTAATACAAGAAGTCAGAGTAGACAAAGTGAAGGAAGAAGTACATTTAGCAGATTCGAAAGGATTGTTGATGCCCTTGTCATGTTCAGAAATTATTTCCCAGGAGGTAATTAAATAATCACTGGGCCTAGAGGGATCTTTGTATTTGAAACTTCACTGTCATTTTGTAGGCAAGAGAGGAGTAAGTTCTACACTGTGTTGATATAGCCTCAAAGTGCGTAATCTAAATGCTCTGAGAAATTTTGTGAAGTTTGCTTTTCCATGGATACAGTCAGAAAATGAAGAATCAAGTTTCTTTTCCACTCACCAAACTAATTCAGCTCTTCAGATATTGTAGGCTTTTAAAAAATGTTTTTATTGATTTCAGAGAGAGGGAGAGAGATAGAAACAACAATGATGAGAGAGAATCATTGATCGGCTGCCTCCTGCATGCTCCCTACTGGATCAAGCCTGCATTCTGGACATATGACCTAACCAAGATTCATGGGTGGATACTCAACCACTCTGCCACACCACATGGGCAGCTATTGTAGACTTTAATGCCCTAAGGAGGTTTTAAAATAAAAATTGAAGAGCAAAAGAGAATGGCCCCTAGAGAAGCATATCTGGCTTGGTGCACACGTCCATTAAGGAAAGGCAAAGGCTATATTTTTGTCTTTTTTCTTTTCGTATTGCACCACATTTAAAAAATATATATTTTATTGATTTTTTACAGAGATGAAGGGAGAGAGATAGAGAGCTAGAAACATCAATGAGAGAGAAACATTGACCAGCTGCCTCTTGCATACCCCCTACTGGGGATGTGCCCGCAACCAACAACCAACGTACAGGCCCCTGACCGGAATCTAACCTGGGACCTTTTCAGTCTGCAGACTGACGCTCTACCACTGAGCCAAACCGGTTTCGGATGCACCACATTTTGTAATAAACCACAGAACAAATGACTAAATTCTAGTGGATTTCATAAAGACTATTATTGTAATGATCCTCTTTTTTTAATCACTGCTGACACTACCTGTTTCTCAGAGCTCACAGTTTGGGGACATTGAAGTTGATGAACTCAGTTTTTAGGTCAGATCATTTGTGACTTCAGGAAGGACACACACTGTGGAGAGAAGTCCCCACTCAGTATCTAACATGCATTAAGGGATCGTATAAGAATGTTCCAAATTTTTATTCACTGAATATATTAATTCAGTAAATATTGGTTATATGTCTCCTGTATGGCCAGACACTGTGCTAGAAATCAGATTGCTTTGAGTTCCCAGTATTCAACTATAGATTGATTGAGTAAGCATATGCTTTTAAAGCACCTGCTTAGGCTTTGAGACTATATATGTAAACAACACATGTTTGATAAAATAGAGATCACCTTATATTGTGCATAATAAGGTATTGGACAATTGTTTCAAATTCCACTTCTTTGCATTATGCTTTGTCATGTCTTCCACCAATATATGTGGAATATATACCACTCTTCCATTGACTAGGCTTGACCTTGTGACCTACTTTGGCCACTGGAATGTCAGTGGGCATAATGCAGCAAAGGCTTCAGCTGTTTATATGGTTTGGCTTGCATTCTTGTACTTCCGTGACCCACCATGAGAAGAACATGCACCCGATAGCCCTGATCATAAAAGAATGAAAACATACAAAGGGAAAAAGTCAGTGATTTTACTTGTGAGACACAGATCTAGGATTGTTTTTTAATGCAGAAGTATGATGGGAATAGCTGGATAGTAGGACAAATACACAAATAAATATAATTCTAGAGGCCTGGTGCACAAAATTTGTGCACTGGTAGAGTCCCTAGGCCTTGCCAGCACTTAGGGCCTGTTGAGGCCTTCTAGCTGCTGCCTGGGACCTTCCTTCCCTGGCTGCTGGTCAGGGCCTTCCTTGTTTTGCACCACCCTCTGGTGGTCAGTGTACATCATAGCAAGTGATCTAACTCCTCCCAGTTAAACTCCCAAGAGGACATTTTGCATATTAGCCTTTTATATATATAAAGTAGATTGATATGTATTTATAAAGAGATACAGAATGCACCAGAGGTGGGAAAGCATACCCTTGGCTGTGGTATCAGCAAATGTTGGGGATACCAGTTTTGAGCTAGGCCTTGAATAATTTCAACTGGCAAAAAAAAAAAAAAAAAAAAAAATATATATATATATATATATATATATATATATATATATATATATATATATATATATATATATATAATAGGGATTGATGAATAGTCCAGGTATTCTGAATCTTTGTAAGTGATGCACTTTGGGCTCATGTATCAGAGATCTTTCTGTCCTGAGAAACTAATATGGTGTTCACTTTCTAGGCAAGCTGTAAAGTCTGAGTGTCTTATGAGTGAGCATTCTACTTAACTCAAGTCTCTGAGGTTATCCCAGAGTGTCTCCCAAATCTATCTTTTGTATATGGCTGAGGACTGACAGGAGACACCAAACAGCCCAAGATTGTTTGCTCATATGCTCCAGCATTCTCTAGCCAGCAAACAGGACAGCCAGAGGGCTTTTGGGGCCCATTCCACTCCATCTGGAGAACTATAAAATCTCCTTTAGATTTAAAAATCACTTATTCTATGGTTCTGTCATGTTGTTTCTTCTTCATTTATATTTTCTATTAATTTACACAGGAACCTTTGGCATCAGTGTTACCATCTTTATTTTACTGGTGATGGAAGTGAGGACAAAAGCAGTATTTAAATGGCAAGTTCAGGTAACATCAACTAAATAACTGGGCTAGAAATTTGACCTTTTTCTTTATACCTGATCATTAGATGCCTCATCTTTAATAGGAACCTGGTCTTATTCAAATTCCTAATAGAACTTTCCTAGAAGCAACTGCAAAGTATGCAGGATGCTCTCAAGCACCTTTATATATATAAATAATATTATTAAAGCTAGGTTTCTTATGTAAACTTATTTTTCCAGGGTAACTCCAAAAATGTGGAGTAAGATTATCCAGAATTAATCTAGCCCATATCAGCCTTAATCCACCAACTAAATTACTGGAACTTCACTTAAGATTTGATTAGATGACACCTGGCCAGTGTGGCTCAGTGGTTGAATACTGACCCATGAACCAAGAGGGCACTGATTTGATTCCTTGTTAGAGCAAATGCCTGAGTTGTGGACTCAATCCCTCGTAAGGGCATGAAAGAGGCCGCTGATCTATGATGTTTCTCTCTCACTCATCAATGTTTCTATTCCTCTCCCTCTTTATCTAAAAATTAATAAAACATTTAAAAAAAGGATTTGATTAGGTTTAAAATCATTTTTACATTAGAAGGTGAAGGAAATTCTTCAGTGATTTAACTTGATAAATTGTATTTTTCCTGGTGTCTTCAATCTGATCTTTTTTCTTCCAGGTACAGTATGAGAATTTCATTCATTATATTCTACAAGGCTTTATCCTCCTTTACCTCACAAATAGTCTCTCTCCCTATGCAGAATATTGGAAGCATTTATCTGTTAAAGAGTACCAGCTAGGGACCTTAAAATTGAAATTCAGAGTCTGAAAGTAGGGGATCCTTTATAGATAGCCTAGGACTTTAAAATTACTAGTGTTTTTTTTTTTTTTCTTTTTTCTTTTTTCTTTTCATATTATTCAACAGGCCTTAAGTATTGACCTTGATTTAATATTTATAGCTCACAAAGTGCTGAGTCTTCAGGGTGCAGGACAAATTCTATTTTTGGATTAAATTTTTATCTGATTTAATTTATCTTATTTATATTTATTAAAGTACTATCAACATTGTTACAGATGTGCCCATTGATCCATTTCACATATACCATGATAAGTAGTGAAGCAAAAGAAAAACTCACTTCTATTTATGCACACTAACTGAATATTCTATAGAAACATTATACTTGCCCATTAATTCCACAATTTATGCCTCACTTTTTTTCCTTGCATGCAGGAAAGTATAGAGATAATGCTTTGGTTTCCAATTTTATTATAGAAGGTTAATAATGATATTTGAAACTGTGCAGCTTTCCTATATGTTATACTAATCAAGAAAATTACTTCAGGTCCATTCTATTTTTAAATCTTTTCATTATTGCTGTTTTTAGTTACTTTTTTAAATTTCAGTTTGCATTTTAATTGCATTTTGTATTAGGTATATAATACAGTGATTAGCTAATCATATACTTTATAAAGTATTCCCCAAGATATTTCTAGTATCCACCTAGCACCATACATAGTTATTATAATATTGTTGACTATATTCCTTATGCTGTACTTTACATCCTGTGACTATTTTTTAAATTTAATAAATATTTATTGTTCAGATTAGTTGTTCCTCTTTTTCCCCCCATAGCTCCCCTTCACCTGGTTCCCATCCCACCCTCTTCCCTTACCCCCCCCCCCCCCCCGCCATTATCCTCATCCACAGGTGTACAATTTTTTTCTAATCTCTTCCCGCACCCCACACCCCTTTCTCCCTGAGAATTGTCAGTTTACTCCCTTTCTATGCTCCTGATTCTATTATATTCACTAGTTTATTCTGTACATCAGATTTTTAATTCACTCGATTTTTAGATTCACTTGTTGATAGATATGTATTGTTCATAATTTTTATCTTTACCTTTTTCTTCTTCTTCCTCTTCTTAGAGCATACTTTTCAGCATTTCATATAATACTGGTTTGGTATTGATGAATTCCTTTAGCTTTTTCTTATCTGTGAAGCTCTTTAGCTGACCTTCAATTGTGAATGTCAACTTGGCTGGGTAGAGTATTCTTGGTTGTAGGTTCTTACTATTCATCACTTTGACTATTTCTTGCCACTCCCTTCTGGCCTGCATAGTTTCTGTTGAGAAATCAGCTGACAATCATATGGGTGCTCCCTTGTAGGTAATTAACTGTTTCTGTCTTGCTGCTTTTAATATTCTCTCTTTGTCTTTTGCTCTTGGCATTTTAATTATGTGTCTTGGTGTGGTCCTATTTGGATTCCTTTTGTTTGGGGTTCTGTGTGCTTCCTGGACTTGTAAGTCTATTTCTTTCACCAGGTGGGGAAGTTTTCAGTGATTATTTCTTCAAATAGGTTTTCAGTATCTTGCTCTCTCTCTTCTGGCACCCCCATAATTCTGATGTTGGCACGCTTGAAGTTGTCCCAGAGGCTTCTTACACTATCTTCAAATTTTTGGATTATTTTTTCTTTTAGCTTTTCCAGTTGAGTGATTTTTGCTTCTTTGTATTTCAAATCTTTGACTTGATTCTTGTGTTCCTCTAGTCTTCTGTTGGGTGTCTGTATAATATTTTTTATTTCAGTCAGTGTATATTTAATTTTAGTGGGTCCTTTTTTATATCCTTAAGGGTCTCTCATGTCCTTGAGGGTCTTGCTAAGTTTATGGGCCTTTTCTAGGAATTCTTGAAAAACCTTATAACCGTGGTTTTAAACTCTATCACCAGTCATTTGTTTTCCTACATTTCTTTGGTTTGTGATCTGTTTCTTTGTCTCTGCATTTTCACTGCTTCCCTGAGTTGGTAGAATAACTTTGTGTGCTTGGTGTCCTATATGGGCCAGTGACTCGGCCTCCTCAGTTACCTGAGGTGGACGCTCTGGGTGTACCCCTTTGTAGACTGTGTGTACAGCCTTGTAGTTAAGTCTTGATTGTTGTTGGTATCAGTGAGAGGAGTTGACTTCCAGATCAACTGGCTGTGAGGATCAACTGTGTCTATGCTGAGAGACAGCCTTATTTGACTAGACTTGAAAAATTCCAAAAGCCTCTCTGCTCAGCTTGGATGGGGCAGAGTTTCAGGGTGGAGCCTACAGCCTTGGCTTCCTGCCAGAACCACCCTATGAGGTTCCTGAGTCTCAGTGTTCCTCAGTGTTCCTCAGTACTCGCTGCAAACATCTCTGAGGGAACGGTGCCATTGAGTTTCACCTGCTGACAGATAGTCTAGTCTCTCCCCCAATTCTTGCCTGGAACTGGGGTTCAGTGCAGTCAGAAGTGGGGTTCAGCACAGTCCAGAGCTTTTATCTCCTTCCCGCTAGAGAATGCCAGCCAGGCACTCAGCTGCCCCCTCCTCTCCAGTTCCGTCCTCTCTGCATGCACGCACCTATGCCTCCACACCTCAGGCTTTTTCAGCTCCTCTGATTTTTCTTGAGGTTTTCTTTTTCCTTCTAGTTGTAGAATTTCCAGTCAGTCAGCTTTCCTGTGGTTCTGGATGATGTCCATTTTGTCTTTTAGTTGTATTTTTGAAATTGTTGTGCGAGGCTGCAGTTTAGGCATTTACCTATGCCACCATCTTGATTTCTCTCCCTGTGACTATTTGGTAACTACCAAACTGCACTTCTTAATCTCTTGAAGTTTTTCATTCAGTTCCCCAACTCCCTCTTCCTATAGCCATAAGTCTGTTCTTTGTCTATGAATCTGTTTCTGTTTTGTTTGTTCATTTACACTGTTTTGGTTTTTAGATTCCACGTATAAGTGAAATCATATAGTGATTGTCTTTCTCTGACTGACTTATTTGTTCTCTGTATGTATAAGTTTGTTTCTGTTCTGTTTAGTTTTTCATATTACACATACTATTAAAATCAAATTGCATTTGTCTTTCTATGTATGACTTACTTCACTTAGCCCCTAGATCCATCCATTTTGTTATAAATGGTAAGATTTCATTTTTAAAAAATCCTTACCCCAGGATATGTCTAATTGTTTTTTTTTTCTTTTAGAGATAGAAAGGAAGGGAGAGAAAGAAAGTGAGAGAAAGGTGTGTGTGTATGTGTGTGTGTGTGTGTGTGTGTGTGTGTGAGAGAGAGAGAGAGAGAGAGAGAGAGAGAGAGAGAGAGAGAGAGAGAGAGAGATACCTCCTGTACATGCCACAACTGGGAATTAAATCTGTAACATAGATGTGTGTCATCAAATTTATTGGTGAATGGGACATTGCTCCAACAAACAGAGCCCCCTGACTGAGGCAAGGTTTCATTATTTTTATGGCCAAGTAGTATTCCACTGTATGTATGTACACTGCTTTTTTTATTCAGTTGTCTATAAATGGGTGCTTGTTTTGTGTCCATAGTTGAACTATCCTATATAATAAAACCCTAATATGGAAATTGACCAAACAGCAGAACGACTGGTCACTATGATGAGCACTGACCACCAGGGGACAGACACTTAACACATAGACATGGAAACATGGAAGAGACTGATGAATCTCAAAAGGAAGCTGGGAGAGAGGAGGGTGGGAAGAGATTAGCCAAAGGTCTTATATACATACTAGAGACCTAGCCTGTGGGGATTGGGCAAAACTGGCCCGGTGCTTGGATTCATGTACTTGTGGGGGTCTTTCAGCGTGGCCTGCACATCTTGCAATCTGAGACCCTTCAGGGGATGTAGGACTGCTGGTTTTGGCCTCTAGTTTTAAATATCGCTACAGTGAGTATAGAAATGCATATATTCTTTTGAATTAGTGTACTAGGTTTCTTCAGAAATGGAATTACTGGGTCATAGGGAGTTCTATTTTTAATTTTTGGAGGAAGCTTCAGATTATTTTTACAGTCACTGTACCAGTTTGTATTCCCACCAACAGTGCAAAAGGGTTCCCTTTTCTCCACATCTTCACCACAAGTTTTTGTTGATATATTGATGATGGTCATGAGAGGTGATATCTTTTTATGGTTTTAATTTGCCTTTCTCTGATTATTAGTGGACATTGAGCATCTTCTCATATATCTATTGACCATTTGTACGTCCATGTTAAAGAATTGTCTATTCAGATTCTCTGCACATTTTTTAAGTGGATTGTCTGTCTTCCTTTTGTTGAGTTGTATGAGTACTTTATATATTTTGGATATTCATCCCTTATAAGATGTATCATTGGCAAATATGTTTACCCATACAGTGGGTTTCAGTTTTGTGAGTTATTTTTTAATTTTATTAAACGTTTTTGTTGGTTTTTTTTTTTTTTTTTTACCATGCAAAATGTTTTTAGTTTGACATAGTCCCATTTGTTTATTTTTCTTTTGTTTCCCTTGCCCAAAAAGATTACTAAGAGAAAGTCAGAGATATTTCCTGCCCATATTTTGATCTAGGAGTTTTATGGTTTTAAGTCTTACATTTAAGTCTCTTTCGTTAGTTTTTTTTTAAAATTATGTTGACATTATTGCAGGTATCCCATGTTTTTCTTCCCCTTTCCCCTCCTCTACTTCCCCTCATCTTCGCCTCTCTTGGCTTTCACCACAGTATTATCTATCTATAACCATGGTGTATGCATATATGTTCTTTAGCTAATCCCTTTACCTTCTTTATCCAGTCTATCCCACCCCCTTTACCTTGGGCACCGGACAGTCTGTTTCATGTATCCATGCTTCTGGTTCTATTTTGTTTATCAGTTTATTTTGCTCATTAGATTCCACATATTAGTGAGATCATATGGTATTTATCTTTCTCTGAATGGCTTATTTTGCTTAGTATAATACTCTCCAGGTCCATCCATGCTGTGACGAAGTATAGGAGTACCTTCTTTTGAATAGCTGCTTAGAATTCCATTATGTAACTGTACCACAGCTTTTTTATCCACTCATTCAACATTGTTGTATGTTCTTGCCTCCTTTGTTAATATTAATTGACCATATAGGCATAGTTTATTTCTAGGCTATTACTTCAGGTCCATTTAAAAAATGAACCCTTTTCTTAATTTTCCCACTCAATTTTTTCTTCTTAAGGTTGAACCATAATAATTTCTAATTTTAAGACAACTGATAAAGTGATTAATAAATAGCAATTATTGCCTTCTTATGTTTTTTTTTTTTTCTTAGTAGATAAGTCATTGCCTTTGGCAGCTGTTCTGTTAAAGTGTCTTGGGTGCCCCAGGCTTGCATTTAAAGTCAGAGAAACAACAGACAATATTCAAAGTCGATAGAAGTGAACATTTCCAGTTCAACAATGTGGAACTTGTGATCATTAACAGAATGAAAAATTACAGTGTAAAGTTTCTAAAGATATTTGGAACACTGAGTATTGTGCATGATAATTCATAATAGGATGAGTAGTCAGTGTTCCATATAATACCGGCTTTAAAATTTAGTGGTGGTACTTCATTTTTAGAGCCTGGTTCAGTGTGGTTTGGGACAGGCCAGATGTTAGTCCAATTTCTAGCTCTCTATCATTAAAGCTACAGATGTAATAAAAAGAGAACTTCTTAGTTTGAAAAAAATGAACTCATTGAAATGGCCCTGTGCACATTATAAGACATAAGGAGTACAGAAATGTTAACAGGATAAAGATAAAAGGTAAAGTTCCAGTATTTTTCTCTAGCACTAGGTTTCCTCCCAGCATCTCAGTGCACCATCTTGAAAATCCCTGAGGTAAGCAAACCCAGTTTTAGAAGCCACTGCTTAACTCACAGTTCAACTTCCTGCTATTCCAGATGATCTAGAGCAGCGTTTTTCAACCGCTGTTCCGCGGCACACTAGTGTGCCGCGAGATGTTGCCTGGTGTGCCGTAGGTGCAGACAAGACAAGAATTTTATAATTTTTCACTATTTTGTTTACTTAATATTTCATAATAAAGTAATTATAAAATACTTTCTTTGTGTTTATTTGATTCCTATTCAAGAGAATTACTTTATATATAGTCAATATAGGCACAGAGTTAAATTTTTTAACATTTTCTAATGGTGGTGTGCCTCGTGATTTTTTTCATGAAACAAGTGTGCCTTTGCCCAAAAAAGGTTGAAAAACACTGATCTAGAGATCTCAGAACTTGCATTTGTTATTACTACATGCCTAAGTTCAGGTCTGCATTCTTTTTTTTTTCTCTAGAAGATGGCTGTTACAGAAACTTAGCTATAAATACTTAAATGTTAAAGGTAAAAATAAACCAACAACCATTAAGTATTAGTATATACATCCATCTCCACCCTAGTTATTGGAGAAGCTGAGGAAGTTAGCTCCAGAAAGAGAGGGAAGAATTCAGCAAACAAGAAAATGAAGTACAGTGAAGAGACAGGGAGCTAGTGTAAGTGATTGGTTCTGTTTTTTCTGTGGTCCAGATCTGTTTTATCCTTAGATTTTAAATAAAATCCTATACCATTGCACTGAATTTCCACTCTTGTGTGTTTAAGCTAGTTTGAATGGACTTTTAAGTAAAGAGCACAGGGGAGGACACTGAGCAGCTTCCACAATTTCGGGCACTTTGGAGATTGAAGCAGGTCACTCTGAGCCCTGACCTTAGGAAGAGGGGAGCTTTAACAAGGGCAGAAGGGACCTTTCTCCTGAAAGCCCATAGCTGATAATTTTTATTGATTGGTTTTGAGAGAGAGAGAGAGAGAGAGAGAGAGAGAGAGAGAGAGAGAGAGAGAGAGAGAGAGAAACATTGTTTTGTTTTTCCACTTATTTATGCATTCATTGGTTGCTTCTTCTATGTGCCCTGACCAGGGACTGAACCCACAATCTTGGCACATCAGGTCTATGCTCTAACCACCTGAACTGCCCGGCCAGGGTGGATAGTTGATCATTTTAGTTCAGTACATAAAGAAAAAAAAAGTGAAGTTATACCTTCACTTCACATATATACAATTTTTTTTTTGTATTTCTAATTCTAAAAGGGGGGGGGGGATTCAGTTTAATAAAAAGTTTTCTGAAAACAAAATAATCTGAACATAATTTTGTCAAAATGGTTTTTTCATTCCTCCTAAAAAAACTCTTAAGATGTTCTTGTTTATCACAACACCAGTGCCATTGGAGTGGCCTTTCTTAGTAAAATAACCCCTTTCCATCTGGCAGTGGTTGTTTTGGGGACAGGACTTAACAGGCTCAGGCAGCTTTTTCTTAGTCCTCATTTAATTAGAATAAAACCCTATATAATTCATATTTTATGTTGATTCTTAGACTTTTTCACTTCTAGTACAAGTGTTTACTTACAGCTTCTCTTTTCAAGGGAAGGGACAAGCAGGAATGACAGAGGTCATGGTAGTCAGGCTTCTTCTGTGCCCACTATACCCAGCACAGCAGGTGGATGGTCCCTAATGGGTATTCTGGCCAAAGGCAGCTTCTAGCACTTTATGAAGCCCCACTTGCTGTCCTCTGCACTGAGAACAAAGTATTAATGCTGCTTCACTACCCACATTTCCCCTAGCCCGATACTCGCAGAAGAATTTCAGAGGAATGAGATCAGCTGTCGGACAGTTCCATTAGAAAATAAGAAGAAAAAAAAAAGTAAAATCACAGCAAAACCGAAAGGGTTTTTAAAGAGAGAATAATCAATTTTCCTGGCTAAGCCATTTTCAGCACATTTCAGAAAGAGAGCTTAAGTGTTCTTACTTATCTATCAAGAATAGAAAGAGGACGTAAGGGGAATTTCTTGCTATTTTATAATGGAGTCTGAGCCCCCTCTTGGTTCAGAGTTTTCTTTTAAAATACCCGCAGAAGTTCTTAAAAAAAGAAAAAAGAAAAAAGGTCACTGTAAGTTGATTTTGTATCAGGGGCCATATGTTTTGGTTTTCTGGTTTCTTTCTGAGCCATTATTTAAATCATTCTGGAATTAAGATAACAATATTAATAAAGTCTCTCTGAGCTACTTTAGGGACTAATCTTAATATATTTTTGTAGTTGGTCTTAAGGACTCACTTTTTTCATTCATTTATTAAGTGTTTATCAGGAAAGCATGCACATTTTGGAATGGGTACAGTTAAGAGATGAACAAAAATAATTTCTGGGCTTTTAGGATGAGCAATTGGGAGACTGATGGCACCATTTACCAAAAAGTGTGGGCTTAGTGGAGGTAGGTGCTAAGAAAACATAATTTTTTAAGGCATGCCTAATAATTACATGTCTAATAATTTAAAAAAAATGAGAATGGGATTATAGGAGAGGAAAACAAGACTCATCAGGATAGAGATAATATTACAAGCCATGAAACTAGAAAAGATAAGTTAAGGACAAAACAAACCAATACATAAAAGGTGTAGGAAGGAGTATTGGTTACTCTGACATTTGGAAGTCAAGCAGAGGTGAATTGAGAATCAGCAAAATAGATGGAGAAGACATAGTGTAGTGAGAAGAAAACTAGCAGAGACCAGCATAACACCATAAAAAAAAGTATCAAGAAGGGATCCAAAAATGTCTAAAAATGTGAGGTCAAGAAAACATAAAGAGAAGTTTGTACTGGATGGAGGTAGATGTCTTTGCAGACCTTGACAAAAATGGAAAAATAAGTCTTTAAAAAATGTTGGAACAAAAGCCATTCTTCCCCTCTTCCTTGTTTTTCTTGTCAGATATAATTTTTTTAAAGGTGTAGTTACAGCCACATCTAGAGATAAATTTATAGAGAGATAGAAAAGGATAGAAAGGAAGAGGGGAAAAGAAAGAGACAGAAAGATTTGTTGTTCCACTTATTTATGCATTCATTGGTTAATACTTGTATGTGCCCTGACCAGGGATTAAATCTGTAACCTTCTGTATTGGAAGGATGCTTTAAACAACTGAACTACCCAGCCAGCCTTGAGAATGTATAGACTTAAATTCACATATTAGAAAAAGAGAAGCTAAAAGAAAATAAGCTGAGAATTCATTTAAAGAATTCAAAGAAAATAAAGTAAAAGAAGGAAATGATAGAAGAACAGAAATTAAAGAAATAAAAAGTCAACCTGTGCCAGAAAGAATGAACCAGTATAAAAGTTGTACTTGAGAAGGCTAAAGAAATTGAAAAACTTACAGTGAGACTAAAAAAGGAAAAAAAAAGTTACAAATTTTCAATATTAGTAATAAAAAAAGTGATATCACTACAGATATTATAGACACTAAAAAAATAATGATGATACTTTGGATACCTTTATGTCATATACTAGAAAATTTAAATGAAATAAATAAGTTTATAGACACTGTAAATATAGAAAAATGTTTCAGTTATTAATAACAAATAATTGATAACTATGCACAAATAAAATTTTAGAGATGGTAAAATAATGAAAATTGTCTCTGAATTTAGGACAAAGGCCACGATACCCATTTTTACTCCTTATAATCATAATGGTGCTTAGTCTTACTTAGCATAATAATGGAACAACTGTTGCATTAAGGATTGGGATCGAAGAAGTAAACTTTATTGCAGATTACGTGATTGTATAGGTAGAAATTCCAAAATAATTGATAAATGAATTATGAGAAAAATAAGGGAATTTAGCAAGGTTAAGGAAAAGGTCAATAGTCACAAATCAAGTGTATTTCTGAAAACCAGAAGCAAAAAAAAAAAAAAAAAAAAAAAAAAAAAAAAAAAAAAAAAAAAAAAAGGCTAACATAGAGAATATTATAAATTCAGAGAAACAACAGAGAGGAGATATAGGTGCCATTCCATGGAGAGCAGAAGTAGCAGATATTGTAGTCAGTGGATTTCTGATTGTGAGGTGGTCATTTTCAAAACCAAGGGGGGTAGTGCAGCCCCCCCCCAAAAAAACTTTTATTGTTTTTATGTTATGTTATGTTATGTTATGTTATTTATTTATTTATTTTTAAAAATATATTTTATTGATTTTAGTCATTAAAATCAGGGGTGAACTACTCTGGAGAGGGACTACCCAATGAGAAGATCATTTTTAATTTTCTTAAGATTATTCATAGAAAATTCCTGATGCAGTTGCCAATTTCTCTCTCTCCTCCTGATTATATAAAATTCATTAAGATGCCTCAAGTGTAAGACAAGACACTCCATTATTTTATGCACTAATAAGAAAGAATGATGCATGCAGACTAAGCAATGATGCAGTTTTATTTTCAAGTAAGAATTTTGTTGTTTACTTATAAATGGAGTTCTTTTAGAGTTATTTGGTCACAGACTTTCAAAAATATTACTCTTGTGCATACCTAAAGCCAAAAATTATAAATAAGGAAAATTAGTAAGTACACCTAAAGTTTCTTTACATTTAGAAGCCAACTCTTTTGTATTACTTTTCAACTCAGCAGTGTCCTTATTTTTTCACATATTACCATCTGTGCCATTAAAAAGCAAAGCAGCATTTCTTAAAAGCACTTTGAATTTTTCTTCCAAGTTAGTGCAGCTTTTGAAGCTGATGTTTTAATGTTTGACTAATTTATAGCTTTATTTTGACTTCACTAAATCATGCATCACTTGATATTAAACAGTTTCTGTTCAATATCAATATCAAGTTTCTGACAAACCAATGTTTTCTCTCTTAATGATAGTATTACATGGTTGATAGATAGACCCTTGTTACTTTTATTGTTTTTATGTTATGTTATGTTATTTATTTATTTATTTATTTTTAAAAATATATTTTATTGATTTTTTTACAGAGAGGAAGGGAGAGAAATAGAGAGCTAGAAATGTCGATGAGAGAGAATCATCGACCAACTGCCTCTTACACACCCCCTACCAGGGATGTGCCTGCAACCAAGGTACATGCCCTTGACCAGAATCGAACCTGGGACATTTCAGTCCGCAGACCGACGCTCTACCGCTGAGCCAAACCGGTTTCGGCTATTTTATTTATTTTTTAAAATATATTTTATTGATTTTATACAGAGAGGAAGAGAGAGAGATAGAGAGTTAGAAACATCAATGAAAGAGAATCATCGATCAGCTGCCTCTTGCACAGCCCCTACTGGAGATGTTCCCGCAACCAAGGTACATGCCCTTAACCGGAATCGAACCTGGGACCTTTCAGTCCCCAAGCCGACGCTCTATCTACTGAGCCAAAACGGTTTCGGCAACCCTTGTTATTTTTAAATGTCTTTCATTGATTTTGAGGGATTTTGCCCTTTATATTGTCTTCAGTTGTATAGCTTAGCATGCAATACCAACAGTACACATTTCATTGCATGCATGACAATATATGCTACCATGACCAAGTTTTGGTAAGCATAGACAATATCAGTTTGCAATGCTTTCCTCCTGGCCAAAACAATTACAAACTCCATTGGTTTCAGAAATGTTAAAATGTGAAAAACTGCATCCTTCAATCCATATAATTCATATTTGCTGCTGTTCTGTCCCTGTTTATGTAGGAAAAATCCACATGAAATAACACTTACTGTGTTATAATGACATTATTAATCAATCATTTATTGACATTGAATAAAGATGGCCTTGCCCCAGCTGGTTTGGCTCAGTGGATAGAGTGTAGCCTGCAGACTGAAGAGTCTAGAATTGTAGTCAGGGGAACATGCTTGGGCCGTGGGCTTGATCCCAATGGGGATGTGCAGGAGGAAGCTGATCAATGATTCTCATTCATCATTGATGTTTCTATCTCTCTCTCTCTCCTTCTCCCTTCTTCTCTGAAATCAGTAAAAATCCTATCTAATAAAAGAGTAATATACAAATTGACCAGCACTCCAACACACATATGGTCAAAGATGGCTGACCCCATATGGACACAAGATGGCCACCACAAAATGGCCAGTAGGGAAGGGCAGTTGGGAGGGACCAGGATTGCAAGGGAGGGCAGTTGGCATGATCAAGCCTGCAGGGGAGGGCAATTAGGGGAAATCAGGCTGGCAGGGGATTGGTTAGGGTGTGATCAAGCTGGCAATCAGCAGTTAGGGCAATCAAGAAGGCAGGCAGGTGAGCAGTTGTGAGCCAGCAGTCCTGGATTTAGGCCCTGTAGGATTGGGCCTAAATGGGCAGTTAGACATCCCTCAAAGGATCGAATTTTGTGCACAAATTTTTGTGCACCGGGCCTCTAGTATATTTTATATATATATTATATATATATATATATATATATATATATATATATATATATATATATATATAAAGAAACCGTATCCTAGATGAGCATATTCCTCTCTTATTACATAGGATTATTAGAATGTAAATGATCTACTAGTTGATTGCTTCAGAACTTTCCCCCCAAATGTTTTTAAAGCTAACTACCAGTCTTAGATATGGATTTGTTTCTATTAATATCTTTTTGTTGTTGTTAATTCTCACTAGAGGATATTTTCCCATTGATTTTTAGAGAGAGTGCAAGGAAGAAGGAGAAAAAGAAAAAGAGAAAAATAGAAATCAGAGAGACACATCAGTTCGTTGCCTCCAACATGAACCCTGACCAGGGCTGGGCATTAAGCCTGTAACTGTGGTACATACTCTTCACTGGAATCAAACCCAGGACCCTTCAGTCCTCAGGTCAATGCTCTATCCACTGACCCAAACCAGGAAGGACTCCATATCTTTTAAATTAATATCTCAGTATCTTTTTTTGGAATTGTTCTTTGTTTTTGTGCTTCTTAGAGTGGGGCAATTGAGTACAGCAGGATTCTGGATGCATAAGATGTATTTCTTTCTTTTGTACAGTGGGAGCTGCACAATTGGGAAAGGAGAATTGGCATGATAAAGTCTTAGTCTTTTTGGTTGTTCAAAAAATATCAAAGACAGTTGAAACTCTAGAAATTGATTTTCTTATAATTTTCTGTATTATAACAGTCTTCTAACCTAATATAGGCCAAAGAGCCCCATTTGATAATCACTGCTTTGGAAACCCTCTTAAAGCTCTATATTCTATTTTTCAATGAATTCTACTTTAAATGAATATATTAACATATTAATTACATTTCATTATAATAATGTACATATTATATGTTAATATATTGTAATTATATATTACATAATATATTAAAATATATTAATGTGCACTTAGGTTGTTTCCATGTCTTGGCTACTGTAAATAATGCTGCAATGAACATAGTGGTGCATTTATTCTATCGAATTAGTGTTTTGGGTTTCTTTGGGTAAAAAGATTTGACATTTTCTCATACATAGATTAAGATATGTATTTTTTACTAAAATATCAATAAAATGTTATGTTATTCTTAGTATGTTTCAGGAGGTACATGATATCGGTTTGTCCTGACATTAATGATGTAAATTTCAGTCACATAATTAAGGTGGAGTTAGCCAGGTTCTCCACTGCAAGGTTAGCAATTTTCTCTTTCTAATTTACAAGAAATACTTTGAGACCTTATAAATATGCTAATTTCACCTATTAGCATTGACTACCATAGGTAACTTTTTAAGTTATCCATCTTTCTATATTTGTTAGTATTTCACTATAAAAGCAATATTCCATTAATGAATGAATGAATGTCTCTGCACTAATAGGTTCTTATTTTTTCATAGAACCCTGATGATTATTTATCTTGATGATCAAATTTTTCTAAATTTATCTTACATTTTAAAATAATTAAGGGAGTTGGTCCGAAGGTTGTGGGTTATTGTTAAGCTGATTAAAATAATTAAGGGAGTATCCATTGCCAGTGTTGAGCATCATCTCATGCACCACGAGGTCACTGGTTTTATGCCCTGGTTTCAGGCTCAATTCCCATTGGATGGCATGCAGGAGCCAGATGATCAATGTTTTTCTCACCAGTGTTTCTCTCTCCTACTCCCTTCTTCTCTCTCTCAAATCAATTAAAAATATTTTTTTAAAAGAAAATAATTAAGAGAGTAGTTACTTTTCCTAAAAGAGTTAACCAATAAAGGAGTAGACTTCCTCATGACCCTATAACGTCTAACTTTCCAAAGGCCAAGAACAACCCATTAAGACACTTTAGTTTATAAGCCAAATTCCATGCAGATTCATCCTTATTAACTTTCAGTAGTTTATATATTCTCATCCTTATTAACTTTCAGTAGTTTATATATTCATAGGTATTAGTTTTACTTAAGTCAGAACTTAAGTAAAATGTGTTTTCTTTTAAAAATTTTTCTTCATTAAAACATTGTTTCTTTATGTTATCTCCCTCCACAGATTAATTTATATGAGATATAATCCTGTAGAAGTTGCAGATCCTTAGTAAACTTCTCATGGATGAGTTTATATATAGGGGTTTACCCTCATATTGAGAAATATGATATTAAGAAGCATACATAATTATTTTTACATCCGCATTTGGATGTATCTGAAAATACAGGAAAGTTATTAATATTCCCTTCCATACTGTTTATGTAGAGAAATTGTATTTGTTTTATGATTGCAGCTGCTTTTGGAAGAAGAATCAGCCTTTCATAGGTAGATTGAAAATGATAGTTTCAATAGCTAATATTACCATGACTCTGAAATTAAAAAAAAAAAAATTATCCTCTATGGATGGAAGGAGACTTGATTTGGAGGGATGAGTACATAATACATTATACAGATGATATATTATAGAATTGCATACCCGAAATCTAAATACTTTTTTAAAAATTTATTTTTATTATTGAAAGTATTGAATTTATTGGGATGACATTAGTTAACAAAATTATATAGGTTTTAAATGCATAGCCTGTGAAATCTATATAATTTAATTAGTCAATATCATCCCAATAAATTTAATAAAAATTATAAAAATAATTCTCATTTTTAACACTATGCCTTTTGAAATTTAATATTTAGACGTTGTTTAAGTTGTTAGAGGGCTTTAAAAATACAAATGTTCCTGAGTGAAATAATCTAATATTTCCCCTAGCCATTAGTATTTCAGAGTGAATACAAACTACTTTCATATGTAGATCATTAAAATTAAAGAATTAAAACTAGGTGTTAGGAGATATTTTTGATAGGTGTTAGGAGATAATTTTGATATACCTTCAATTTTCCAAGTAGAAAAGATGAAGTAGAATGAAGGTGAGAGTGGACCTAGGGATATTAGAGGAAATCAGATGCACATTTTGGGATTGATTGCCTGGGGCAGAGATAAGGTTGGGGCAAAACATCAGGAGAAGCAAATGAAGTTTGAAACTGTAAAAATTTAATCTGTTCCATACATTTACCTGGGACTCATCTGGCTCCTTTTATATTTGCCCCTTAACTTCATGACCTTCTTAAAGCCTTTGCTCCAATAGGGTACTGTTATTGTTGGGGGCAAGAGCTATTGCTTCTGATTTGTCTACTGCTGTTGGCCTGGCTTATTATTTCTGATTTGTCTACTGTTATGATAAATTTCCCAAGCTGTGTTTAGCTGAGTTCTTAATCATTCCTTTACCAGCTGTTCAGCTGCAGATATTGGTGTGTCTCTATTTTGAACAATACAAAAAAATCTTGCTGCATGTCACGTCTAAAGAAAATGTATTATTAATAACACATTTTTGTATATTTAAAAGTTGCTAAGAGAATATACCTTAAAAGTTCTTCTCACACACAAAAAAATTATAACTATGTATGCTGATGGAGGTTAAATAGAATTATTGTGATCATTTTGCATATATACAAATATGAAATCATTATGTTGTATACCTGTTATTAATTAAGTATATCTCAATTAAAAATGTATTATCAGTGATGTTAGACTAGTTATATTTCTTTAGGGACTCAGTCATCATCCTCAATTTTTTTTCCTTTAAAAAAATATATTTTATTGTTGTTTTTTTACAGAGAGGGAAGGAGAGGGATAGAGAGTTAGAAAGATCAATGAGAAAGAAATATCAATCCTGGCTCCTGCACACTCTCTACTGGTATGGGCCTACAACCAAGATACATGCCCTTGATCAGATTTGAACCTGGGACCCTTGAGTCCTCAGGCTGATGCTCTGTCCACTGAGCCAAACTGGTTAGGGCTTCATTTTTTTTTTTTTTTTAGATACAAAATAAGTAGCCATTTGCCTGTAATAAATATTAATATTTTGAGGAAAACTATTTTAAATATAATAATATTACATACAATGAACATTAATATTTCAAGAAAAATGATTTTAAATATAATATTACAGTATTATCAAAACTGTACTAACATACTATAATATCACAAAAGTTGTAGGAAATATTAAAAATCTGCTAATAATAAAATTACTTTAATTATATTTTAAAATATTTTTTTCTCTGGCTCTATTTTTGTTCATCAGTTTATGTTGTTTATATTCCACAAATGAGTGATATCATGTGATAGTTATCTTTCTGGCTTATTTTATTTAGCATGCTCTCCAGTTCCATCCATTTGCTGTTGCAAATGATGAGTTTTTTCTTTTTTGCAGTGGCATAGTATTCCATTGTGTAGTACCACCATTTTTTAACCCACTCATCTGCTGATGGACACTTAGATTGTTTCTAAATCTTAGCTATTGTAAAATGTGCTGCTATGAACGTAGGGGTGCATATATCCTTTCTGATTTCTTGGGATATATTTCTAGAAATGGGATTACTGGGTCAAATGACAGTTCCATTTTTAATTGTTTGAGGAAACTCCATACTGTTTTCCACAGTGGCTGCCATGAGTCTGCATTCCCACCAGCAGTGCACAAGGGTTCCTTTTTCTCTGCATCTTCACCAGCACTTGTCATTTGTTGATTTGTTGATGATAGCCATTCTGACAGATGTGAGATGTTACCTCATTGTCATTTTTATTTGCATCTCTCGGATGATTAGTGACTTTGAGTATTTTTTCATATGTCTCATGGCCTTCTGCATGTACACTTTCAAAAAGTTCTTTGCCATTTTTTTGATTGGATTGTTTATCTTCCTTTTGTTAAGTTGTATGAATTTCCTCTAAATTTTGTATATTAGGCCCTTATCAGATATAACATTGAAAAATATGTCCTACCATGCAATGGGCTTTCTAATTTTTTTTCTTGATGGTTTCTTTTGCTGTGCAGAAGCTTTTTATTTTGATGTAGTCCCATTTGTTTATTTTCTTAGTTTCCATTGTCCTAGAAGCTATATCGGTAAAGATATTACTACGACATAGGTTGATATTTTGCTGCCCATGGATTCTTCTAAGATTTGTATGGTTTCCCATCTTACATTTAAATCTTTTATCCATTTTGAGTTTATTTTTGTCTATAGTGTAAGTTGGTGGTCTAGTTTTTTTTGCATGTATCTGTCTAATTTTCCCAACATTGTTTATTGAAGAGACTGTCTTGACTCTATTGTATGCTCTTGCCTCCTTTGTCAAATATTAATTGAGCATAGTGGTTTGGGTTGATTTCTTGGTTCTCTATTCTGTTCCATTGGCCCATATATCTTTTCTTATGTAAGTACCAGGCAGTTTTGAGAAGAGTGACTTTGTATTATAGCTTTATATCTGGTATTGTGATCCCTTCAACTTTGTTCTTTCTCAGGATTGCTAAAGCTATTCAGAATATATATATATATATATATATATATATATATATATATATATATATATATTGTTTTTATTCCAGATGAATTTTTGGAGAGGTTATCATAGGTCTGTGAAATACTCCTCCATTGGTATCTTAATAGGGATTGCATTGAATCTATAGATTGCTTTGGGTATTATGGACATTTTAATTATGTTGATTCTTTCAATCCATGAACACAGTATATTCTTCCATCTGTTTATGTATTCCTCTATCTTTTTTTTTTTTTTCAGTGTCCTGTAGTTTTCCTAGTAGAGGTTTTTTACCTTCTTAGTTGATTAAGTTTATTCCTAGGTGTTTTAATTTTTAATTTCTCTTTCTGTGAGTTCATTATTTGTGTATAAAAGGCCATAGATTTCTGGGTGTTAATTTTGTATCCTGCTATATTGCCAAATTCATTTATTAAGTCTAGAATATTTTTTATGGAGTCTTTGGGGTTTTCTATATACAATATCATGCCACCTGCAAATAATGATATTTTTACTTCTTTTCCAATTTGAATGCCTTTTATTTCTTCTTGTTGTCTGGTCTCTATGGCTAGCACTTCCAGTACTATGCCAAACAAGAGTGGTGAAAGTGGGTATCTCTGTCTTGTTCCTGTTCTTAGGGGAAAGGTTTTAGTTTTTTCCCATTGAGTATGATGTTGGCTGTAGCTTTGTCATATATGGCCTTTATTATGTTGAGATATGCTCCCACTATTCTCACTTTGTTGAGAGTTTTCATCACAAAATGGATGTTGGATTTTGTCAAATGCTTTTTCTTCACCTATTGATATGATCATTTGATTTTTGTCTTTCAATTTGTTTACGTGATATATCATGTTTATTGATTTGTTAATATTGTACCAGGCTTGCATCCATTGAATAAATCCCACTTGATCATGGTGTGTGATCTTTTTTAATATATTGCTGGATGCAAATTGTTAAAATTTTGTTGAGGATTTTAGCATCTATATTCATCAGGGACATTGGCCTGTAATTCTTATTCTTTGTAGTGCTTTTATACAGTTTTGCAACTAGGATAATGCTGGCCTAATAAAAATAACTTGGAAGTGTTCCTTTCTCTTAGATTATCTGAAATAGTTTGAGGAATATATGTCTTAGTTCTTCTTTGAATGTTTGGTAAAACTCCCCTGTGAAGCCATCCAGACCTGGGCTGTTTTTTGGTGGGTTTTTATTTTTTTTATTACTGCTTCAATTTCATCAGTTGTTGTTGACCTATTCAAGTTTTGTGTGCTTTTTCCCTTGATTCAGTTTTGGGAGTTTGCATTTTTCTAGGAATTTGTCTATTTCATCCACATTGTCCAGCCTGTTGGTATATAGTTATTCTTATTATTTTCTTACTATCCTTTGTATTTCTGTGGTGTCAATGGTTAATTCTCCACTTTCGTTTCTAATTTTATTTATTTGGGTCCTCTCTCTCTTTGTTTCTTGATGAATCTGGCTAATGGTTTATCTATTTTGTTTAATCCTTTCTTTCTTTCCAGCTCTTGGTTTCATTGATTTTATTTATTTATTTATTTATTTATTTATTTTTTATTTTTTATTTTTTATTTTTTATGTTATTTATTTCTGCTCTAATTTTTATCCTTTTCTTCCTTCTACTTACTCTGGGTTTTTCTTGTTGTTCTCATTCTAGTTCTTTAAGTTGTAGGGTTAAATTGTTTATTGCTGATTTTTCTTATTTTTTGAGGTATGCCTGTAGTGCTTATGAATTTACCTCTCAGGACTGTTTTTGCTGTGTGGTAGAGATTTTGGGTTGTTGTGTGTTTATTTTAATCTGTTTCTAGAAATTTTTTTTTTATTTCATTGGTAACCCATTCATTGTTTAATAACATACTATTTAACCTCCATGTGTTTGAATATTTTGGGGTATTTTTTACTGTAATTTTTAATTTTATTCCACTGTGATCTGAGAAGATGCTTGAAACGATTTCAATCTTCTTGAACTTGTAGAGTCTTGATTTGTGTCCTAACATGTGGTCTATCTTTGTGAATTATCTATGTGCTCTTGAGAAGAATGTATATTTTGCTATGTTGGGGTGTAATGTACTATAAATGTCAATTTATTCCATTTGATCCAGTGTGTCCTTTAGAGTCTCTGTTTCCAGTGAAATTCGAGGGTGTTAAAGTCCTCTACTATGATGGTATTCTTGTTTATCTCTCCACTAAAGTCCTCTATAAGTTTTTTTTATATATTGTACAATATATATATTTAGGTGCTCCTATATTGGGGGCATATATGATTACCAGGGTTATATCCTCTTGTTGGATCGATTCCTTTAGTATTATATAGTAACCTTTGTTGTCTCTTGTGATGACCTTCATTTTAAAGTCTATTTTGTCAGATATCAGTATTGCTACTCCAGCTTTTTTTCTTTTCCATTTGCATGGAAAAGTTTTTCATCCCTTCCCTCTCATCCTGTGTGTGTCTTTGTTTCCTTTTTTTTGTGAGGTGGGTTTCTTGTAGACAGCATATAGTTGGGTCATGTTTTTGTATCCATTCAGTCTCTCAATCTTTAGTGCAGGACAGTGTTAAAGGCTGTTTCTGACTAATTAGATCAAGTATATACTCAAAGCTTCCAGAGACTACCTCTCCCTACAGGCTGATAGGATTCTGACTTGAATTGTCTCCTAGGCAGTCATCTTCAGGTGTGGCAAGGATTTTTTACAAGATGAAGCAGTTCCTTCTTCCTGGAGGCTCATTGTTATTTTTAATCCCTTAGTGGTCTCAGAGCAAAGTGTTTTCCAATAGTATGTGTCAACTGTCTTTCCTCCAGGCAAGGCAGATGTCTATGTGGGGAAAAAATGTCCTCCTACATACATGAGGGAATGACTCAGCCCAGCAAACTTGGGGTGGCTGCCTTTGAGCTCTATCCCCTGAGTCCCCAGTCCTGGGTTCTGCTCTCACAACTCCAGTCCACTTCACCCTCCCTCTGCTGGAGCACAAGGGGGATTGCTGCACAGGGAATTTTGTGCTTTGGCCCTTTAAGAGGGTGCCTGAATTTTCAGCTGTTAGTCCCTGGCAGACAGCACCCTGCTGCTTTTCACAGCCAGATGTTATAGAGCACCTTCTCAATTCTGGTGCTCTCTGCTGGGGGGACCCAGCTGAGGATTAGATCCCAGAGTTCCCAGTGGCAATCCCCCACAGCTGAGATATCTCTCTGGGACCTCAGTTGAGGTCTGTAGATGCTGAGACTGCCCTTTTGCACCTCCACCTCTCCTACCTGACAGTCTCTATTGGGTCTCCACCTTCAGTCCTCAGGAATCAGGGTTTTCTCCTGCGAGTTTTCTGTTGATTATTCAGGAAGTTTTTTTTCTGTATTTTAGTTGTAATACTATCTACAATAGTTTGTTCCTGGGATCATGTCTGTGCAGCCTCCACTTACTCTGCTGCCATTTTTAATCCCAAGAATTTGAATTCCAGCATCCTTAATTTTTAAGAAAAATGATAACATGACTGACCAGCATACTAAAAATGGGTGAATTAGTAAGTATCCAAGCTGATAAGCCCATTACAGAGAATTTTAAGTGGATTATTATTTGAATTTTATCAATTATGGTGTGAGGTTATCTTAACAATGTAATTAATACATTTCAGGGAAGCTAGATGTTTGCAATCAGAAGATGGCTTGCAATCTTGAACTATTGTTTAATAAGTAATATCCTTTGGTGACTGTTCTTTTGTAGGAATTTTCTTAGTTTGGTACCAATTATTTACTGAAGAGAAAAATAAAATAATTAATACAAGAGTCGAGCAGCTTTTATCTTTAGTCACTATAAAATATGTTTACTATTTATAAAATACACTGAATTTCAAAACGCATAATTAAGGAACTTAAATTAAGTACAAAATAAAATGCTGTCAATTTAGTGACAGAAAAGGATAAAACTTTTATTTGAAATTAATAATGCTTGTATAACTGAAAAAAGTAGTTACTTTTTAATATGTACATTAAATTTATTTATTATTTGATAAATTCAGAAGGAAACATTTAATAATATGCATTTAGATTTTTGTCTTTGGAACTATAAATTGTTGCTTAAAGGAAAAAATAGTCAAATGATATTATAGAGGTTGAACAAACTGTCACACAGCTATTAGGATTTTAATATTTCTTAAGACAAGGTTATGTTAATACTAGTGGCCTGTTGCATGAAATTTGTGCATATTAAAAGGGGATTAATTAGAAGAAATAATTTAATATTGCTATTTGCCCTTTCTCTTATAATAGAAGTGTCAGAGATAAAAGAAAATTAGTAAAATGTATATGAAAATCTCCCTCCTGTCAGTCTGGGGCACACCGTGGGCTCTACCCCTCCCCTCCCTTCCTAAGTTAGACTCTGTAGATTGGAGCCTGGCTAGACACCTACTCCCTCCCCTCCTTGGACACCTGAGCCCTTTGTTCCCCCCAGTGTCAAGTCCTCACCCACCCACGCAGGCCTCCAAATTACATGAGACCCAGACCTGACCGTCCCCAACCCCATAAACCCCTGCTGGGTGGGGGACACAGCCTTAGGTCCCCCATCAAGCTCTGCTGGGCTGGGGGCACAGTCTCAGTTCCCCTGCATGGCCCCAGCATGAGGGTGTGAGGGTTCGATGATCATTTGCATATTAGCTCTTTATTATATAGGATTTTTTCTGTTTTCATGCAAGTCAACTAGTCCTTAAATTATATATTCTGTAGACATTTTGGTGAATTTACTTGAATTCAATTGGATTAGAAAATTGTATTTTGTTGTTGTTGTTGTTACTCAATCCTTAGGAATAAAGTAATCTTTTCTGAAGGAGCTAAGAGTCTCTGTTTCTGTGCCAATTCCCAGTGTTATCACCAATGATTACTAAGATACGAAGAGCTGCACAAAATTAGCAGAGGGTGGTAAATACTTTGTGACACAATAACTCTATCATCACTTTGCAATAGCAACTGACAAATGACCATTAGTGTCAGAGGGAAGATTTTTTAAAAAATATATATTTTATTGATTTTTCTTACAGAGAGGAAGGGAGAAAGATAGAGAGAGATAGAGAGGTAGAAACGTCGATAAGAGAGAAACATCGACCAGCTGCCTCTTGCACACCCCCTACTGGGGATGTGCCTGCAACCAATGACCAGAATCGAACCTGGGACCTTTCAGTCCGCAGACCGATGCTCTACCACTGAGCCAAACCGGTTTCGGCAAGAGGGAAGATTTAAAAAATCATTTCTTAACTACATTTATTGAGGATTTTGAAGATAATCAGTGGAAATACATTTTTTTCTAGTGTATTTCTTCTTTAATCTATAGTTGTTAGGGATGTGTCACTTATAATTTATTTACCACCTGTTGTGAAATCTGATAACATGATAATACAAGCAATTAGCAAGATTTGCACAGTACAGAAAAATATATTTCCTGACATATTTAAGCTAATAGAGTGAAGTTATACTGATAATATTCTATTTCTGTTTCATCCCTGAAGACAATAAGTATTCCTTTTTAATCTGTTTAGATCAAGATGAAGTTCACAGGTTTATCCCAGGAGCTTTCTTTGAATTAGCTCTCCAGAGAGCTAGAGTTTAGGTTTTCATGTAGAGAAGAGCTTTATGAGGAAAACATCTCCAACTGTCCACCAAACCTATTTATCTTCTCATTTTTTAGTATAATTTATTTTGTTAATTTATCTAACCAGAATAGAGTTAATAAGGTTTTACTTTGTATTATCCAGTGTTTGGATTAAAACAAGATTGAATTTGTACCTTATAGACCCTATATAACCATAAATGAATTTTTCCATTTCTCTCCTTCATGATTCTGAATCTAGAATAGATGTTTTTAAATCGTAAAATAAGGGATAACTAATTTTAAAGACTAAGAGGAGCAGTATCAGCAGTTTTTGAATAAGTAGAATTTAAGCAGTTAAACTAGTCTTTATGATGATTTTTTTTGTACTTCAGTGTAAATATAGTGAGGAACAATGTTAAAAATAAATTGTAGTACAAAAGAAATTTGAGTGCTTTGCAGCCATCTGTGACAGCAGGCAGGGTCAGTATTTTCTCTTCTGGTGTAGGTTTAATGTCCTTTCCCTCCAAATCTAGTGTAACATCAACTGTCATTTAATTTTATCTTCTCTTTCACACAATTGGAATTAAAAAAAGCAAAACCATGAGACAACTTGCTAATGAATTTTTTTATTCTCTTACACTCTCTAAGGAGACTCTGACTCATGCAAATAAATGGTGCCCAGTGGTACACTTGTCCCCATACCAGTGTATCCTCAAATCGGGATGGAAAAGAGGGCAAGAGGATTTTTAAAATTATAAAATAAGCTACCCATAGTCAGCAACTTAAAATGAAACTAATTTACATTTTTACCACTTTTGTATTATTATATATATTTCACTTCAGCATTTTCTTTAGTAAAATTCTTTCCTGTTTAATTTGCTATGGAGGTTTTCATATTGCTTTACTAAATTTAAATGATATAGGTTTCCCTCCACTCACACATTTAACAAGGGCTTATAATGTCAATATTTTAACCTTGGTAACTGCATCCTATTGACTATTAAGTCATTGTGGCTGTCTTTTTATTACTAGGCAAAGAAAATTAGTGATATTTATACTTTCTGGTAATACATTATTTGAGTGAGAAGTCAACACATGATTTTAAGAAAAAAAGTCACCTTGAGAAAAGCTACTCCTCTGTAAACATAATTGATGTTAATTTCTAGGGTTTTTCGAAAGCCTCTTTATTTTTATTTACAGCTGGTTCAATTCGCAATTGCTGTTTGTGAACTTGGTATGATGTTTTCTATATGACTGGACAAAAATCAAGAGATTTAGTTCAGTTTTATTGATTCATGCTGTCTGAATTTCTGATCTATTTATTATTAGTGTAGGACAGGAAAATTAAATTTCTCTCTAACCTTCTATTAGGTTCTTGGCTAATATCCCCCCCTCCCCCATAATAAAAAGACAAATTAACAGGAAGAAAATAAAAGTTTAATAACATTATTAGAGGGGCGTTGCACAAAGATTTGTGGAATAGGCATTCCTTTCCCTTCTGCCAGCACTGGTTTTCCTTCTACACCCAGGTCCCAGGCTGCAGCAGAGCCAAGCCTGCAGCCTTGGCTCCAACCACAGGTGGAGCCTTCAGTCTTCAGTCTTCACTCCATGCTTATGTATGCAAATTAATCCATCATCTTTGTTGTGTTGATTTGCATACTCACTCCTAATTGGCTGGTGAGCATCACTGAAATATGGTCAATTTCCATCTTTCTCTTTTATTAGTGTAGATATCTCTGTATACATAGGAGACACTCAGGAAAACTATCAATAAATACCTCCCTGAACTGGCCCACACCACCTCCTTAAATACCATCTGCCACTAAAGGTCAGTGAAGGGAGATTACCAGGAAAAGGACAGTAAAAAAAGACAAGGTTGTTACACAGATTTAAGTCATTGACTTCTCCATGGATAAGAGTTTCTAGGGATTTAGTTATCCTCTTCCTACTGCAGGGAGGAGACACCCTTAAGAATAGAGATTTCCCTTATAAATGTGAACATCTTTTACAAAAGGTTAATAACTTCTATTTAACTTTCAGAGCTTGTTCCATATCTGCTGAGTTTAAAAAAAAATGACCAGCTCAAAATAATTTTTATGCCAAAACAAAACACAAACAAAACAAAAAAACAAAACAAAAAACACACAAACAAAACAAACAAAAACACACACACAAAAAAAACTCCATATTTTAAGGTGGCAAACCCTACTTCCTTTTACCCGCTTGTTTGACACAGCTGATATAACTGAACAAAGGCCCTAATTTTTTTTATTAGGAAATTTTAAAAAATTTCTAATGGGAATCAGAAGTATATAAAACCAAACTGATTTAAAAAATAGATTCATGAGATAAAAAAATCTTTACTTGATGTAAAAAAATATTAACAAGATGTCAATAGGATAAACATAAAAAAAAAAACACATTGAAACCTGTAAAGAATTTTTGTGAGTCTATTTGAGCCAAACTGTTGATAAATGCAGGAAGCAGAAGCTCAACAAATTGAGATAATGCTCCAGAGAAATGGGGGGTTACATCTGTATTTATACATTGCAGTCAAAAGAAAGGGATGTAAGTGGGTGATATGAAATCTCTTGGTGATAGATTAAGGAGGTGGGATGAAGCAAAGCAGGGAAAACCCCTGGGATTGGATAAAAAGTAAAATGATGGACACCTACTTAGGTGGGTGCAGGAACAATTAACATGATAATGAAGGAATTTGTGGTATCTGTCCGGCACCCAGCATATTAGGTTGTGCCTCTAGGGGTCTGGAAAAGGGAAGTTACAAGTTACCTAGACATTTCAAAGGGTATGTTATTATAGATGCAAAAAGACAGATAGGATCAGTTAAGGTAAAGGTTGACCTAAGTCAGTGAAGATACCAGCCCAGGAGGTGATTATCCACCATAACTGCTTTTAGTTAAAGTTTAATTTCAGACCATCCTTGTGGTCACTGTAGGTCTCTGAGTCTGCAAGACTGCTCTGCAGGCCTCCCCTGAGCCTGTCAGGATAGCGTGTGGTCCCTTCTTCCACACTGTCAAGAAAAAAATTACTACTGTTAATTTCTGTTTAGGAACATGTTTTTTTCTTCCAAAGTTAAATTTTTTATATATACACATACATACACACACCCTTGCAAACACAGGCATTTGTTATATTATTTTTTATGTTACAGTGTAAGTCAGTAATCTTACATTTTAGTCAATTGCTATTCTTGGAAATTCATCTGTGCAGGAGGACTTTGAAGAAAAATCAACATTTGAATGGAACTAAAATTGTGAAATCCCAATATGGTAAGACAAATTGAGGTAGAGCATAAATGAGAATGAAAAAGAAGGATCTGACAGGTCAATATTTTCATTTCTATATAGTCAGTAAATGTGGGCAGGTGGTTAAGGTATGATAATAGCAGCTGACCAAGAGAGCCTTAACATTCCCCTCAGCTTGACTAAACTTTCAACAGGTCTCAGGTCTCACTTTTCTTAGAGCACTTCCTTTAGAAAACTAATAATTGTAAATTCTTTCCCTTGCCTTTGTTCATTTATGTAAATATTATTTTAAGGACTCTTGTTAATTTTACAAACCAGGACTGTCTTTCTCAAGAACCTAGAAGCCATCCCATCAAAAGCAATCATTAAGGAAAACTACTATCTCATAGTTTAACTTTAATGGGAGCCAATTAGTAAACAAAAATGGCCTAACAGAGAAAAACAATAACACAAAATGTTGAGCATATCCCATTGACCAACCTCCTCCTCCTAACACCTTCCTATTGCTGGCACTTAAAACCCCTCTCAACTTTTGTTTTAGAGGAGTTAAGCTCAGGCTGAGCAATGTCTTCTTTCCCTTATTGTTATAGCCTTGTGTCTTAGTTCATGCCAGTACCAGAAAAGGGACCTGGCCCATAGTGGGACTGCCTAGGGCGAGTGGGTTCTTAACTTTATGCAGGAAAGATTTCACAATGTGAGTTCAGGTGATTTTGAGGGTATGTTTATTAAAGAAGGGAAGAGTGAAGCAGGAAGAAGCAACTGGAGAGAGCCTAGGCAGGGAAGCTTCCCTATAGAAAAGTTATAAGGAAGAAATGAGCTGAGCTGGGGCTGCTTTCATTCACTGGGAAGTGGAAGAAGAGGGGGCCTTGGAAGCAGGTGCAGGGGGTTAGCCTGGATGAGCAGCTGATGCCTATTGCTCTCCTGATTGCAAGTCTTGTGGGGTCCCTTAGAGTTTAAACTTTAGATGTATGTCTAAGGGCAAAGAAGAGGGAGGAAGGGAAAGGTGGGGGTGAGCTCTCAGTACAAAAGGCTAGTAACCTGCTGGGACCTTTGTTTTAATGGTTTTTAAAGGCTAAGAGTTTAAAGGAGGATCTTAATAGAATATTCATCAACTTTATGTTGATGTCCCAAAATGAGATTTATTCTCTTAATTTGTCTGTCTTTGGGTATGGTTGGCACAAATGGCACTAATTAGGTTTCTGCTGTCTATCTCCCTGAGTAGGGTGATTTAAGCTATTTACCTTCTGGTTGTGGAGGAAAAGTGCAAACCATTTATTCTTAAGTGTCCTTGGTTTAGGAATGATAGGATTTATTAAATGGCTATAAAACTGCTTGACCATTTAACTGTCTGTTACAGTTTTCCTATTCTACTTGTGAAGGAATTTTCCTAGCTCCTTACTATCCTGCCTCAATGCCACCGTAACAAAATAACATAGACTAGGTGGCTTACATAATATAAGTTTATTTTTCATGTTTCTAGAGCCCAGGAAGTCCAAAATTAGGGTACCATCATAAGGGCTTTAGTCATAGCTTGTAGATTGCTGCCTTCTCACACGGCAGAAAAAGAAAGAGAGAAGAAAGCTATGTCTTTTTTTTTTTTTTTTTTTTTTTTTTTTTTTTTACTAAAGGTCTCCATAATTAGAGCCCCACCCTCAAGACCACATCTAAACCTAATCACCTATCAAAGGACCCATCTCCAAATATCATTACCTTGGGGATTAGAACTTCAATATAGAATTTGGGGGGTGGAGGGAGGACACAATTCAGTTCATGGCACCTTGAATAAAAATTTTCCTTGACTTTTTAAGTGTTTCTGGTGCAGCTTTTGCTTTGATAAAACCAACTGGCAGGAAAGTGATTTCATGGATGAAAATAATGTTTCACTTTCTGTTCTTGATGTCACATTGGGATAAAAGTAGGCAAAGGAAAGAGATACACTGTGCTTTCTTCAGACATTTTATATTTTCCACTAAGGCCAAGTGCACAAAATTAATGCATTCAGGCAGGGGATCCGTTAGCTTAACCTGTGCCCTCTTGCAGTCCAGGAGCCCTCAGGGGATGTCTGTCTGATGGAGTGGGCCTAAGCTGCAGTTGGACATCCTTAGCACTGCTGCCAAGGTGGGAGAGGCTTCTGCCACTGCCGTGGAGCTGGCCAGCCATGACTCTGGCTTCTGGCTGAGCAATGCTCCCCCTGTGGGAGCACACTGACCACCAGGGGTCAGGTCCTATGTTGAGTGTCTGCCACCTCATGGTCAATGGTTTTCATAGCAACCAGTTGTTCTGCCTTTTGGTCGATTTGCATAGTAGCCTTTTATTATATAGGATAGGTAAGGCAATTCTTGATAAAATTATGAAGAAGAATTTTCTTTTGTGCATATATATCTCTTTTCTCTTTTATTCTATTTCTCTCTTGTATTCAGTTCAGAGGAAGAGAGATGAGAGTCATGGAAGGCCTCTTGGAAATTATGACATTTGAGCATAATGGGAGAATAGGATACATCATATGATAGCAATTATGAGGAAATAATCTGCAGATAAGGAAGGTGGGTGAACTAATAATGATAATAGCAATAAAAAATATAACATTTATTTAACTTCTGCTGTTTCTACTTTAATGGGATCTGTTTGCCTGGACACATCAAAATGCAATAAAATATAAACAGGAGTTTGCAACCAAGAAAGTAAGGGTTTATTAGTTGAGGAAAGGGCACCCATCACAGGTAAACTAGTACTCAAACCTTGTATCCCCATGGGTTCTAGTGTATGGGTCATATAGGGGAAATTCATTAATCATGGTGGCTGAAGGAGTTGGGGTCATGGGTTCTAATGGTTGATTGGGTCTGGGTGGGGAGTAGTTAGTTGATCATTGTATTGGGCCCTGATGTCAACCATGGTGGTCCATAGGGTCATTTTGCTTTCATGGGCCTGGTGCTGAAACACAACTGAAGTTAAGATATTATCTTTAGTTAGACCAAAATTCTGTTTCTGTGGTTAACAGGTCTAGTTTGTTACTATCAAAATCTAATGTGCTAAGGGCTTAATGATTAAGAAAGCAAGTGGATGGACAGAAAGGAGAAAGGATCATATTAAAGAAATGGAAGTTATACATGGTTATATTACTATGTGCCAGCCTCTGTTCCAAACACTTATTGTGTATTAATTCATTTCATCATCAGAGCAACCCTATGAGGTAGATATTATAATTATATCCATTTTACACATAAAGACATTGAAGTGTAGAGAAGTTAACAAATTTGCTGCAGGTTAGAAAGCTAATAAATGATAAAGCTAAGATTTAAATCCAGGTCTTATTGTCCCAGTACCTATGCATTTAATTTTAAAACAGCACTGCACTAAATATATTTCATCTCTCCAAAGACATACATATTTAACCTAAGATGGTGGAACTTTGACATGACTTCAAGTTAATAAGGGAAAATTGTTTTTGGCAGGAGTGGAAGTTGAATTAGTCTTTCAAAGACATTTCTCAAATTATAGAATATTGTAACTACCTGCTATTTTTGAAGGAAAGATCAGTGCTCATAAGAACATTTATAATAAAACACATACCAGTTTCATATTGCTTTAATCTGTATTTTTTCCTTAAGAGTTTATCAATGACTGAAAAAAATTACTGTGTCTTTTGAATAGGTTGTGTGACTTTTCAAAGATAATACCACTGTAATTTAACCTACTTATGAATAACTGGAAAGGAGCAGAGAGAAGGTCAAATACTATGAGCATGCCTCTTGTGCAGCTTTGCCAGGGAGCTACAGTTTAGACACATGCCCAACAAAGTCCAGGTGACAAAGGGAAGGTACTTATCCATAAGCCACACCTGGGAGCAGGTTATTGGCCAGAATAGGCATGGCCATTGCAAGCACAGGGAAATTTAAGATATTTTACCTTCTAAACAAAGGAGTTTTCTTTCTTGATTTTTTTTATTACAGAATTTACCAGGCAGCTGAAAAATAGACAGGAAGTACTGGGACATTCAGGAAAAATATTTAGGATATTTCCCCCCAGATGTACTAATACAGTGACTCAGGGGAGCCTGTTTCTAAATCCTGAGTGAGTGAATATCGAAGAAGCTTTCCCTTTATATCCTTTGGTTTCTTTGTCCCCTAAATATGGATCAGGCCTCTGGACCTCTGGACCTTTCGCAGGCTTTGCAAAAAGCCTCATGTGTTGGGATGGGGGACGTGAGACCACACCCAAAGGCCTGGCCTGGTGCCAGCGCTGATAACCTCTCTGGGGATTGTGTATGGTTCATGGTTTATGGCCTCTGTAAAGTGGCAGTTTTCTGGGAAACAGGACAGGCATCAACGGAGTTCATTGTCTAGCAAGAGTGTGCATTAGAAGGTAAGTTATTGGCATAGATTTATATTGCTAGTGCTCCCCCCGCCCTCCCAAGTGTCTTATATTCCCCATCACTTTCTCTTGCTTGCTTCCTCTCTTGAGATTCTTGTTGCAGTAGGCACATTCTCCTACTTCCCCTGAATTCGTCCATGTTGCCCAAAATGATGTGGAACTCACACCAATGGACTAATGGACTGTAAATAGCCTAATGCTATAACCAGACATAGCTCTGCCATGGAACAGAAACTGTGGACATTTACTTTGCTTCTAACTCTACTGAATCCCGAGCTGTACATCTTCAAGGACTATATTAAAGAAAATGGGTCTTTGGAAACCCAAGGATATAATTTCACAAAAGTAAATCTTTCCATCACATCTCATTCTCCAATGGGGGCCTCTGTGAACACTTATTTCAGCAGTACCCCAATAATCATACTCCCACTAGCAATAGAGAAAGACCATCCATGTATTTCTCTGATAATAATATGACAGCTAATTAGGATGTAATTCAAGATTTGAACATAGACTTCCTGATGATGTCTAATTACTTAAAGTTTTCACTAACTCATTTTAATAGAGATTAGGAATAAATGCGGTTTGAAAAATGAGACTTGAAGGTTAGAAGAAAGTGGTTAAAATATACAAATATATATACCTAATACTTAAAAAAAAACATATATATGTTTATTGATTTCAGAGAGGAAGGGAGAAGGGAGAAAGAGATAGAAATATCAATAATGAGAAAGAATCATTGATTGGCTGCCTCCTGCTTGTCCCCCACTGGGGATCAAGCCCATAATCAAGCATATAATCTTGTCCAGAATCAAACCTGGGACCCTTTAGATTGACACTCTATCCACTAAGTCAAACCAGCTAAGATATCTAATACTTTTTGAAAACACATATTACTATCCTATATAATAAAAGAGTAATATGCAAATTGACCCGCACCTCTGCTACACCCATAAGCCACACCCACCAGCAAATCAGGAGCAAGTATACAAATTAACCCAACCAAGATGGCTATGGCCACAAAGAAAGCAGGAGGCTTGGGTTTCCTTGGCAATGTTGGAAGCCAAGCTTTTTGCCTGCCCTAGCCTGCCTTGGCCTCAGCTCCACTCAAGGCTACAAAATTTCAATTATAGAAGATAAATAAGTCCCAGAGCCTCTGCTTGGGTCACCAGGGGGTGTGGCCAGCCTGCAAACCACCACAGGCCCCTTGCCCAGGCCACCACATTCCCCAAGAGAACCCCCATCCTGATCTGGGACACCCTTCAGGGTAAACCAGCTGGCCCCCACCCATGCACCAGGTCTCTGTCCTATCTAATCCTATCTAATCAAATAATAATATGCTAATTGACCACCACTCCAACACACAGATGGCTGACCCCATGTGGTCAAAGATGACTACCCCCATGTGGACGCAAGATAGCTTCCATAAGATGACCAGCAGGGGAGGGACCAGTATAGCAGCAAAGGAGGGCAGTTAGGGATGACCAGGCTGGCAGAGGAGAGAAGTTGGGGGCAACCAGGCCTGCAGTTGTGGGGGACCAGACCTGCAGAGGCAAGCAGTTAGGGATGACTAGGCCTGCAGGGGAAGGCAGTTAGGAGCAAACAGGCTGGCAGGGGAGCAGTTAGGCATCAATCAGGCTTGCAGAGGAGTGGTTAGGGGTGATCAGGCTGGCAGACAAAAGCGGTTAGGGGCAATCAGGAAGGCAGGCAGGTGAGCAGTTGGGAGCCAGCAGTCCTGGATTGTGAGAGGGATGTCCAACTGCCCGTTTAGGTCCGATACAGGTAGGGACAGTTGGACAACCCTTGAGGCATCCCAGATTGGAGAGGGTACAGGCTGGGCTGAGGGACACCAGGCCTCTGGTTCAATATAAGACCTGCAATTGTATTACTGAGGTTTGTTTTTGTTTTTTGAAAATTCCGGTCAACAAATTAATTATGTCAATTTAGAGAAACCAGTGTAATTGCTAATCAAAGGATACTCTGGGAAAAGACCCAGCCACTTGTATTTTAATTAGGAACAATCAGCATGAAATCAAAGAAAAGAGATTATAACAAACTAAAAATTCATGAAGAGGCTATAAACCTGGACTACAGGCTTTATTAGAGAAGAAGGAACTGCTGGGCTGTCTTGCCAGGGAAGAACAGCAACACGTGCAGAGGTGAACACGCCTTTTGAAGGGAGGAATGGGAAGGAATGGGGGCTTAGTGTACTTAGCACGGGCTGATTGGTGGCTTAATGTATGGTCCATATAAGGTACATGGTTAGTCACTCAGGTACTTAGGGATAAGAGCTTAGGGTATTTGACAGGTGCTGATTGGTGGTTCAATGTTTAGTCCATATAAGGTCCTGGTTAGGTACTCAGGTATGTCTAGGCCACAGGTGCAGGTTATGTCATACTCCACCCACCAGTTTGGTGAAGGGAGGATCTATCACAAACATTTGAAGAAAACACAGTTTAGAAGTAAGAAAATAATCATGAATTGATTCCTATATTTGCAAAGCTGCATGAAGACTGCTGACTCAACTGTTATCCCTTGATATTGATGAAATACTTTCTAGTTAAAACACTTGAAATTTAGAGATGAAAATACCTAAATTGAAACTTTCAATTATAGGAAACAAATTACTGTGGGTGGACTTTTTATTGTTATGGATAGAAATGTAAGACTAGAAGGCATAATTAAATATTTAGCCAGCGTGAGAGGATTTCATAGCTAAGAAGAAATTTTTTTCTTCACTTTGCATATTGAAGACCTCCAGGAAAGAATGTGCTGTTTATTGATAAAGCACTTAGGGCAACGGTAGTTACAACAGATAGCCCAAAGCAGTTTTGAAAAATACAAGGCTGAGAACACTTTTGAATTTGAAAAGATTATGCAAGTTGACAATGTAAAGATTAATGACAGGAAGAGATGGATCTGTAGACTTCTTGAGATCTCATTGGGAGGTAACTAAGAGAAAGAAAACTGAAAGGACCAAAGTTTTGCCATTTCCAACATGTGCCTTTTTAAATATTGATTTTAAGCTACTTATTAAGAAACAAAAGACTTAGAAAGAATCATTGACATTGCCTCTCCCCAACACCCTTTTCCTGCCTAAGAGATTCAGATGGAAAAGCCTGCTTCAGGAAGGAAATCTTAGCCACATTTACCTTAAGGATTTTCACTTTAGCAGAATTTAAATTAACCATGGTAGATATAAAGGCTCCAAGCTGGGGTCTGTTAACTAAAATCCTCCCCAAGACCAATTTTTCTGGGTTGTTTAGCAGGAATTTACAGTGGTGCCTCACACAACGAACTTAATTCGTTCCAGGAGCAAGTTTGTTATGCGAAAAGTTCGTTATGTGAAACGTGTTTTCCCATAACAATACATGTTAAAAAAAAATAATTCGTTCTGTAGCATAAAATATGCTAAGATGACATAAAAAAGATAAATTTTTTGTTATTATTTTTATTTAGATACATCTAAAAACATAATTTTTTAAAAAAAAACCACACACATTTTTTTAATTTTAAGACAGACTAAGTAGAGTCTACCGAATCTTGCACATCTTCATCCATTTTCTGCTTTTTGGCCGATGGTTTCATGAAAAACCTGTCCAAAGTCGTTTGTTTTTCTCTTTTCTCCAACATCTGCCGGAAATAACGGACAAGAGTATCGGAGTAAAGATCGTTGATCCTGTTTGCTTCAGCTGAATCCGGATAGTGGGCATTGGTAAACTCCTGAACTGCTTTCCATTTGACCAGGATGTTCTTGATGTCAGCAGTTGGGGTTGGTTGATTGTTTGATTGTTGCTCCTCGTTATCAGATGACGCTTCCCTTTGAGCATTGTCCTGTTGCTGAACCAGAAGTGCTTGGAGCTCTTCAGTTGTCAGCTCTTCTTCGTGTTCCTCAATAAGCTCCTCTACATCCTCTTCCTCTACCTCTAATTCCAACCTTTGGGCCACTGTGATGATGTCCTTCACTACTTCTGTGTCATCAACTACTGCTTCTTCCTGGGTCCACGAAGGCACAAGCATCTTCCAAGCAGAAATGAGGGTCTTTTGTGACACTTCTTCCCAGGCCTTCTGTATAAGTCGTATTGCCATAAGGACATCAAATTTCTACTTCCAAAACTTTCGGACAGTCATATTGTCTCCACCAAACTCGCATTCTTTAAACACCTTATTAAAGAGGGCTCTAGTGTAGAGTTTTTTAAAGTTCGCAATAACTTGCTGATCCATTGGCTGAAGAATGGATGTGGTGTTTGGTGGCAAATACTGCACCTTGATAAAAGGATAATTTTCCTGCAATATTTCCTCTAGGTCTTTTGGGTGAGAAGGGGCATTGTCAAGTATCAGAAGGGCTTTGAGCGGCAGTTCTTTTTCCAGCAAGAATTTCTTCACGGCAGGAGCAAAGGTTTCCAGAATCCATTCGTTGAAGATAACTTGGGTCACCCAGGCTTTTTGATTGGACTTCCAATGGACGGGCAGTTTGGACTTAATAACGTTATTTTTCTTGAAAATTCTTGGATTTTCAGAGTGATAAACCAATAGAGGTTTGATCTTGAGGTCTCCGCTGGCATTAGACGAAAACATAAGGGTAAGTCTGTCCTTCATGGCTTTGTGTACTGGCAATTTCTTCTCCTCTTTTGTAATGAAGGTTCTGCTCAGCATTCTTTTCCAGAAAAGACCCGTTTCATCGGCATTGAACACTTGTTGTGGGCAGTATCCTTCATCCTTAATACAGTACATTTTTGAAAGTTAATAGAGAACTTTTCTGCTTCTTTCTTGTCAGCACTGCCAGCCTCACCATGCATAGTAACGCTGTGGATTCCACACCTTTTCTTAAATCTAAAAAACCACCCCCTGCTGGCTTTGAATTCTTCTTCATTATCTTGATTGCTGCTACTTCCAGGGACGTTTTTCTTTAGATCGTCATAAATTCTCTTGGCTTTGTGACAGATAATATCTTGGGTTGTTACGTCACCTTTCACCTGCCTGTCCTTAATCCAAATCGCTAATAGCCTCTCCATTTCCTCGTGGATTGAAGACCTATGTTTTTCATGAAATAGTTTTGATACTCCTTTGGCTACTTTGGCTGATTTGATTGCATCCTTATTTGTCAAAATGGTGAAAATGGTGGTCTTGCTGAGGCCAAACTCTTTGACGAGGTCACACTGTTTTACCCCACATTCACTCCTTCTAATTATTTCCTGTTTCATTTCAACAGAAATCACCTTCCTGCTTTTTTTAGAAGCCATGATATAAAAAAAATATTGAGTTTAACTTAAAAGGACGACTGCCGTGATACGTGCGTGATTTAATTCGTAAAGAAGAACGATTGCCGCGATACGTGCTTAAGTTAAGCGCAGTGACTAACGACTGCCTGCAGTGCCTGCGCGGAAGGATGCAATACATCGGCAGCGATCGTGGAAGCTCGGGCGAAGCAGTCGTGGAAGCTCGGGCAAAGCGGTCATGGAAGCTCGGGCGACTTCGTTGTGTGAAACGAAGTTCGTTGTATGAATCATGAAATGAAGTTCGTTGTGTGCAGCGTTCGCTGTGCGAGGCGTTCTTTATGCGAGGCACCACTGTACCTGCCACTTGTGTGTTCAGTTTCTTTCTACATATCCATAGATTATCTATTTTCTCCTTCCACAATCCTGTTGTTATCTGAGAATTGCATGGGTGGAATGTCTCTGTTGCTAGTGGGAGTGGGGTTCTTACAATATCTTGAGAAAAAGAATTTTCTAAAACTATCAGGGAGGATGTGTGATTCTTGTTTGCATAGAGTTAAATCCCTTGGTTTGCAAAGTTCCATTTCCCTATCTTAGTCCTAAAAAAGGTGCAGGTGGGGCTTCAGAAGCAAAGCCATTGCCCAAAGTTCCCATTCCATGGTGGAGCTGAGTCTGGCAGAGCATTAGGCTACTACTTCCAGCCCATTAATCCATTGTGTGGGGTCCATATGCCTGGGGTGAATGGGGGGGGGGCAGGGAAGGCCCCCCTGCAATAAGAGAGCTAGGAGGGTTGTGGGGACTAAAGGGGCCATGTGCTGAACTGACAAGCTCAGAGGAGGCCTGCATGGCAGTCTTGCACTCAGAGACCTAAAGTAACCACAAGGATGGTCTGAAATTAAACTTTAACTAAAAGCAATTATGGTAGGCAGTTACATTCTAGGCCAGTATCTTCACTGACAAGGTCAACCTTTACCTTAACTGAGATTGTCTGTCTTTTTGCATCTATGATAACATACCCTTGAAATGTCTGGGTAACTTGTAGCTTCCCCTTTTTTGGACCCCCCGGACCTCCTGCTTGGGCCAGGACAGATGCCACAAATTCCTTCATTATCATGTTATTTGTTTCTGCACCCACCTAAGTATGTGTCCATCATGTTAGTTTTTTATCCAATCCCAGGGGTTTCCCCCTGCTTTACTTTCTCCCGCCTCTCTAGTCTATCACCAGTAAATTTCATGTAACCCACCTGCATCCCTTTCTTTTGATTGCAATGTATAAATACAGATGTAACCTGCCACTCGCTGGAGCATTATCTCAATTTGTTGAGGTTCTGCTTCCTGATATATGTCAACAGTTTGGCTCTAATAAACTCACAAAAATTCTTTACAGGCTTCAATTTTTTATATCTATCTATCTATCTATCTATCTATCTATCTATCTATCTATCTTTATGTTAACAGGACCAAGAGATGGAATTCCCTTTGTTTTGGAGTTTATATATCAGATTTTGCACCCTTGCAGTGACCATGCCTATTCTGGCCAATGTCCTGTTCCCAAGTGTGATCGACAGACAAACCCCTTCCCACATCACCCAGACCTTACTGGGCATGTGTCTATGGTCCTGTCCCTTCCCCTGGGATCTGCAGGGAGTAGACCTGGAGAGAGTTAAACTGCAGCTTTCTGGTACAAATGGCATGCTTATATCATCATATATAATTTCTCTTTATTCCTTTCTTGTTAACTAATAACTGAATTCAATACAACAGTATCACCATCACTGTTCCTTTTGTCCTTTGTACATGTGGCAGATGAACCTCAACTACCAATGCCTCTTTTGGTCTCATTTGGTACCTCTGAATATGCTTTTATATAATAAATTTTGGATATTTTCCCCTGTTAATCTGTCTCTGTTAAATTGATTATTAGCCCATCTAGAACTTTCAAGGTGGGAGGAAAGTTATTTCTTTTTGTCTTCTTTTAGTTTTCTAACCAATTATCATCCTGTTAGGCCATAGAATATGAAAAACAATAACAAAATACACAAAAAATGTACAGCAAGACAATTTCTCTGCCTGTTTTTCTCTCTCATTACCTCCCTTGATTCTCCCAAGTCTCTAAGAGTAGTAATCTTTCCTAGATCAGAAATAAAGAGGGCTTTGTTGTGTTCATTGTCAGGGAGGGCTATAACCTAGTGAAGTCAATGTGTGTGTCTATAGTAAAATATCTCTCTCTCTCTCCCTCCCTCCCTCCCTCCCTTCCTCCCTCCCTCCCTCCCTCCCTCCCTTTCTCCTCCTTCCCATCTCTTCTCCATCCCCTCCCTATAGAACATGGTTCTCACCCTTGCCTGTAATAGAATCCAGAAGGCAACTTTAAAAATTCCTAGTCTGTGTTCTAGGCCAATTCTATCAGAATCTGTGAGGGGTTTGGTAATCAGAGATCCTATGATCCTGATAAGCAGCTAAGATTGATTAAGTACTACTGTAGTATAGCCAAGTCCAGCAATTCTTACCTTTTACCCCTTTAAGGATTTACCTGGGAGAGAATGAAGGGAACAGTAGTTAATCCAGTTTCTATTGTAATAGAATTTAATATTTTGATGAATAGCAGTGTGGATCCAAGTAGTTAGCTAGTTATTAATAAAGAGGGGATGCAAAGGGAATCAGACATTGAGTTTAATAAACTAGAGAGCTGAATCAAATATTAACCTGAATAATCTGGGAAGCAGAATCTGATATTAGGCCAGCATTCCATTAAGCTTACTAGGAAGCTATGACATTTACAGACTAATTCACATACTCCAGGGGCCTGCTCCAGAGGAGACAATTCTCCAGTAGGCAGGGAAATCTCCTTGGGGTTGCTGCCAGCCCAATATCAGATTATCAGAGGGAGGAGGAGGGGACATTCCTCTGCTGGGTACATATAGAGTCTATTGCACCACTTTGGGCATGTGCAATAGAAGTTAACTTGGTGGCCGAGACCGGTTTGGCTCAGTGGATAGAACGTCGGCTTGGAGACTGAGGGGTCCCGGGTTCGATTCCGGTCAAGGGCATGTACCTTGGTTGCGGGCATATCCCCAGTGGGGGGTGTGCAAGAGGCAGCTGATCGATGACTCTCCATCGATGTTTCTAACTCTCTATCTCTCTCCCTTCCTCTCTGTACAAATCAATGAAATATTAAAAAAAAAAAAAAAGAAAAAAAGAAGTTAACTTGGTGAAGGAAAGATGCTTATATGTTTGTTGCCAGTGAAAAAGTGAAGTCCTTACCATGTTTTGAAAAAAACTGATATGGGATTTTTGGACTAGAACACGCAATGTTCCCCTGGGTAGGATGTCTTCCCTGGACTCTTTGTCCATCTGAGTCAAAGAATGAAACCATGGATGGAAGGAATTAGAGCAAATGTGGAAATTTATTGAAGAACAAGTACTGACTCCTATGTGAGGAGGAGAGAGTCCTATTGGGTTCCCTTTTTCCCAAATTTTTAAAGACTGCAGTTTTTTGTACCTTGATATCCCCTCTGGTTGGCCACTATTTCCCTTTGATTTGGTTCCTATAGTAACTCCTGAGCTCAAAGGTCAAATCTCACAAGGGACCTCACAATGTGAGGCCCTCCTCCCTCATTGTTTTCCTATTTTCTCTGGGCTTTCTTCCTCCTTCTTTATTTTGTAACTATAGACCTTTGGCTATTCCCAGTTCCTTATCTTATGGAAATGTAGCTTTTGTAGCTCTGTAGCCCTATGTTTCTTCCACGGACCTTATTAATTTTAAAAACTCACTAAACTTGCTTATTTCACCCCTAAAAATTCCTATTTCAAAATCATTTTCAGGGACGCACAAAGGAGGATGTGGTCTGGTAGTAAGATTTATTTGGGTGAAAATAGAAGCAGCTGCTGAAACGTAAATGTCTCATCTCTGTGCATCCTGCCATGGAACATCAGGGCCAGAAGTAGAGCCAATGTCCAGAGATTCTGTGCTATATTAAAGTGTAGTCCTCTCTAGCCCTTCTCACAATCTGGCTAGCTTAGATTGTGTTCCCAGTTGTGATATGTTGCTGTGCTGTGGTACCCAGGCTGTTGCTGTGCCTGGAGCCTGAGTTTGGGGTTTGTGAGGCTGTGAGCACACAGCTGCTAAGGCCACATGGCTATGGAGAGTACACTGGGTGAGCATTTGTTCCCAAGTGAGAGAAAGAACTCGTTGGTCCCTGAGATTGTATAATCTCAGGCTTGGATAGAAACAGGTGCTTTTTCAAAATAACCAAACATCTTCCCAAGCTTTCTCAGACTTGTACTAAAGCTCAGTCTAATGCTTCCTTATAAAAATTCCAGCAAAGCCAATTTGAAAGAGCATATAGCATCATTGCTATTATTGTGTGTATGCAAATAATTAGCCCAAATTAAAATGGGATTTACTGCAGTGTCTTCGATCAAAATAAGGATGATTTTAGGGAGAGAAAAGTGTATTTCAATGGAACTCACAATGCCCAATTGGACTCTAGTGCAGTTAATTGTCTTCAAAGTTTAAAGCAGTGTTTTTCAACCTTTTTTGGGCAAAGGCACACTTGTTTCATGAAAAAAATCACGAGGCACACCACCATTAGAAAATGTTAAAAAATTTAACTCTGTGCCTATATTGACTATATATAAAGTAATTCTCTTGAATAGGAATCAAATAAACACAAAGAAAGTATTTTATAATTACTTTATTATGAAATATTAAGTAAACAAAATAGTGAAAAATTATAAAATTCTTGTCTTGTCTGCACCTATGGCACACCAGGCAACATCTCGCGGCACACTAGTGTGCCGCAGAACAGCGGTTGAAAAACGCTGGTTTAAAGTTTTGTTTCCTTTTGTGGACTGAATGGTTCCTGAATTATTCTAGTTTTCTGCAACCCTCCAAACTAATGTGTCATTTTTCCTCCCATCTTTGGACTAGGAATTATTGGGAACTAATCTTTCTTATAAGAATGTGTTTATTTATGCCATACAGAATTTTCCTTAGCATTTGATGCCATCACCAGAGATGCTCAAACTACAGACAAAGAGAATTTATCAAATTGTCATAACTTAATTTCATTCCAACTACGGACTTACATCTGGAAGTTTCTCAACTGACAGTCTTGCAGACTCAGAAACTGGTTTATACTTTGCTGTGTTCATGAACCTTTCTGTTTTTTCTCCTGTTTTCATGGGATAATGCCTGTGACCTTATTTACCTGATTGCTTATTTATATAGTACAGGCCTCAATTTAGAAGACCTTCTACATCACCACCTTCTGCAATGAGATTCAGTTCTTGGCTGAATAACTTTTTGTCAAGACTAGGTGGTTAAGTTGGTAAAGTATAGAGCAATCTATTGGCTTCCCTTTGAACTATTTTTTCTTTTCTGTCCAATTGGTTCAGACAGAGGCCCAAAGATCTTCAGGGGGAAAGTCTTAGAATTTCATTTTTTCAAAAGGATAATCATATGCTCAGAAATTCCTCTATATATACATACCAATTAAATAAAACATGTTTCCATGCAAAATGTGTACGTGAGAGTTAATAGTACCATTATTCATAATAAGAAAGATGTTTAAAACAACTCAAATGTTCATCAGCTGATTATATTTGTACAAAGGAATCTATAATAATAAAAGCATAATATGCAAATTGACCAAATGGCCAAACAGCAGAACAACCATCCAGACAACCTTCTGGACAACCTTTCAGAAGCCAGGGCTTCGAGGGTCAAGGCAGCCGGGGCTGTCAGGGCCTACTCTTATACTGTTTTGTGCATTGGGCCTCTAGGATTATCTACACTGATTAAAGTGAAACATGCAAATTGACCATCACTTTGATATGCCCACCAGCCAATAAGAGAGAGTATCAAATTAACCCACCTAAGATGGCAGCCACCACAGAGTTGGAGTGAGCAGGAGGCTTGAGTTTCCCCCAGTGATGGAGGAAGTCAAGATTCATGGCCTGCCCTGGCCTCCGCTCAAGGTTACAAAGTTTCAATTATAGAAGATAAATAAACACCAACAAAGATGGCGGCGGCCATGTAGCTGGAGCCAGCTGGAGACTTGGGTTTCCCCCGGCAATGAAGGAAGCCAAGCTTCCCACCCACCCTGGCCTGCCCTGGCCTCTGTTCAAGACTTCAAAGCTTCAATTATAGAAGATAAATAAATCCCTGATACCTGCTTCCAGCCAGCCCTGGCTTATGCTTGGGTCACCTGGGGGCATGGCCGGCCTGCAAACCACCACAGACCCCTTTTCTAGGCCACTCTACACCCCAAGGGAACCCCAACCCTGAACTGGGACATCCTTCAGGGCAAACCAGCTGGCCTTCACTTGTGTATCAGGCCTCTTATCCTATTTAATAAAAGAGTAATATGCAAATTGACTATCACTCAAACACACAAGATGGCTTCCCCCATGTTGACACAAGATGGCTGACACAAGTTGGCCAGCAGGGAAAACAGTTGGGAGGGACCAGGCCTACAAGTAAGGGCTGTTGTGGGCTATCAGGCCAGCAGGGAAGGGCAGTTGGGAGGGACCAAGCCTGTAAGGAAAGGCAGTTGGGGACAATCAAGCCTGCAGGGGAGGGAAGTTAGGAGTGATCAGGATGGCAGAGAGTGAAGTTGGGGACAACTGGATCTGCAGGGAAGGGCAGCTTGGGGATGGGGGGGATATCTAGGCCTGCAGGAGAGGAAAGTTGGGGGTGACCGGCCTGCAGAGGAGGGAGATTGGGGGCGACTGGGCCTGCAGGGAAGGGCAATTGAGTGAGACCCAGGCCTGCAGGGGAGAGCAGTTCTATTTATAATTCTATTAACATAATTCATATAATTCTATTTATATGAAATGTTTAGATTATGCAAATCAATAGAGACAGAAAGTAGATAATGTCTAGGGCTGCGGCAGGTCAGGGGAGTGAATGTAAGGAATATGGAGTACTGGGTTAAAGAAAATGTCCCAAATAGAGATTAAAAAAAAAAAAAAAGTCTCTTGCTTTCTTATGTAACAGAAATCTGGGCTTAACACCAGGTGGCTGTTGCCCCACCATGTCCTGTTGCTTAGGTTGTGCACTGTACAACTCTGGGGGGATGTCAATCACATGAACTATGATGCTAAACTATACATGGTGTCATTGACCAAGGTTCCTTCTGTCTTTTTATTTCTTCATCCTTAGCATTTGATTTTTCCCCTCAGTGTTGTCTCATGGCACAACTCTGTTAGTATGATAAAACTGTTGAACTATAGACTTTAAATGGATGGATTTTTATGAATTATATTTCAATAAAAATATAAATCTGTTCCCATTTTTAAAAATTTGTTTTTATTGTTGAAAGTATTACAGATGTCTCCTTTTTTCCTCCACTGATCCCTTCCATTCCATACCCCCTCAAGCCTTCTCCACACTATTGCCTGTGTCCATGGGTTATGCATATCCTATATAATAAAACCCAATATGTAAATTGTCCCCTCTGGTTGTCGTTGTTCAATCAGGAGTTTGGGAGACTGGGAGTTTAACCACTCACTATGACGTGCACTGACCACCAGGGGGCAGCGCAGAACATTGTGGGCATCGGTGACATGGCACTGGCAGCAGGCAGCAGTGGAGGCGCTGCCAGCCCTGATGGGCTCCAATGAGAGTGGGACTGTGGTAGGATGGGAAAGCAGGTGAGAAGGTGGCACCTGGTAAACAGTGACCAAGGGTGGATCCTGGCTCCCAGTCCTTGAGGGAGCCAGATGGGGGGCGTGTCTAGCCCCAATAAATCATTCCACAGATGGCGACCAGCAGCGGCAATGGCGGGAGATAGGGCCACTGCCTGGCTCCCAGGCACTGGGGGAGTCGATCAGGGGGCCTGGCTCTAATCCATCACCACTCAGGCAGGATGGTGGAGCAGATGAGCGGGTGGCACCAGGCCATGGTGGGGTTCCAGGTAAGGCTGTCAGGCTGTGAGGCTGAGGCATGAGCTGGGACTACAAACCTGGGGGTGTGAGCTGTGGCCTGATCCCTACAGGCCACCCTGAGGGGCCCCACCCATGCATGAATTTGCGCACTGGGCCTCTAGTATGCATATAATTTCTTTGGTTAACCTTCCCCCCCTGATCCCCTACTCTGCTTTCTCTCTGAGATTTATCAGTTCCCATTTTATAAATTCCTTAATATTTAAATGTTTCTTTTAATCCCAAGAAAAAAAATTCTTCAAAAATATTTTCCAGTTATATTGAAATATAATTGATATACATTGCTGTATAAATTTAAGCCATATAGCATAATGATTTGTCTAAAATATATTATGAAATACATTTATTTTACATCCATCATCTCATATAGATTAAAAACAAATAAAAAGAAAAACTGATATTTTTCTCCTTGTGATGTGACATTGTAGGATTTACTCTCTTAACAACTTTTATATACAGCATACAGCAGTGTTAAATATAGTAATCATGTTGTAAGTTATGTCCTAGTACTTATTTATCTTATAACCTGAGGTTTGTACCTTTTGACAGCCTTCCTCCCATTTCCCGCCCCCATCTCTACCTTTGGTAACCACAGATCTATTTTTCTATAAGTTTTTTTCCACCCTCAAATGTATTTTATTTAAATGGTTTTTCTAAAAGAAACATTTAAAGGTAGTATTTTGGCATATTAAATTTGAAATGTCTAACTACTTTAGATTATATCTTTTTCTCCAAACATCTTTATATCTAATGAATTTTCAGTTTTTACTAATTTGTAGAAGGGATTGGGCAATTCTATCTAATAAAAGAGTGATATGCAGATTGACCATCACTCCAACACACAAGATGACTGCCCCCATGTGGACACAAGATGGTGAACACAAGATGGTTGCCACAAGATGGCCAGCCGGGGAGGGGAGTTGGGAGGGACCAGGCCTGCAAGTGCGGGCAGATGGGGGTGACCTAGCCTGCAGGGAAGGGCAGCTGTGGGGGGACCCAGACCTGCAGGGGAGGGCAGTTAGGGGTTACCAGGCTTTCAGGGAAGGGCAGTTAGAGGCAATCAGGCTGACAGGGGAGCAGTTAGGCATCAATAAGCTGTCAGGGGAGTGGTTAGGCATTGATCAGGCTGGCAGGCAGAAATGGTTAGGGGCAATCAGAAAGGCAGGTAGGCAAGAAGTTGGGAGCCAGCAGTCCTGGATTGTGAGAAGGATGTTTGACTGCCCATTTAGGCCCGATCCTATATCCCTCAAGGGGTCCTAGATTGGAGAGGGTGCAGGCTGGGCTGAGGGACACTCCCCTCCCCCATGCATGAATTTCATGCACCAGACCTCTAGTTCTAATATACTATTGGTGAAAGTGATAGAAATAACTACTTTGAAAGATACTATTGATAAAACTATATTTTTACAGTATGCTATTCAGACTCAAATTCATTTTCATGCATAAATATATACTTGATAGTTTTCACACATAGCTTCTTTTATGTTCAGACCAGCAAATCTGACCAAATGATCTGTCAACATTTTAAAAATTACAGAATACTAATATTTTTTATTAATAAAAAATTTTTGACAGGTTCTATTTATATCTCATAATTAAAATAATTATGTCAGTCTTCTAACTCCATTAAAGCATGTGAATAAAAGAATCTATTTTCCCCTTTTCTTAACTGCTAACCATTTAAACAAGTGAGTTCAAATGAAAAAAAAATAAGATGAAGAAAAGAAGTTCTGTTGGCCTTATGATAAAAGTGTCAAGTTAAAATTTTAATTCTTCATTCACAGAAATGACTACAAGTAAAGATGAAAATGAAAATTGTTTTGTGCATCATTGGGAAACATTTAAATACATGGCTAAACTTAAAAGGAAAAGAATGTTGAAAGAACGTGAGACAAGGGAGGGATCAGTAAGAGTATTAAATGTTGATTAAAAATATATAGTTGGAAAGTAAAATTGTGCAAATAAAGTACAGTAAGGTTTAAAGATGGATTTAATTCCATTTTGAAAGTGTTATCAGTGATATTGTCATTTAGAAATATGCTGATGAGATTTCTTATCTGAATATCCACGGTCCTCTATGACTCCATCCCTGCTCACGTCTTGGACTTGATCTCTTTCTTCCCCTTATATGAACAGCAACAACAACCAGAATGACAGTGTTGACCAAAACTGTTTGCAATTATGTGCCAGAAACTCTGGCAAGTCTCTATAAAAGGCCACATTTTATTCAATCCTGAAAATAAACAAACTTGAAGTGAATACTATTATTCTCATTTTTCAAATGAGTAAAACTGAAGTGTTGATAAGTCACAGGTAGTAAATGTCAGAACTAAGTTTAAATCCAGCTTTTCTGACACCAAAATCTGTGGCTTCTAGGTCTCCCCAAGTATGGGGAACTATTTACAGTTCCCTGAACAAGCCTTGTTATTTCATTCCTTGCATAAACTTTCTTTCTGGCTGTAATGTTCTTCCTTATTGTTCCCCTGATAGACTCTAAGACTTTCCTCCTGCAAGACAGAATCTCTTGTGTGTTCTCCTCTGTTAAGCTTTCCCTTACTCAACCAACCAGAATTGATTACACTCTCGTTTTTACTCCCTTTGGTCCTGGTTCAAACTGCTAATCTGCCCTTAGCCCAGTGTAGTGCAATGATTTATACGCATACCCATCCGGAACATAATGAGCATACAGTATTTGTTGTTAGATGAATGAAGGGATGGATGAAGGAATGATCTGCTACCATAAAACAGCATGTTATTTGTGGCTGGAATATGAAATTACCATAGCACGCAATAAAACTTTGCTAATTTTAATTTAACTAGAAGGTTTTAGGACAGGCAAGAAGAAAAAGGGTCACAGGATAGATTTATTCACATTATTGCGGGCTTAACTTAGCATAATTTTCTTCTGCTGTGTTTTATTACAAGTATTCTTTCTGTCACCTTGTCTGACTTCTTTCCTCCTCTCAACTTGGTGTCAATTATTCACTAGGAACATAGATTAAAGACAAGAACATGTTAAAATAGAAGTCTTAAAATAGAAGAAACAAACAAACAAAAAAAGCATCACCTTGAGTGCATTTCTGCATAGTAAAAAAGAGAAGTTTTCAGTTTGGGACTAACCTTTGCCCACATGTGTGAGCTTAACTAGAAGAACGCATGAGCTGACTAAAAATGAGCTTTCTGGGGTCAGGGTGGGGGTTATCCTAAGGGAAGAAAGGGTCAAATCTGGATACATGGCAGTTGCTCCAATTATAATGTTCAATTTTAGACGAGAGAGACAGTTGTAATGACAGAACACTAGCATTGAGACTGATCACAATTCTCCCCTGTTGTCTTATATGTGTGTCCTTGGGGCAGTGAGGGTGGTAAATACAACCTGGAAAGGAAATGTCATTAAAGTATTCTGACTCGTACTTGAAGTACATGGCAGATATTTAATGAGAGCCAAGTGACGCAGTAACGTTAAGGAGAGAAGGAGAAGTTAGGTTTTCCCCTTTGGCAGAAAGCACTACAGTTTAGTGATTTGCTTTGTTTTTACATGTCAAGGGCTCCTAGCACAGTCACAGTGTGTTGCAGCAGCCAGATGTTATGATAAAGGTACAGTGTTCCTTCAGTTGAGGAGGAAACAGTAGCCTTAGGCAGACTTTAGTGTATGGAGTATGAAGTGGACCTCAAGATTTTAATAAGATTCAAGGTTTCATTGTTTGTAAGAGTTAAAGCCAGTACATGGGATTTACTTGGAGACTTTATTTGGAGGGGATGGCCAGACTCCTTCTGGATCTGTGAAGAGGGTGGACAATAATAGAGTTCAAGCAGAAAAGAGGAAAATGCTGTGCTTGTATGAACTCTTTTTGTGGGGGAGTGCACCTTAAGAGAAAGCCTAAAGAAAATAGGATGCCATGGGGAAGCAGAAGGGGTTTATTAGTGTGGACACATGCACACCTGAAGTACTTGTGTGGGGAATGGAAGAGAGATGAAAGCCGCAATTTCAGGGTTTTAGTTCTGACCAGTCGCAGATAACTGGATGATCCCATTAATTGTGATCATGTAAATGTGGGCTGAAAACACCATTTTCACATTGCCCCTCTTCGTATTCTGTATGCATTATTTATTAAATTTCAGAAAGAGGTCATATGTCTTTAGTTCAATCTGTAAAATCAAAAGCTGCAGATGAATTTACTGATATAATAATAATAACTCTAGTAGTAATAATACTAATAGTAATAATAACAAACCATTGCCATGATTAACATCTATATTACATTTATTAATTGTGTCAATGGCTCTCCTTTGGAAAGAATTTTATCTAAGCTCCCCTTTACCCCATATTTCCTCCCTCATACATTGGTTTTCTGCATGGAAAAAGGTAAAGTGTTAGAGTTGTGATGTGAAAAGTCCTAGTAGCAGGCTTAAGAGGTAGTCGGCTACTGCACCACACCATTTTGTTCCAGTGACTAAATTCTGCTTTGGTGGTACTGAAGCATAATAGTAATCCCTCCTTTGGAAAAACTGCTATTTGAAATTCTCTGCTATTTTTGGACAGTCCCTTGCTCTGTAAGTCAACTCTGTCATTTTTAGAGGTCTCTTATTCTGTAAAATAACTCTGCTTTTTAGCTTAAATAATAGAGAAGATAAACTTGACTGTCTGACCTTGCAAGCTAGCCATCTAACATTAGGGGCTGATATGCTGATCCTGATAATATTCCCGTGCCAGGTGTCTGTATATATATGTTTTCAAGGTTACAGGTGTCTGTATAGATATGATATATATTCAAGGCTACAAGTTGTCTGCAAAAATAATTTACACAAAAGACCTAAAAAGATATAAAAAGGGAATATTCCTTCCTGTGTTTGTTCAGAATTTGACAGAGGTATTTTGCTCTGAACCCACAATAAAAAACTCCTAATTATTTGGCTCATGAAGGCGTCTCATATCTAGCTCTGATTCATGATATAACAGTACATTAAGTTCCAACAGAAGGATTATTACGTCTTTGGGTCTCCAGATCCTAACACTGCCAATTTTATTGTTTACTTGAAGGTAATGATAGAAATGAAGTAATAAATAGAGATGGAAGAAGAGAAGCACCTTAAAATATTCACATCCTAGTTTGTAGGCAATCAAATATCCAATAGTAAAATTTGTGTAAAAGAAAAACAAATGGCATATCACATTCTTAAGAGGTTATATTGAGGCTTTTAAGTTACTAAAACCTAATAATTCATTAGAGATTTGTTCTAACTTGAAAGCATCTCAAATTAGTAAGTATTTTCTTCATATTATGGACTGTCTGTTTTCCAAAGACACCCTCAAACAGAAATGGTAATGTTAGGTGGGTGGGAATTTTTGTAGTATGGAAATATTTATTTTCAGACTAAGGAGCCAGATTTAACTAATATCTGAAATTCCAGTGACAAGAACCCCTTGAGACCAAAGGATGGAAATCAAGTGCATCATTTTTTTTTATTGCTTTGGATTAAGAATCTGCATCTTGACTGATTATACTCTTTATCATCTTCCTATATCAAATTTTGTATGTTTTAAAAATTAATTCAGAAGCATTGCTGATTAAAAAGCAGGCTGAAAAATTATTCAAGCACATTTCTTTATTTCATTTAGATAATATCTTATTTTGTTGTCTGTTCTCTTTTTAAATAAACAGAAATCTCTTTTTTTAATAACTAGTAAATATAAATTCCAGATGACCTGATATTCTTAAAAAATGTAATCATAAACTTAGAGAAAAGTTAAATGTATTGTACAAAAAATATTTTCCTGAGCCATTTGAAAGTTAGTTTTTGAGATGGTTCCTTATTATCCTGAATAGGCTAGAGTATATTTCCTTAAAAAAACAAACAGACATTCTCCTTCTTAACCCAAATACCTCAATACAACCAACAGATTAACAATGATATGTTGCAACTATTTGATATCAGATCCCATTTGACATTCATTACTTATATCAGTAATATCCTTGATGGCAATAAGAACAAGTTTAAGTTCACATGGATTCAGTAGTCATATCTCCCTAAATTTGGAGCAGCAGTTCATAATCCTTTTTTAATTCTCATGACTGACTCTTCACATTATATTAAAACAAGTTACTTTGTATAATGACCCTTAATTTGGGGTTGTCTGATGCCTCATGATATACTTCAGCAGGTTATGTAGTTTAACATGAAGTGATGCTATGTTCTTCTCTTTGCATCCTATCGCCTAGTATAGGATTTGGTTCATTACCAGTGATGTTCATGTATTTACTTGGTAAAGGTGGCCCTGCCAGATGTTTTGTTCCCTTAATAATTAATTAGCATTTTGAGCGGATATATTTGAGAGTATGTAAATAGTTCACTGCTCATTTAACAGTCTATTTATTTATATCAGTAAGTAATTTCAGATTTTGATTTTATTCAATGAGTTATAATCCATTGCTATTGCTTTCAGTGCTCAAAGTTTCTGAGATATGGTCAGTTCTTTAAAATGTCCTTTTGTTCTTTTCACATTTTACATCATTCTCTCAGCACTATCTTAGCTTCAGGCACAAGAATTTATCTTACACTTTTTTTTTTTTTTTTTGCCTTAACCCTGAAATTAGCCATCCTTTCAAAGAACCCTTACTTGCCATTGTGGATTACACTGAGTTCCTTTCCTTGTATGTACAATCACTCCATTCACCCAGGCTCTGAAACCCTGCCTTGAGCTGTCCCAACTTTCTCTGTGATGAAACCCTCCTTATTCTTTTGGGGGTTCAAAATCCTATAGAGATTTGCTCTGTCCCCCAAGTGCAGATGTTATCTTCATCCCTCTTAGGTCTGACACTCATACCAAGGCTACACCCTGTGTCTATCCTCTACCAGTGTTTCCCAAAGTGTGGTACTCATATCCCCAGGGGTACGGGAAGAGTTTGGTGGGGGTACATGTTGCACTGGAGTTTGATGGGTATATGCACTGCACCTTGCTTAGCTGCGCCTAATTCTATGTTCTCATGAGTACGAGGGGTACTCAGCGTTACGAAAATTATAGAATGGGTACACATATGTCAAAAGTTTGGGAAACACTGCCTGGGCTCTCATATCTGACTCAGGGCTACTGGTATCACTACACTACATTCCTCGTGGGCTCTGACACCTGCTCTTGGCCAGTGGGTTCCCTGGCTTTCTGTGCTGTAAGATGCCTACCTGCCTGTCTCCCTAATTGTGTTTGTAGTGAGTTGAAGAAGAGGAGGGTTAATTTTTAAAAGTTAAATAGTCCTCAAATGATAAACATTAGATTTATAAATTGTTTACTAGAAAAAAATTATGAATAAAACTATCTATTGATGATCAACTAGAACACAAAACACAGAAGATCCTTGCAAATTCATATTTTACAGATGCCTGCCTTGTTTCTATTATTTGAGGAAAACACATATTTCGACATTTTGTCATAAAGTCTTAGGGCAAAATGTAATTGATATGATGCTATCATTTTAAGGACTCATGATTTTTTGCCAATGTAATTGATGTTATTATGTAAGGAACATATCAAATTGTTTTTGAAACTTCTACTAGCATTTATATGAAATATGAGCCTTCTTATTTTTGCATCATTTGAACCAATTTATTTTTTATTAAAGTAGTGTTGATTTCTTAAAAACTAGCATTTGTTTCACAAATATGTGCTAAATACTTAATATGTGCTGTGCACTGTGATAATTCTTAGAATATAGAAATACTTGAAATATAACACTTGACCTGGAAGGTCTCACTTTGTAATCGAATAAAACAGTGCAGTTAAAATTGTGGTTTGGCCACTTACTAGCTGTGTCAAGTTATTTAATTTTTCTAAACACCAGTTTCCTATGAAAAGGAGACACTAATATCTACTTCATGGGACTGTTGCCATAATTAAGTGAAATAATTAATGTTAAGTGCATTCTATGCAGTTTGAAATATAGCATGGAACAAAAATTGGTTTACAATTGTTTGTATGGAAAATAATACAATCCTATATAATAAAAGCATAGTATGCAAATTGTCCCCTCAACCGGAGTTCTTCCAGAACTAGGAGGTGGGCTGGCTGGGAGAAGGGAGGGAGGCCCTGGCCAGCAGCCGGCAGCTGCTAGGGACCCTACGAGTGCATGAATTTTGGGCACTGGGCCTCTAGTAGTTAATAAATAATAACACAAGAATAAATTCTGTTTCATGTACTCACAACTATCAGCTACATTTCCCCCACCCAATATTGTAGGTATTCAATAAATATCAGCCTCATTATTGCTACCATTACTTTTTAGAAACGTCATTATTATTTACCATCAATAGATTTGAAAGTACCCCAAGGAATACAACTAAATGTCCATTTCATGAAGAGATTTCTTATTACTTCCCTTTGTTTATTGAGTTGTGTTAGAGTATGAATTAAAGGAACAGTGGGATCAACCATAGAAAAAAGGGTTTGATTGTAGGGATTCTAGGAAGTCCAGGCAGTCTTCCAAAACCTCACCTAAAAGAAAGTATATTGAAATATGATTTTCCTATCAATATCCTGGGAGAAATAACAACCAATTAGTTGTTGCAGATGATGATTTTTTTTAATGGTGATTTTTTAAAATTTCTAAAGCATAAATTCATGCTACATATTTATTAGAAATTCACTCAAATTCTTTTTCTTAATTTAATTGAAAAGGCACATTTTAATGAAAAAAATGCCCCTTTTTATTTTTAAGACTACAAAACCATTATTTATTTTCTAAAGTTTATAACATAATTATAGCAGAAATTATACCTAACGTGTGAACACCAATTCACAAATGAGAATAATTTGAGGTATTATTTTTCATGCATCTGAAATTAATAAGCCTTGTTTAGAACCACAACTAATTTTTTCTTGATTTTTACTTTTTTGCTTTTAATTGTAAAGTCAACTTTATTAAGGTACTAGTGGCCCTGTGCATGAATCCATGCACCAGTAACTTGCCAGTAGCTTGCTGCTGCCCTCTAGTAGCTCTCTGTCCACTACACTGCCCTCCTGTAGCTCCTCTCAACCCTCTCCCCCCCACTCCCCCTTATAGGTTGTTGACCTGCCCCCTCCTGTAGCTTTCCGCTTCCTGCTTGCTTTCTGCTTTACCCCCTTCTGTAGTTCTTCACCCGCTAATAGCTCTCCTCCCTTTGCCCCGCCCTCCTGTATCTCGTCTGCCTTTTTCCCCCTTCTCCCCTCATAGCTTGCTGCCCTGCCTCCTCCTGTAGCTCTCTGCTGCTGGCTTGTAGCTCACTGCCCCACCCTGCTGCTGATCCGTGATCCGGTCATTACGCAGTCAGTCATTACGCCTCACGCAGAAATGGATAATTAGCATATTCCACTCTTATTATATAGGGTAATTAGCATATAATAAAATGCATTTATTTAAGGTTACAGCTCAATGAGTTTTGAATTGTAACCCATATAACCACCATTACTTTTAAGATATACTAGTAGAACTTTTGTTCAACCTAAAATTCCCACGGATCACAAATGATCTGTGCATGTGTTCAATTATTTACTTTTAAATTACAATAATGAAAAACCGTATTTTTTAAAAAGCACTGACTTTAAAAAGGAAAGGTATAACTTGTTAAAATTGGAAAATTAAAAATAATACCCTGTTTCCCTGAAAATAAGACAGTATCTTATATTAATTTTTGCTCCCAAAGATGCGCTAGATCTTATTTTCAGGGAATGTCTTATTTTTCCATGTGCTTGGTCTTATTTTCGGAGGATGTCTTATTTTCAGGGAAACACGGTTGTTATTTTTTTATAAGATAGTGATCAATGTTATAGAGAGACTGATTTACTTTTTGCTATTTATAGTTGCAAAGCCATCATGTTTTACATGCCTCCCCTGTTTTAAGCTAAATTGCCATCCATAGATAGAAATAAATTCATTTTTTTATTGGAATTTATGGAAAAACTACAAATGCTAGACACTCTATTAGGTTTTCAGGATACAAATTAGTATTTTCTATACTCCTAGATCTTAAAAAAATCATAATTTATTGTTTGTTTAACATTATTTTGTTATTCCACTGTCTTTATTAGCATATCTTAAATTTTTACTGGAGTTTCTTACTCAGATCATTGGCTTGATTGTTCATCAGTGGATCAGTGGAACTTTTTGAAAGTCCCATCAACTTTTCAAAGGAAAGCATTAATAGGTAGTTTAGACCCTGAAAAAGTCTGAATCACTTGGGCTCAAAATGCTGTTTCTACCATGCCTGATCTAGTTTACCATGATCATAATCTATTTCTAATCAAGTCCCTCACATGGGTAGAACAACCTTAAATCAAACCTCCAATTTTCAATAAATTCTAATCTTGTGTTCTTCCCTCTGAGAGACAGTCACAGTGTTGAGGAGGTGCTGTTCTCCACTATCTCAGTAATAATTAAATTTGTCTTATCAACAAATCATATATGTGTTATTCTGGGAGACAACATTTGGCAGTTTAATACAATCAGATCATTGGTGTTTGAAGAAAAATTGTATATTGAATAAGTCAATAAATAGCAATAAGAGAAAATATAATACCTTAGACTTATAATATTTGAGAACAGAATAGCTTTAAGCACTAAAACCAAAACTATACTGTAGATATTATTTTGAGGGAATGACATTCATTCAGGATCAACAAAGAAGATTACATCATAATAAGAGTGTGTGGGGGTCAGGAAGGAAAAAAAAAAAGGATAAAAGAAAGTTACCTTGAAAGCACTCAATCAAAAAATCGGGATATATTCCTTAACTGAAGGTTGTGAATAATACCTGATTTAAGTTTACAAAATTCCTTTCTATCTTATGACCTTTTCCTATATTATTCTCATTCTTTGGAATATCTTTCATTAGCTATTAACCTGAATGACCTGATATTAATTTCAGGTTTCAGTTTAGCATATCTTCCTTCAGAAAGAACCTTCCTGAACCTGCAGTATTGATTTAGGTGGTTCTTCAATATGCTCCTTTGGCTCAGAGAATTTACACTGTTGGGCAATTCAAGGTAAAATTATCAAGACCACTGTTTGGGGTAGAAAATTATAGAAGCAATATAAGAGATGAAGCCTTACAACTGATAAATGCTAAATTGGAGGATATGACTTCGTGTAAGAGCTGAATGGACCTGCTACTGAATCTATAATTAGCCAGATTTAGTCACCCAATCACAGGCAGCACTAGACCAAGATATCTTTCCTGCCATCAGTCTGACAGCATGGAGGATCAGAGGAAACCTTAGTCTCTTCCAAGTGGAAATAGATGGATGAAATTGAGCTAAACACACCCGGTTTATTTAAAAACAAAACAAAACAAAAAAAACCCACGTAATGAGAGGTTAAGCCTCTTCTGTAGCAAAGGATTATAGGGACACAGAGAGGCCAGACACCAGACTAAGTTTCTCCATCAGGAAGGAAACAATGGGACTGAGGAAGAAGCATTCTGTTACAATATCCTGATCATAGCACTACTGTTTTGTAATTGCCCATTTACTTGTTTGTCCTCTTAAATTGTAAAGTCTCTGAAAAATTATCTTTCATTCCCATTATAAACTCAGTTCACAGTGCTTTGTACACTGAGGTTCCTTAGTAAACGTTTGATGAAATGAATCCCTAGACATCATATTAGCCATACTCACAATTTTAATGTTTATTTATTTCCCCTTGATCATAATAACTAAATCTTTTAGAAAACCTAAAAAGCATTCTGAATGTTAAATATTTATTTATTTTTGTTGAAGTTTAAATATTTTTAATTTATTGTATGAAGTTTTGCATGTCTCCTTTTTCCCTGATTGACCCTGCCCACCAGCCATTCCCACCCCAGACAAGGCCCAACTGCCCCAGTGTCTGTGTCCATTGGTTATGTTAATATGCATGCATACAAGTCCTTTGGTTGCTCTCTAAACCCCCCTCCCTTGCCATTGTCTCTGGATCTATTGTTCATCAAATTATGTTGATCATTATATCCCACATATGAGTGAGATCATGTATATTTATCTTTCTCTGACTGGCTTATTTCGCTTAATATAATGCTCTCCAGTTCCAACCATGTTGTTGCAAATGGTAAAAGTTCCTTCTTTTTTTTAGTGGCATAATATTCCATTGTGTAGGTCTAACACAGTTTTTGAATCCACTTATCTGCTGATGGGCACTTAGGTTGTTTCCAAATCTTAGCTATTGTAAGTTGTGCTGCTATGAACATAGGGGTGCATTTATTCTTTCTGATTGGTGTTTCTGATTTCTTATACCTATGTCTTTACCAACACAGCTCCTAGGGCAATGGAGTCTAACAGAAAATAAATGAATGGGACTTCATCAAAATAAAAAGCTTCTGCACAGCAAAAGAAACCATCAACAAAACAACATAGAAACATCAATGAGAGAAACATTAACATCAATGAGAGAAACATCTATCAGCTGCCTCCTGCATGATCCCTACTTAGGGTTGAATCCACAACCCAGGCATGTGCCCTGACCAGGAATTGAAGCAGGGACTTCTTGATGCATGGGTCAGTGATCAATCCCTGAGCCACACTGGCAGGGCTGTCATTGGAATTTTTTGTTAATTCTCAAGGGGGTATTTTTTTTTTCCAACAAGAAAGTCCATGGCATGGAAGAACATATTTGTCAATGCTACTTCAGATAAGGGTTTAATCTCCAAAATTTACAGAGAACTCATACAACCTAACAAAAGGAAGATAAATGATCCAATCAAAAAATGGGCAAAGGACCTAAATAGACAGTTTTTGAAAGAGGACATACAGAAGGCTGAGAGATAAATGTAAACATGCTGAAAGTCACTAATTATCTGAGAAATGCAAATCAAAACAACAATGATGTACCATCTCATACCTGTCAGAATGGTTATCATCAACAAATGACAAGTGCTGGCGAGGATATAGAGAAAAAGAAACCCTTGTGCACTGCTAGTGGGAATGCAGACTGGTGCAGCCACTGTGGAAGACAGAATGGAGTTTCCTAAAAAAGTTAAAAATGGAACTCTCACTTGACTTAGTAATCCCACTTCTAGGACAAAAAAATTATTTTTAAAATTAAATTTATTGATGTGACATTGGTTAATAAGATTAAGTAGGTTCAAGTGTACATTTCTATGTGTATTTGTGCATTGTACCACTCAAAGTCAAATCATTTTCCATCAGCATATGCATTGCCTCCTTTACCCTTTAGTACCCTCACACTCCCCTTTCCTTGTAACCACCATAGTGTTGCCTGTGTCTATGAGTTTTTCTTGTTTGTTTACTTGTTACTTTCTTTTTTTTTTTTGCATATACAACATATATCAGTAAAAAATGGTATAAAGCAAGTCATTAAATACAATAAACTTAAATTCATTTACAAGAAGGTTTGTACATATAGAGAAACATTTCAGTAAAAACTGGAACAAAACATACAACAAAATAATAAATTTGAAGAAATTCCAAGATAATGCTTACACTTAAAGGCAAATATTTTACTGTTTTATTTAAATTTTTTAAAATTTTTATTAAATTATTATCTGTGTACATATTTTAACATTTCCCCTCCCCTCCATACATACCCTCCCTCCCCAGAGTTTTGTGTCCATTGGTTGTACTTATATGCATGTATACAAGTCCTTCGGTTGATCTATTATCTCCCCCAGATCTCCCTACCCTCCCCACTGAAATTTGACAGTCTGCTTGTTGTTTTACTGTCTCTATATCTACCTTTTGGTTCATCAGTTTATAATGTTCTTTATTATCCATAAATGAGTGAGGTCATGTGGTGTTTCTCTTTCATTGACTGGCTTATTTCACTCAGCATGATGTTCTCCAATTCCATCCAGGTTGCTGCAAATGATGAAAATTCCTTCTTTTTTTATAGCAGCATAGTATTCCACTGTGTAGATGTACCATAGTTTTTGGATCCAATCATCTGCTGACGGGCACGTAGGCTGTTTTCAAATTCTAGCTGTTGTAGATTATGCTGCTATGAACATAGGGGTGCATATATCCTTTCTGATTGGTGTTTCTAGTTTCTTGGGATATATTCCTAGGAGTGGGATTACTGGGTCAAATGGGACTTCCATTTTTAGTTTTTTGAGGAAACTCCACACTGTTCTCCACAGTGGTTGCACCAGTCTGCATTCCCACCAGCAGTGCACGAGGGTTCCTTTTTCTCCTCAATCTCGCCAACACTTGTCGTTTGTTGATTTGTTGATGTTGGCCATTCTGACAGGTGTGAGATGGTACCACATTGTTGTTTTGATTTGCATCTCTCAGATAATTAGTGACTTTGAGCATGTTTTCATGTGCCTTTTGGCCTTCCTTCTGTCTTCTTTTGAGAATATTCTATTTAGGTCCATTGCCCATTTTTTAATTGGATCATTTATCTTCCTTTTATTTAGTTGTAAAAGCTGTCTGTAGATGTTGGAGATTAAACCTTTATCAGTGATATCATTTGCAAATATGTTCTCCCACACAGTGGGCTTTCTTGTTGTTTTGTTGATGGTTTCTTTTGCTGTAAAAAAAGCTTTTTATTTTGAAGTAGTCCCATTTATTTATTTTCTCTTTAGCTTCCATTTCCCTAGTGGCAGTGTCAGTGAAGAAGTTCTTTTGGCATATGTCTGAGATTTTGCTGCCTGTGGATGCTTCTAGTATTTTTATGGTTTCCCGTCTGTATCCATTTTGAGTTTATTTTTGTGAATGGTGTAAGTTGGTGATCTAGTTTCATTCTTTTGCATGTGTCTGTCCAATTTTCCCAACACCATTTATTGAAGAAACTATCTTGACTCCATTGTATGTTCATGCCTCCTTTGTCAAATATTAATTGAGCATAGTGATTTGGGTTGATATCTGGGTTCTCGATTCTATTCTATTGATCTATATATCTGTTCTTGTGTCAGTACAAGGCTGTTTTGAGAACAGTGGGTTTGTAATACAGCTTGAAGTCTAGTATTGAGATCCCTCCTACTTTACTCTTCTTTCTCAGGATTGCTGTGGCTATTCAGGGTATTTTATTGTTCCAAATGAACTTTTGGAGAGTTCTTTCTAGGTCAGTGAAATATGCCGTTGGTATTTTAATGGGGAGTGCATTGAACCTATAGATTGCTTTAGGAAGTATGGACATTTTGATGATGTTGATTCTACCAATCCATGAACATGATATGTTTTTCCATCTCCTTACATCTTCCTCTATCTCTTTTTTCAGTGTCGTGTAGTTTTCCGCGTATAGGTTCTTTACTTCCTTAGTTAAATTTATTCCTAGGTGTCTTAATTTTTTTGGTGCGATGGTAAATGGAATTGCTTTTTTAGTCTTTGTTTCTGAAATTTCACTGTTGGTGTATAGAAATGCCATGGATTTCTTGGCGTTAATTTTGTATCCTGCTACATTGCCAAATTCATTTATTAAGTCAATTAATTTTTTTTTAATATATTTTATTGATTTTTGTACAGAGAGGAAGGGAGAGAGACAGAGAGTCAGAAACATCGATGAGAGAGAGTCATCGATCAGTTGCCTCTTGCACACCCCCTACCGGGGATATGCCCGCAACCAAGGTACATGCCCTTGACTGGAATCGAACCCGGGTCCCTTCAGTCCCCAAGCCGACGCTCTATCCATTGAGCTAAACCGGTCCCGGCGATTAAGTCAATTAATTTTTTAATGGAGTCTTTTGAGTTTTTATGTACAATATCATGTCGTCTGCAAATAACATGATACATCACATAAACAAAATGAAAAATAAAAATCATATAGTCATATCAATTGATGCAGAAAAAGCATTTGATAAAATCCAACACCCTTTCCTGATAAAAATTCTCAACAAAGTAAGAGTACAAGGATTATACCTCAACATAATAAAAGCTATATATGATAAACCCACAGCCAATATCATACTCAATGGACAAAAACTAAAACCATTCCCTTTAAGAACAGGAACAAGACAGGGATGCCCACTATCACCACTCCTGTTTGACAGTACTGGAAGTACTAGCCATTGCAATTAGACAAGAAGAGGAAATAAAAGGCATCCAAATTGGAAAAGAAGAAGTAAAATTATCCTTACTTGTTACTTTCATATGAAAATGCAGGTGAAGGTGGGAAGCTACATTTTATTTATGTTTGGTTGATAAAAAGCTCTTTCACAGAGCTTTTTCATTTATAGATTTTAAGCAGATGATTATTAAGGTGAAATGAGCTCTAGAAACAGCAGTACAAAGCAGTGGAACATAAGAGAGAAAAGATTTTTATTTCTTTTAATTTTCAGAATAAAAGAGATTCCTGAGAATTATTTACATTTCCCAAGGAATTACATTGGTCAAAATATCTGATCTTAGCAATCTAGTGTATAAACCCATCCTTTGTTGGATAACATATCTATAAAGTTAGCTCTATAGGTCTATGCAAACGGTAGGCACTGGGGTGAAAGGAAGATCCTGCTCCAGGGCATTTTCTTGGTATCCCAAATTGAAATCACTAAATATGTTTTCCTGTTTGAAACATGATTTCTTCTGGTTATTGTGTTCTTTAACACTTGGATCAGTAACATATTCTCTATATTAAGAGTTTAAAAGGTTTCAGTGAGCTGTTTTGGGAAACCATCTCCACAGGAAAAGTGTTCTCCATGTTAAACATTGACCTTACAGTGTATTTTTGGAACTCCTTTTGTTCTTAATTAGGAACTTGCTATATTCTGATTCTTAATTGCAAGCTGGGGTATCTTCCTGCTTCATTTGGTTTTAATCATTCATGTTTTTATTCCCTCTTCTATCATGAAACTTATTTTATACTTTTTATATGTTTTGCTGTAAAAATGTAAAGGGTTTCTGCATGTTATCTTCTGCTTTCTAGGAAATATAAACACACACATTTTATAATTAAGTGGGAATAATTTAAAACTGGGAACAATACCGCATTCATTACCTGTTTTTAACTTTTACTTTTGTTCAAGGGAGGATAGAATTTTTATCCAGCACTGTAGGTATTCCCTACACTCTGGGTACTAGTTAGACAATTATACCCCCTCAGTAGTTATTTGATTGCTGATTTTATTTATTTATTTGGCAGAAAGTTTCTATTCTGGAGAGAACATGGCATTTGTTGACACATGTTTATTAGAAGGAGGATGTTATTACTTAAAAACTGGATTCCATGCGTTCTCCTCCTCTGTCATGTCCTGTGCAAAGAAATGGAAGGCCCCTTTTATTTCCTTTTTCCATGTGGTGGCACATTCTAGAACTTAAATTCTCAGGAAACAGGCTTCTCCAGGTGAAGACTGATTAGTAGGAGATATATTGGAACAGCAAATTAGTAATCAGGCAGGGCAGCGGGAGATGGAAGATTGTGATGTTTTCATCACAGAAGCCTCACCTGATGCATGGCAGTGCTAGAGCTTCACATGGTTCTGCAGAGTTGTCTGCAAGGCAAAGTTTTCAGGCCTTTGCACCTGTGCCAATCACACATTGGATGCAGCTGCTAAGGAGAAGGCACAGGCTTTTTATTTATTTACTAGAGGCCTGGTGCACGGATTCATGCACTGGTGGGGTCTCTCAGCCTGGCCTGCACCGTCTTGCAATCTGGGATCCATCTGGGAATGTCTGGACTGCTGGTTCCAGCCCAGGCCTGTGGGGATTGGGCCAAAATTGGCAGTCCGACAACCCCCAAGGGATGTAATAGTGCGCAAAGCGGCAGGCGGCCATGGAGGAGCCTGAGCCAGGCCTGAATGCCTCACTGGTCTCGCTCATCCCACCCCGCTGTGGCTGCTGCTACCACACAATAGTGCTACCACAGAGGTGGAAGGGGCTCTCAGTGCCATAGCAGTACTCGCCAGCTGTGAGCCCGGCTTCTGCCTGAGCAGCGCTCCTGCTGTGTGAGTGCACTGTCCACCACGGGGAAGGTTCTTCATTGAGTGTCTGCCCCCTGGTGGTCAGTGTGTGTAATAGCTACCAGTTGACCCACTGAGCAGTCGACTGGTCACTTAGGCTTTTAGATATATAAATTAGAAGCCCAGTGCACAAAATTCATGCATGGGAGGTGGGGTCCTTCAGCCCAGTCTGCACTCTCTCCATTCCAGGAACCCTCAGGAGATGTCAGACTGCCACATCTTTGTTATAATGCGGGATTGCTGGCTCCTAACTGCTCACCCATCTCCCCCGCCTGGTGGCTCCTAACTACCCTCCCAGGTTGCCTCTATCTGCCTCTGCCTTGGCCCCCACCACTGTGGCTTTTTCCGGAAGGATGTCCAGAAGATGTCTGGTCTAATTAGCATATTACCCTTTTATTAGTATAGATAAGTGCTTGTCATATTATACTTTGTGTATTTAAAATATTCCAGAATATCTTAAGTGAATAAAAAATGGTCAAGTTGCAGAAAAATAGAAGTTTTGAAATACAACCTGGTAGGCTTAAAAGCAACAACATTTGCGTAAAAGGGCATACGTTGCGGTCGGCAGCAAAACTTGTTGTGATTGCTTGGTCTATATTATTTTGTTGGAAAGGTGTGGTTTGGACAAAGGAGAAAAGGAAACCAGCCCTATAAAAGAGAATGACTGACTGGGCTGCAGCAGAGAGGAGCAGGTGCAGCACAGGTTCAGGCCGTCCCACAGACAAGGATGTCTGTGTGTGAGGGACACCAGAGGACGCCTGTCACACCTGAAACACAACTTGCTAACACTCACAGTTGCAGAGCAAAGGAAGAATCACTGTTTTTAAACTATTATTTCCCTGACATATAAAATATACGTACATCTAAATTAAGGTGACCAGACGTCCCGCTTTTGGCCGGACAGTCCTGATTTTTAACAATTTGTCCCACGTCCTGAGGCGTTTTAAAAAAGTCCCGATTTTTGGAAAGAATGCATGACAAGCTAGGGAATGGCGGGAGATCAGGAAGGGAATATACGGTTTTTGGTGGCCATGTGGCTATTTAGCCAGGATATGAGTTTTATATTATTTTTGTTAATTTTATAATGTTAAACTTTAATAATAACAAATTGTTGAAAACTGATTATTGAGAACTGCTTATCAAAGTTTGCATTGTTGATCAGTTGTTAGAATTTGACCACGATTGTTTGGATTTGATGAACAATGGCATTTTTTAGGATTGGCAATGATGAAAACATTTTGTAACTGTCTCTCAGACGATACACATCGTACTGTGTGCTAGTAAGCTAGTTAAACAAGTGATGTCATTACAAATCAGCTATTCAGATAATTTAGGTAAGTTATTTATTTATTTATTTATTTATTTCATAAATACATAAATTTTCTTGAATTTAGCAGACAGTACTCATATTTTTTTTTATATTTTATAGTGGCGGCAAAAGTCTAGCGCCAGCCTTGAAAAAAAATATATTACAATACTATGTTTGCATTCTATGAAAATTTTTGGTGCTCCATATAAACCGTATTTTTAATCAAGAACCTCCTCTCTCCCGTCAATGGTGTCCCGCTTTACCAATGTTAAAATCTGGTCACCTTAATCTAAATATACATGCCCTCTTCTGAGCTTCCCCTGCCCTCCACTTAATCTTTGGCTATGGCCTTCTTTTCATGTCAACGAATTGGATATACAGACATAATTTTTAATGGCTACAGTGTCATCCCTGACTGTTTGACATTACTATGTTTTACTTCACTAAACCTTTATTGTGGGGCAGGTTGTTTCCGGATTGTCCTGGCATCAACAACGACAGCAAACATAATCGCTTATTTGACTGTTTACTTAGGACACGTTCACAGACATGGAACTCCTGGCTCAAAGCTAATTCACTTGAATTTTGATCCACATTTCCAAATTGACTTTCTAGAAAGTGCTTCTGTTTGCTTAGTCCATTGGTTTTAAATCAGATTACACTCCCAGAAATGGGTAAGAGAAAACTATTCAATGTGCCTTCGGCAAATTGAAAACTTGTTCTGAACTTGATCGACTCCTTCCAGGCATAGCTGTCTGTGCTCTTTTCAGGGCACTTTTGAAGGAAGGAAAGGGATCTGGCGCCCCTACAGCTCTCCCACATGGACAGAGCTGGAAAAGCAAAGTTTCCCAAGGAGCTGGAAGTGCAGTGGGGACCCTCCCAGCTGGGGTAGAGGCACACCTGGAAGCCCCCTGCATTCAGGGGCTGGGGCAGAACACACAGGGCAAGGCAGGGCCAGCCCTGGGAAGAAGGCCACAGGGCGGGGCAAGGCAACTCAGCCTTGTCCCCCTCTGGCCATATCCCTTCCATCCCTCAGCAGCAAGAGCCCCTGGCACCCTTCTCTGCCCCCTTCCCCAGATGGGCTGGAGGGGACCGCAGGTGGCGGGTAGACCACACTGTCATTGCCAGCCCCAATTCCTGAATCCTGCACACTGTCTTACTGAGAAACATTAGGTGGGAACAGGTCACGAGGCATGGGACCAGGAGGATCTGGGTTAGAGGATGAAGTCCAGGGAAGCCCTGGTGGCACGGCTGAGGGCCCTGTGTGGATGCGAGCCTGTGAGTGTGTGTGTGTGTGTGTGTGTGTGTGTGTGTGTGTGTGTGTGTGTTGCACAGGTCCATGCTCATGCACATGCCCATAAGCCCACACTCCGGCTCTATACCCTTGGCCACTGGGAACCTCCACGGAGCCTTCTGTGAGCTCAGATGCATCCAGTCCTGCACCAAGCAAGTCTGAGAAAGTTTCCCCACCCAGACTGATGCTCTGCCTCCCTCTTCCCACCTCTTGCCTCCAGTCTCCTACCATGCTTGAGGCACCTGGCCTCCATACACCTCTTGGTGACCATTTGTTTGGTGGTTTTGGATGTGAATTCACAGCCCCCTCCCAATGCCAGCCTGCTGTTTGGTCGTCTGTTCAGTCGTTTAGGTCATGATGGCCCCTAGCTTTTTATATATTAGGATTGGGGTGACATTGGTTCACAAAACCATACAGGTTTCAAGTGTACAATTCAATAAAACATCATCTGCATAGGAGATTGTGTGCCCTTTGCCCTAAGCAAAGTCTCTTTTCATTCAGATTCCCCCTTCTTTGCCCACTTTCACCTAACCACCACCCCTTTCCCCTCTGGCTATCACTACACTGTTGATTGTCTCTATGTGTTTTGTGTATGTTTTTTGGTTAATCCCTTCACCTTTTTTTTTCTTTTAAAAAAGTATTTTTATTTATTTCGTAGAAGAAGGGAAAGGGAGAGAGAGATAGAAACATTGATGATGCGAGAGAATGATCGAGTGGCTGCCTCCTGCATGCCCTCTACTGGGGATCGAGCCTGCAACCCAGGCATGTACCCTTGTCTGGAATTCAGTCTGTAGGCCTATGCTCTATCCACTGAGCCAAACCTTCATCTTTTTTCATCCAGTCTTCCCTCTCCCTCCCCTTTGAGAGCTGTCAGTATGTTCCACATACCAATGTCTTTGTTTTGATTTGATTTGCCAATTTAATTTGTTTATTAAATTCCAGATACGAGTAAGATCATAGGTTATCTGTCTTTCTCTGGCTGGCTTCTTTCACTTGCATAATAATCTCCAGGTCCATCCTGCAGTCACAGAAGGTAAGATTTTCTTCTTCCTTATGGCCAGGTATAATTCAATTGTGTAAATGTATCACATTTTCTTATCAACTCATCTACTAATGGGCACTTGTGATGTTTCTTGACTATTGTAAATAATTCTGCAATGAACGTCGGGGTGTATATATTCCTTCAAATTAGTATTCCAAGATTCTTAAGATACATTCCCAGAAGTGAGATCACTGGGTCAAAAGGCAGTTTTCCATATTTAATTTTCTAAAGAAATTCCATACTGTTTTCCACAGTGGCTCCACCAGTCTGTATTCTCACCAACAATGGAAAAGGGCTCCCTTTTCTCCTTACCCTTCCCAGTACTTGCTGTTTGTTAATTTATTAATGATAGCAATTCTGGCAAGTGTGAGGTGATATATTATTGTGTGTGTGTGTGTGTGTGTGTGTGTGTATATATATATATATATATATATATATATATATATATATATATATAAATCAATGTATATATATTGATATATATTATTGATTTCAGAGAGGAAGAGATAGAAATAACAATGATGAGAGAGAATCACTGATTGGCTGCCTTCTGCATGCCCCCTGCAGAAGCCTGGAATTGGAGCATGTGCCCAACCAGGAATTGAACAGTGATCTCCTTCTGGTTCCTAGGTCAACACTCAACCACAAAGTCACACCACCCAGGCCCTTTGCCCATTTTTTAACTGGATTGTTTGTCTTTCTGGTATTGAGTTGTATAAGTTTTTTATATGTTTCAGAAATTAACCCTTTATCACATGCATAATTGGCAAATATGTCCCCACATACAGTGGGTTCCATTTTCATTTTACCGATGGTTTCTTTTGCTGTGCAAAAGCTTTTTAGTTTGATGAAGTGCTATTAAAAAAAAAAAAGGCCTTTGTTTACCTTGCCCTAGGATATATATCAGCATAAAAATTGCTATGAGAGATGTCTGAGATTTTACTGCCTATGTTTTCTTCTAGGATTTCTAAGTATTTTCAACTTACATTTAAGTGTTTTATCCATTTTGAGTTTATTTGTGTATATAGTATAAGTTGATGGTCTAGTGTCATATTTTTGCATGTACCTGTCCAATTTTCCTAACACCATTTATTGAAGAGGCTGGAGTAAAATCTTGCCACATTTGAAAAAAATATTAATTGGCTATAGAGGTGTGGGTTTCTTTCTGGGCTTTCTATTCTGCTCCATTGATCTATATGAGAAGCCACAATCTTGAGTAAAATGATTCTTTTTGGCTGAGAGCTCAGAGAGGATTTAACTGTGAATTTCCTGCAGAGACACTACTGGCAGCAAGAGGAATGAATGTTTTAATTCCAAAAGGAGGATCCTGCCAGCTCACCACCTCATCTGATACATTCACTTTACTAAAGGCTTACAGGTCATTTTACTGTCTCTTTCTTTTTCAAGTTTGGGTAAATAAATCAAGCTTGCCATCTCCTCACATGTGTTTGGTTGAATATATGTATTCTGATCCTGTTGTGTAAACTTGATCATCACTTAGTGTACAGGCAAACCTAACTATGAGCATGCCAAGATTTAGTTTGCATAGAAAATATGATATTCAATTCAAACTTTGAATCTAACTCTCTTCAATTTATTCTTTGTCAAAAGTCTTGCACTTTGAATTTAGTTTATCACTTTGAAATGGGCATAAGACAATATTTCATAGGATGGTTCTAAGGGTGTTATGAGATTAACCATGTAAAATGTTTCTTGACACATAGTTTCTCACACTTTATTGTTCAATAAATATTGGCTATTATCTTTATCATATTCTGAATCAGTTTCTTTATTGCTGCAATATAGTTACAAAAAAAATTAAGCAAGAAACTTTCAAAACATTTCAGCGGCATTTCTTGAGATCATATAGCTTTCAGTTAGCTGGTGGTCAACTGAGATGGGGCATGGCTGAGTGGCTCTGCTGCTCTTGGATGGTCTCTTCAAGAATCTGAGGGTGGATTCTGCTCCATTTGTTTCCTATCTTCCTCCATGAATTAGATGGCTTGGCAGGATTTGATCTCCTGAGGATGGTGGAAATATAAGAGAGCTAGCCCAACTGATCCTCAAGCCTTCCATTATGCTTGCTAACATTCGTCAAGGTAAGTCACATGGATAAAAACAAAGTCAGGAATGGTGAAATATACTCCACAACTGTGGTGGAGGGGACTGGAAAGCCATATAACAAAGGACATGGATACAAAGACTGTTAAAGAATTGGGGCATTTAGGACACTCATGAATCTTCAATGGCAACAACATAAAGCACTCAGGTGTTGTCTCTCCCATAGCTTCATCCTGACTAAACTCAACCTGAGCTCCTTCTATACCACTGTTTGTAAGTAACTCTGTAACCTCTTATATTGTAACATGTGAGCCATCTCCTTATACTAACAATTACTTACAGCCTTCAACCTGTTTTTCCCACATGATTCCCTGCAACTGATACTTGGCTTTCTCTGTTTTAGGTTTTCCCTTTGAACTCATTTGGTGGCAAGTTCAGGCAGTATATTCTTCATACTCTTTAGACCTTTATTCAAGATAATTGTTCTCTCATTATGACTCAGTAGCATTTTTGTGAATTGAAAATTTCCACTTGTCTTATTCTCTTTTCTACTTAGCATCTCAAATTCACTTTGTTCCCTATCCAGCTTCAGAGTTCCAAATCCCCTCCTTTCTGGGCTTCCAGAGTTAGACATTACTCTCTTTTGTTTCCCACATCTCGGTTTCTTCTTTGCTTCATGTCATGGGAACTTACTTCCTCTCACCCCATAAATATAAACATTCTTTAAAGTTTTGTCCTTAGCATTCAACTCATTATTTTCCCTTTGATAATATAATTTGTTCCCACAGGTTAAATGATAATCTCTAGTGGATGAATCTCAACTTCATGCTTTCTACATTGGCTTCCTTCTCAAATTATGGTCCTGAACTTTCCACAGCCTAGTGCACTTCTTTGCTGTCCACAACTGATCTGCATGTTTCAATGACCCTTATTTTCTTTCTTTATTTCTGTCTCAATTCTCCCAGGATGTAGGATCAAGATTTGATATATTCAATTTATTTTAATATAGTTAGTCCTTTCTTTTATAATCCAATTAAATTTTCCCCATGTATCAAAGTGACCTGAAACCAATTTTACAAGTATCTGTTACCTTCTTCCTCTATACTAATCTTGCAAGGCTCAGTAGATAAAAAATATGACTAAGAAGATGTGGTTTTATATCTGAAGTGTCTGAACATCAATGTTCATAATAGATGCTTGCATTCCCATGGGAACATCAGTAGCATTTCCCCTCCTCTATTTGGAAAAAAGTTCCTTCCTGAGTGCACCAATGTTTTAGGAAAACTTGCCTGGTTCTTGAGTTGACTTATTATTTTGAGTCTTGGTATCAACCTTCAGATACGGTGCCTTGGACATTTTTCTTCTTATATCCGCTTAGTAGATTTTAATTTCCTTTGTTTCATGTCCTAAAGATGCTGACAAGAACTGGCTCCTTGAAATCCAGCCATTTGCCGAGCCTAAGACTTCTCACTTTGGTTTAGTATTCAGATAATTTGGGGGAATAAGACAGATAGGTAGATAATACAAAATTATTTGGTGGATGTCATTAAAGAATTTCACAGTGTCCCGGGGATTTTAAATAAAAATTTCTCACAAGTATGCCAATTTCTCCCCAGATAACTGGATAGTTTTTGCTTATAGATTACTATTTTTATATAACTATTATCTTTTTCTTGCCTTCCTCTTGGATATTCTAAAGGAGACTTCTGTGGTTGTATGAATAAGAATGTCTGTATATGTTTCTCTATGAAAATATGCGAGTCTATCCTTCTTTTAATCTGTCTTTTGAACAAGGTGTGTGGCCAAAGGTAATGCATGAGTCAGTCCTAATATTAACTGTAATACTATGCACACTCCTATATGAGTCAGCAATTCTATGGAAGCTGAGTTCATGCTTGGTGCTCATTTTTCTGTGACTGGACTGGGCTAATCTGAATCTGAGCTTGTTTCTGTGTGTGAATGGGTCTAGTCAAATGCTAAAGAAAGAAGAATAATGATTACTTTAGGTTAAAGGTGTTATAATAGAAAAAGAAATAAAACCAGGTTCAGTGTTAGAAAATAGTGTATGTTGGTAAAATGGATGGGCAGAAAATCCTGGAATAGCTTTGAGTTCACACCAGGATGGATTTGAAAGTTGAATTCCCTATTGTCTAGGAGTCAAAAGCAACAGAACTAGGCTAGGGTTGAAATGAGTAATTATTTTCTTCTGTGTTACAAGTTTTCTTATGGACTCAGTATTAAAACAGGTAATTAGATTTTTTTGTTAGACCTCAAAAGAATTGCGTTGAATTGAATTTTCTAACCTATCATTTTGCAGAAATGCATTTTCCATTGGTGTTTTGTAGTAAGACTACATTTGAATTGAATAAAGTATGTATTTTATCCAGAAATTGCAATGATAAGTGCCTGGTCAAAATACATATTAAAATTTATAGCTCCAAATATAAAATGTTCAATGTAAAAAGAACTGGACTGATTTATAAAGAAGGTTTGCAACAGTCTGTGATCATGAAGGCTTTATAAATAATAAGGATAAGTAAGAAATATAAATATCATTCCATTTTCACAAATAAACAGAAAAACTACAGCTTTCATAAAGATGATACTAGAGTGATTAAAACACAAGAGCTCAGTTTGTCATTTTTGGTGAAAATAGTCCTGACACAATCTTTAAAACTTTAAATGTGCCTCCCAATCTCAATATTTGCACATATTTAAAGGAGCAGCAGGATCATAGGATTCTATACTTCAAGGATAATCTATATTATGTAATTATTTAAATAATTATTAGCTATTTAGAGAGAGAAACATTTTTGGAATATAATTACTAGCAGAACAATATTGACATGGCAAAACAAAGTTCACATATACTATTGAATAGAATGTGTTAAAAATGTCTTTCTTAATGAAGCATTTTAATACAGTATTGGAATTATTTAACAAAATAAAATTTAATTACATGCATTACTATAATTCTTTATATTTGTTAGAGAAATCAAAATACTAAATTTTGTTTAATCAATAAAATTAACACTTTCTTTTATCCCTTAACTAGAGGTCTGGTGTATGAATTCGTGCATGGATGGGGTTCCTTGGTCTGGCCAGCAATTGGAGCACATCACAGCCATTGGGGCCAGCCAGCAGAGGGGAAAGACTGTGGGGGGTTGGCTGTGGGAGTTCTTTGACAACCAGGGGTCATTTCCTTCATTAAATGTCTTCCCCCTGGTGGTCAGTAAGTGTCATAGTGACCAGTCAACTGGTCGTTTGGTCAACTGGTTGTAATGGTCATTTAGGCTTTTAAATATATAGATGTGTTTTAGGAATCTGAGAGAATAGCTTTTAAAAGTTTTAAAGCCCAGGTAAATGGCTAAAGAGTAGACATGGAAGGATTACTTTCTGGTGTACATATTTATTCAACACTAGCCATGCTTTTCTTTTCTTCTTTTTTTAAAAAATACAGTTCTTAAAAATACAGTGTTATTTTCTGAGGATTTAAAAATATGTACTAGTAAAAGTATATAACTTTGTTGGAGGGAGATGTGATGAGAATAGGCAAAATGATTTATCCACAATGTTTTCCTGGCTAAATATTCAGAGAGCAAGGGAGAAGGAGAGAGAGAGATAAACATCGATGATGAGAAAGAATCATTGATTGGCAGCCTCTTGCATGTCCTCTTGACCAGAATTGAACCTGGGACCCTTCAATCCCCAGGCTTAGGCTCTATCCACTGAGCCAACTTGGCTAGGGCTAGCAATGCTTTTCTAAGGATACAATTCTTAACTTTGAACTTATGGAAGGCAATAGATTATAATAGTACATGAGCAGCTTTGGAATTGAACATAAGTTTGTTTGAGCTGTGAGCTTTTGGTAAATTATAAAATCTGTTCAAGTCTCTTTTTCTACATCTAAATAATGGGGAATCTAAAACCTAATTTTTGGTGTTAAGGTGTTCCATATAATATCAAATATTGTGTCTAGTGCACAAGATGATCAATGAATTGTTCCATTTCTTTTTCTTATACATAGAGCAAAAACATAATTCATTAGTAGCATTATTACTACTTTGAATACTATAATTAGTAATAATTTTCATTTATTGAGCATCTGTTATGGACTCAATATTAAAACAGGTAAAGCATAATAATCTAAATTGGGACAATAGTTTTGTGCATACCTATTGAGCATCTACTATGCACCTAAGCTATTTAAGCTAGCTACTTTACATTATACTAGAGGCCTGGTGCATAAAATTTGTGCACTCAGGGAGGGGGGGGGAAGGCGGTTCCCCAGTCTGGCCTGTGCTCTCTCACAGTTCAGGAGCCCTGCAATCAATCTCCCCAAAGAGGTAGGCCCAGCTCATTCATGCAGGGTTCTTTGATGGATTGCCCCAAAGAGGTAGACTGGAGCTAGGGATCCTACCTCTGTGCTGTGTGGAGCCGCTGGGACCCACCTCCATACCATGCACACAGCGTCGAGTCCCTGCCTACCTGTGCATACCTCGCCATGCACACAGCATCAGATCCCCGCCCACCTGCGTGTGCCCCCTGCTCATACAGCTTCCTGGTGATGGATTGTTATGGTGTGAGGGTATCATGGTGTGAGGGTGTGACAACCACAAAGGCTTTTATTAGTATAGATTCTCTAGATATAATTTTAAATCAACTTTGTCAGAAAGAAAATCTTAATACAATTATATGTAGATGAGAAATTCATATTCGGCTGGAATTGTACTGGCTTCTATGATGGAAGACTTAAAGTGTGATAGACCTTTGGAAGCTTTATCACTTCCACTATCTTATTTGAAATCACATGCCTTTGTAGTAACTAATAAATATTTCAGTAGTCCCAAGTAACGGCCAAGAGAACAAAAACGAAGTTACATTGTGACTTCCTTGATTTGGTTTATCTCAGTAATAGTTAAAGTTGTGACTTTAGCTTTTTTTTTAACCTTAATTCCAATTCTTTTCTTTATACCATATTTTCTCTCTGTGTTGATGATAATATATTAGGAAGGGTAAAAACATATTTTAAGGGTAATGCTGACTAATTTTTATCTGCTTTTCTAAAGATCAGGCAAAGGGATAAGCCTGTAAAGTAGTAAAGAAGGATTTTAAGGTTTGAGATAAAAATTTTGCTTTCACCATCTGTGAAACATCATAATGGGATTATTAAGGGTTATTTTCAGAAGATTTAAAAATATATACTAATAAAATAAAAGTATATAACTATGTTGGAGGGATATGTGATGCGAATAGGCAAAATGATTCATCCACAATGTTTTCCTGGCTAAAGATTATAAGATTTTTCATCATGTATATTAACTAATTTTCTTAAACTTTTCTCCATACCCATGGATACAGATTTCATTTACCTTTCTCTCCCACACATTGACCACCAGAACTCATGCACTTGCACACTACACCACAGACACACAAACAGAACCTTTTTAAAAAAATGGGTAATGGTAAACCATAGCAGCTCCTAGATTGTTGGTCTTGAGTTACTGATGTTTACCCATTACTCAGAACAGTGCTTCCTGAAAAAAAGATGATAGAACAGATGGGCAGAAACAAATTGGACTGCTAAAATACTTAGAGAATGAACTTAACAAGCCTAATACTTTTACTGTGATTTCTGCAGACTAGATGCAGCTAAAGCAGGAGTTGGCCACTTTGTTTTTCTCTTTCATGCAATAAGGTAGAGATTTTAACTCTTGGTACACACATAGTAGGTAATTGAACCACTGGAGTTCACAAAATGGAATGGGAGCATCTATCAATGCCATCCTTATGTTGTACTTTTCTTTGCATCCTGTGGACTGAAGTCAGTAATTTTCTAAAAGAGGTTGCAGTATAGCTATTACTTTCTTGATGACTTGACTTATCTCTATAATCAGTTTTCAACTTACCTGCATTAAGTATGATTATTAAATACTAGAGGCCTGATGCATGAAATTTGTGCAAGGGGCTTGGCCCTCGCAGCACTGGCTTCATCCAGAAGGACATCTGGAAGGTCATTTGGCTACCTGGTCTAATTAGCATATTATACTTTTATTATTATAAATTTACTATACTAATCAATTTATTTGGAAGATACCATTTGAGAGTTTGGAAAGGATAATGGACATTTTAAAGGTATTTTTTATTACTGGTAAAATTTCTATTTGTTGACATAATAGTATATTTACAAAAACTATAAAATATAAAGAGGAATATTTATTCTGGCAATATTTTATGTTAAATGCTACTTCTTTTTCAGATGACTATTAGAGATAATTCAGGGTTGATATACTCTCAGTACTTGTAGGATCTGCTTAAATTCTCTATTAAGTAGAAATTTGTGGCATTTAACTACTATATTCCAAAAAGAGCTTTTACAAAAAAAATGAAAACTGAAAGTTTTGTGTTTCATAGATATATCTGTTTTGAGCTGTTCCTTTTCACTGGAGGGGATGTTCACATTACATTTAGTCAGCTCTATCTCTGAAAATTTACTTAGAATTCAGGACATAGTGTTTCTGGCTGTGATTATGCCCAGAGAGTCCTGGAATAATTTACAAAAATGTTCACTCCTACTCTTAAGTATTTAATTGATTACTCACACCTCCTTGTCAACCCTGATACAAGTGCTATCTGATAGAGAGTAATCTGCATGATGGTCTTAACAGACTTTGAAGAATATAAATATCTATATTTCTAGTTATTTCCCCCCTGTTAATATCTTGCTCCATTCATTATGATTTCAATGTGACAATTAGTTTCTTTTATAATTCTGTCCCATTGACCTAAATATATATATACCCCTTCTGTATATGCTCTTTTAGCTTTATTTTGTTTTTAATTGCTTTTTTGTTTACTGAATATTTAATCAAGTGTAGGTCAGCATTATTTGTTTGTTTTCTGTAATTTTGAGCCTATAGGGTCTAACTTACATAGGAAAGACAAACTATTAAAATATATTGAGAAATTCTAACTTCAAAGAAAATTTTAGATAATTTTAACCAACAAGCTAGCATAAATGACTTCAAGTCAACCTTAATTTACCCAGTGTTGACTTTAACTCAAGATGTATTTGGATTTTATATAATCGTTTAGGAGTCTATTATATTTTATTTAAAAACAATAACCATTGATAGATTAGATACTATTCTTTTAAGAATTATAATGAGTTTCCAAAGAGCCTCTATCATTCATAAATTTATTCACCCTGTGGTGTTTTACTGAAATCATATGTCTGTGTCATATAGGTAACTTGGCATTAAAATGACAGTACTGCAGGTATTTGTGTATATATGTATGCAGAGTGAACATAACCAGGAAATGTGCACCCTAAGTGATGTGCTCAAATGCAAAACTAAGAAATATTGTCCTGCAACCTTTTCAGTGCTGTGCAGGATGCAGTCTCATTTTTCTAATCTATGCTGCTGCTCTATAACTTACATTGGAGTTGACAGTATATATTTCAGAGAATTCAACATAAAACGTAAGCTATTTCCCTTGATAGGAACAATTTAACTTTTTAGTTGGCATAGGTTCTGAAAAGTCAAAGTTATGAATAGGACCAGGACAAAGGTGAAAACAGTTAAATTCAAGAACTGAAAAGAACCTGAGATTTTGCTATACTTGTAAGCTGATGCACAGCCTACCACAGTTTTCATGGATACTGGCAGAAGTCATGAAACTCCTCAGCCAGAGACAAAATACTTTATTATTCTTAGGAATAGCAGCAGCCAGAGAGCCACCGTTTTTTGTGTCAGTGCTTTCAGTCCCAGTTTGCACAAGGAGATACAAAGAGGGCCTCGTGGCACTTGTACCAGTGCATGCATTGTGTTGTATTATAGGAGAGAAACACCAAACCAGATATCTTATGATGGTCAGTAAGCAGCTGTGGAGAAATATATTCTTTGTATTGTCCAAGATTGTTTGCTATACAAACATCCTTGAAAAATGTCTGGAACAGAGAGCAGTCGGTGCCTCTGTTTTTAAGACATGTAGAGATGGAAGAAATCCATGGAAAAATGACATCTTCAAATATAAAACCAAGAGTCCTTGCCCAGAACAGTATCTACTTCTTGCCTAGGTTTATTAGTTCCAGTATCTTTTCTGAAAATAAAATTCCTCTGCATAGTGCCTGGTAAAAGAACTCACTCTTACTCCTCAATCTCCCGCTTACTCTTTAACTCATCTCTGTTGGAACTGATTTCACCTGCACCAGAAATGATCTCTTTGAGAGTAGACATATTCAGAACTCATCTTTTCTTGGTCTCTCAGTGACAATTGACAGTACAAAGTACTTCTTCCTTTTTGAAGCAAAGTTTATTTTTGGCTTCTGTTAAACTATACCTCTCCCTCCATGACTACATCTCAGTTGCCTCTGTGGCTACATTTTCCCTTAAAAATATTGGTAACTTTTGGAGCCCTGTTTTTTTTTTGTTTATACATTCTCCCTTATGTGACATCACAAACTTGCTAGAGCTGACTGCATTCATATCTCAAACCTAGACCCTTTCCTGAACCCCAAACCCAAATTACCATTTATATATCTTTTTTGATACTTTATTTAGATGTCCACTGCATCCACCTTCATCAAGTTTAAAATACAGCTTACCCTCTTTCTTGGTCTCCTAAACCTACATCTCCTCCTGTGCTACTGTCTTACCTAGTTGATAGTATCATACTCCCAGTTTTCCAATTCAGACGGTGCTATCCTTGATTCTACTTCTCCTGTATCTTCCGTGCATATCTGTCCATGCCCTGCTGATTTTGCTATCCAATTACCTCTCCATATATTTCTATCATCCTTACCTTAATTACTTTAATCTAGCCACACTCAGTTACTGTTGCTAGCTCAAATATGTTAAGATTCCTCACATTCAATCTATCTGACTCCAGGATTACTTTGTTCAAATTTGCTTTCTATCTGTAATCAGAGAGATGAAATGCCAATCTGACCTTGTCACTTACCTAATTAGACCATTTTCTTGAGTTCACTAGGGTTTGAGATAAAATCTAAATCTTATTCCAAGAAATGAGATAAAAGAACTTCAAATTTGACCTTGATGATCTCTTCTGCCTTGTTTCTGACCACTTATTAGTAAATCCATATCCATATTCTCTTTCTGTTCCTAAAAAAAGTCACTTTCTGTGTTTTACCTTAGGAGTTTTACACATGCTGTTGCCTTTGCTGGAAAGTGTCTCATTTGCCTATTGAACCAAATATTAAGTCCTTAGGGGACTATTTGCAGATTAATCTTCACTGGACTAAGTGCCCCCATAGCATCCTTTACCGCCTTTCTCTGAACACTCGTCCCCTATAACACTTGTTGCTAGTTTAAATTCTGACTCTCCCTCTGCACTATTAACTCCATATTATATTCTCTAGGACTGCAGGCTATTCTGAGCTGATGGAAGACTCTCAATAACTATTTTTGAATGTATGAATAAATGAAAGTAAGATCAAGCTCTCTTCAGTGTGAATTATATCTTTATCTTGACAGGCCCAGATATCTTCATTTTTAAGTATAATAGAATAATGATACCTCTTATATAACAGGAATTGTATACATGTAAAAATGGAGGACTTATTTTTTTTTTGCCGAGTTTTATATTTTTGTATGTGTACATGTTTGACTCAGATGACCAACATCAGTAATATATTCTGGCTTTATGGCACACAGAAAGCTCCCAATAAATATTATAATTTTAATGAATGAATGAAAATGAGAGCTAGCTTTTGTCACAGTGAATTATGTCTTTTTTATGACAGACCCAATTGTATCTGCTTCTCACATAATGCAATAATGATAGCATTTCTAGAATAGAAATTACACAAATATAACAATGGGGGCCATTTTCTCAAGGGCTTTTGATGTGTGTGCCCATACTTTTCTCAGAGCTACACAATGCCAATGATAGGATTATGAGTCATATAGGTAGATAAATGGATATTATCCATTGTATACCATGCTGAAATTATGTAACCACTTTCTCTTTGAGGGTATTCATGTACATACTTAATGGAGATTTGTTTTTTCAGGATAAGGTTCTGCTAGGGTAGGTACATTCCTAAATGGGAGCTGCATTTCCCTTTAAGTATATCCTCAAAGCCTCCAAAAATGAAGTATAACTTCATCCTCTCACAGAGGAGTTAGAGATCTTATTTTTCTTCTGCTGCTGCTTCCTTCTTTCTCTGATTTGTTTGTTGCTCTTTAGTCTTCTTAAGAGTAGCTTAGGTGAGCAGCGAGTCTCTCTTTCTTCATCATTGCTAGAGAGCACCTGGAGTTTCATCATACAATGGAGCAGAACCTATGGGGGTGAGAGGTGAGGTGTTCCCAAAGAGGCAGCTCTTAAGCTCATAAGAAGTTGCCTTGCAGTAAATGAAGTACTGATATAAAAGGTTATCATTGTGCCTATAGTATTCTGGAGGAGAAACCATTTGAGATGATACCAATTAGGCAAGCTTTTAGCCAGCCTCAGTGATTGAAATACATGTGATCTCTTCCTCATGTTTTGTAGATTTTATTGTGGATTTCAGTGTTGTGTATTTTTTTGGGAAGTGTGCCTTGCATTTTCAGAGGATCTGCTTATTTATTTGGTTCTATTCCAGAGCACATTCTGTGCTTTCCTTTTCAGAAACAGTGACAGTATTTGTTACATTTGATTATTATTGCTTTGTAGATGTGCTTGGTTCAAACTAAAAAAAAAAAAAAAGTACTATTATTGCCTCTCAACTTTATTTTTAGCTTAACAGTGTTCTTGCATCTTGCCTATAGCCTCCGAATTTCAGTGCACAGGCTTATATAATGTTAAAAGGCAAATAAAACTGAAAAACTCCTCATATATTCTAAGTGGAATATGTCTGCTATTAAAAGAATATAACTGCTATTAAAAGACTAAAGTGTCTTTTGAAAATGTATGTACAAGAAAACCTATTGATTTTCTGAGGGGATTATCACAAGTAAGCTTTCTAATATAATAAAAAATGTGTGACATTACATAGATAAAAATACTTTTCTTCATCCCTACAATAGTTGTTCCTTATATTTTAAAAAATTGTGTTTTATCAAAAAAATTTTTTCTTTACATTTTACTTACTTTTTTTCACTTGAACCTCTATTTTTCTTAGCTTCAAGCTTACTTTATAGATTGAAATTACTTATTACTATCCTCTAGTTGTAGCGATTGTATATTTTGGCTTTGAAATCTGGACTTGCCCAGCACAAAGGGCTGATTTTGTCTTTCCATCTCTCTAGTATGAAATTGCTTCTATAGATTGCTTTTATGGAAAAATATTTAGTTAATTTTTATGTATTTTCAAGACAATAACAATGTTTATTAAGGATCATTTTATTTCTCATTTTGTTGTTTCTCTGCATTTTATTGAACTTTATAATTTAATAGGACCTTGCACCTGCAGTTCTGGTTGATAATTACACATATTCAGCATGATATCCTTCAAACTAATAGAGAGTGGTCACATAACTGTTCCTAATTTTCAAGAGAAGAGTGAAGAAATAATAAACAAGTAGTAATATTAATAATAGCAATACTTATGCATATAAAATTTCCTGGACTGGATATATTTTCTCACATAAAAATAGAAGCATTACCTCCACTTTATAGATGAAGACACTAAGGCTCAGTGAAGTTAAATGACTTTTATAAGTGCACAGGACTATAAAGAGGTATTATAAAGAATGGTGTAAAGAAAATGGCTAACTCATTAAACTATTCAAGAAAGCATGAGAGCTTGTCCACAGTTTAATGATAGTTTAGTTTCTTTCTAAGAAGCAGAAATTACTATTCATTTTAGAAAAAAACACACATAGCAAAATTTTTAATTGTTTACTAATTGAGATAAATATGACCAGTTCTAATTTGTACCAATTTTAGCAAAGTGTTTTGTAAATGATCTTTATACAACTAAAGCAGAAAACAGGTTTTTTTTGGAGCAACTATTTAAGTATTATAGAAGTTCAAAGCTTTTATGTGACATACTGGCATTCTTATATAAAGCGTGAAGCATCTTTCAGCTGGCATTAAGCTCTCAAATATGAGTTAGTATGCTTAACCCACACATGTGTTTTCAGCCTGCACCATTTTCTATTCATTATTTGGTTATCACTCTTATACTTTCATTCATCCTTATCCTTCACTATTCTCTCATCCTTACTTTCCATTCATTTACTTTAGTAGCAAAAGGCTCAGTTCACAAAATGCTATCTGACATCCCAGCACTAACATGAATTTCTTTTCCTTTATGCATCATAGAATGATTTTGACTCTGGGGAAAACACACACACTCTGGAGGAAAAAAAAACTCATAATAACAAAGCCAGTTTGTGTGCCCTTGTATTTACTTATTACAATGATGCTTGTGTAAGGAATGGAAGGCGTATTCACTAACAAAATAAAGGGAACTATTAAAAATACTCTTACAAATTTTGGCTTTTTAAATAACTATAGTAAGGGGAGAGTTAAAAGTTTATTGTTTGAATGGAGAACTAATATGTTAGTTATTAGAGTGACTTGGCTGGACAACTAAGTGATTAGACCAGTGATTTTCAACCTGTGTTCCACATGTGTTAAAACATTCAATACCTGTTTAGTCAGGGGCACTGACCTCTTTTCCCTTAGACTGTCAAATTAAAAAGATGACAACAGTCAATACAATAGCTGTCTAGTGTGAATGGGTCAAAATTATACCTATTTCTGTCAGCTTGGCAAAAAAAAATATTTTTTGGTGTGCCACAGAATTTTAGTAATTAGTTTATGTGTGCCACAATATGAAAAAAGGTTGAAAATCACTGAATTAGAGTAACACTGTTTGATTAAAAAATAACAATAACTTGCATTTAATGATTAAAGAGACTAATTATGGGGATAATTAAATCTAGCTATGGGAAGAAGAATCAAATAATATCTCATCAAATTATATCTTACATAGTACTTTAGTCATAAGTGCATGCATTTTATCTCCCTAAATGAATCATAACCCCCTTGAGGATAGGAATTATAATTTTTAGCATCTATCAAATATGTCTTTTATACAATATTCTCCCAACACATGTGCACTGAATAAATGCATTCATAAATCACACCAGAAAAACTTCAAACTTAATGTCATGAGAGGATTAATCCTAAATAATTCTGTTTAGAAAGATTTATCAAGCACCTAATAAACACCAGGCATGATATTAGATACAGGTAGTCCTTTCCATTTCTTACCTATTTTGAAACTTGTAATAATCCTACAATGAAAGCACTATTATCATCATTTTATATCTTGGAACATTGAAGCTCAGAGAAGTTAAATGGTATACCTATGGCCAACAGATGAAAGAAAAAGAGCTGACATTGTTTACATAGGTCTTGGACTCCAAAGCTTTGGATTTGTTTTTTACAGTGACACTATTAGGGAGTGCAAAGAAAATACTACTAATAATCTGGTATGCTTAAACCCTTTAAAGGGAGTGTGTGTGTGTGTGTGTGTGTGTGTGTGTGTGTGTGTGTGTTTCTATTAAATTCTAATGACAAATTCACTTTGGCAGGTCAACAAAATCTAATTTAATAGAGTCAATCAAGTGTTAGTTTCACTTGCTAATTAACAACTCCTTTGCTTTTTAGACAGCAAAGCCAAACCAGTGACTAGAAAGTTTTTGGTCTAGAATACACCTGGTCATGGCTGTCAACAGCTTTCACTTTGAACACAAAGAACAATTATGATGAATTTGTCTCTACCTAATTAACAAAATTTTACAAAATGCATCTCTTTCAGTATTGCACCATCAACTGTCAATCACTTTACTAAAGAATTAAAGTATTTCAAGCACATATGAAAATTACGGGTCATTAAACATGGTTTCATTTTTAACTTTTTGCCTTAGGTACTCATTTATTGTTAAGTTTTCACTCATTTACTTATTGATTTATTCAGTAGCTATCATTGAGCACTTAGTACTATATAGGTATTCAACCTGCTACTCATTTCTTGATTAGATATAACAAGAAAGAAAGTAAATGTATAATACTGAGGCAGATATAGTAAAATTATTTCTCTAGAAGGGACTAGAACACTAGGATTAGGGCTACTAACTCCACAACAGAATCTGAGAAGGTTGAGTAGTCATTAATATTCTCAATTTTAATATGTTCTATGAGTTTATTCCTGCTTGCCAACACACACACACACACACACACACACACACACACACACACTTATTATGTCAAATTTGATTCAGGCTATTTTTATATCATCTTCCCCTCCCTCTTTGTTTTATTCCCTATGTGTCTCCTTCCCTCCCTTTACTACAATAATATTTATTGAGTGCTACTATGTCCTAGGCCCTTTGGTAAGTGTTGAAGCTATACAAATAAATAACAATACTCCTTGTTGTCAAAGATTTCAAAATCTTTTTAGAGAAACTTGACAGATGAGCAGATAATTACAATATAATGAGGAAAGTAGGTAATAGTGATATGGAAAGATATGAATAGCTTTTTGTGGGAGAAAGAGGAGCAAACACCTACTCTACTTTGGGGAGATGGAAACCAGAGGGGTGATGCTTAATGAATCTTGTATCTAGTGATTATTTAGGAAAAGAAGATAATTTCAGTCTGCACTAAGAAGAAAAATATGCCACTGAAAAGCAAGCCTATCATTAGAAGGCTTATTTTACCATTATCATTAGTAATTGTAATGTTTCCTTAAAGACAGGTTTGAAAATTCTGTCTCTTGGTCAACTCATTTCTCATTGTACTTCACAAAGAAAGTGTAATAGCAAGCAATGACACCTCATCCGCTGTAGCAGTTTTTTTCAGATGTTACATCAAAATGAGTTTCCAATTATTGTGGATAATAGCATGCTTGTGGAAGCTGCTGAGTACGGAGACAAAATAATGCTCTAACTGACATGTATGTTTATGATAGAACAAATGTATTAGCTGAAATCTTATGGCAATAGCATAATTATTGCAAGTATAAGAAGTAATACCCAATCCAATCCAAATGCCAGGTTAAAACAGGGTTAGTAATGGGAGAATAAAGGAAACATATGTAATACTTTCAATAGTAAATATTTTTTTAAAAAAAAATAGGGTTAGACTAGGAATTCTGAATGCAGTCTCTCCAAACTTTTTATTATGATCTCTTGAAAACTTTAAAAAGTGACAATAATCTACTGTAATAAATTTTTGATTGCCAGTCTTAGAAGTTTTATAAACTAGAGAACATAAATATAGAACAATGGAGCAACACATTGTTATTGTCAACCCATACACACACCAAAACAAAAAATCAACACATAACTTATGCACAATTTGTCCTAAGAAATAAAGCAGCACACCCAAGCTGAAAGTTGGCATGAAGATACTCCAACAGTCTGCCTTCTTTTCTTAGATCATCAGACCAAGTAGAAGACAAACAATGCCAGTATCTCTCATATTAGTCCGACAACAACATTTTCCTCACTGCAATACCTTTGGGTGTGTTTACAGCAACAATGGCATTTTCAGGTACTCATCACCTTTCCAGCCCTCACTTTATGACTGCCCCTTGGATACTTCCCTTAATTCTTTTGTTTCCAAAATAGAAACACCGTTTAGGTTCTGGGAATTGGTGGTGAACATAGCCTTTTAGTACTCTTGGATTCATTCCCTTGCTTTGAATCACTTTATGTATTTCATTTCATTCTTTTTTGGCCTGATGTGTTTCTGTTGAGAAATAAGTTGATAGTCTAATGGGAGATCCCTTGTAGGTAACTCTCTCTCTCTGGCACCCTTTAATGTTTTTACTTTGTCCTTGATATTTGTCAATTTAATTATGATGGGTCTTGGTGTGATTCTTCTTGGGTTCATCTTATTTGGGACTCTGCTTCTTGGATTTGTGTGGCTTTTTTCTTCCTAACATCAGGGACATTTTCAGTCATTATTTTTTCAAATGGGTTTTCTATTCCTTGCTCTGCTTCCTCTCCTTCTTGTATTCCTCTTATGCAGATGTTGTTTCATTTTGTGTTGTCCCAGAGCTTCCTTAGGCTATCCTCCTCCTTTTTAAGTTTTCTTTCCAGTTGCTGCTGTGTTTGTTTGTTTTTTTCTACCTTGTTTTCTAATTCTCTGATGTGGTCCTCAGCTGCTTTTAGTCTACTGTTGAAGCCTTCCATTGTGTTCTTTATTTCATCTATGTCATTTTTCATTTTCTCTTGATTCCTTTTCATGTTTATGACATTCTCATTCAGCTCCTTATAATTCTCATTGAGTTGTATGTATTTGTCATCCTGATGTTTGAGTATCCTTATATCCATTACTCTGAATTCTTTCTCTGACAAGTTACTTGCCTCCATTTCATTTAATTCATTTTCTGGTGATTCCTCTTTCCCCCTCCCCCTTTTGGGGATTTTTTTTTGTCTCCTCATTTTTTTTACTGTAATGCTTTAACTATTTTTATGCCTTATATCCAACTGCTTTGTTACCCTGGCTCTTGTGGGAGAGATGTTATGTAATTGGTGATTTTTGGGACCCAGTTGTGCAGTATCTCAGATATCATGAGCTTGGTGATCTAATGGAGCCCTCTACTTGAGTTATTTGTGTTATACTGATGTAGTTAGGTCTTAAATGTTAGTTTCTCATTTGGGGGTGAAGACTCATCAGGGATTGTCTGGCAATGTCTCCACCCTCGGCCTCAATGCACAAGCTATTGTTGATGTGATTGTGGTTCTGGCTCTTGTGGAAAAGGTTGTCTGAGTTCTCACTGGTATGTGCTCATTGTGAGATTTCTGAGTCTCCGGCCTGGGAGGAGTTGTCTTGGAGCCTGAGGCTCAGGTACTGTGACTTTGGCCAGTGTGTGTGACTCTTGCTAGGGTAGTGTCACTCTGAAACTCACTATGAGGATCCCAGAACCTGTGACAGTGGGAGGCAGCTGTCTCATAGTCTGGCCAGAGTGATTTCCCTCTGTGAATCATGAGGGAGTTGGGGAATCAGCAGCTGGGGATGTAGGAATTTCAGGGTCTGTGGCTGAAACATTGTGATCTTGTCTGGAGAGGTAAGTCCCCAGTAGCTCACCAATGTGTTCAGGAGCAGGCAGCTGGGAGGGGAAGTCACAGATCCTGCTGAGAGCCCTTGTTTGGAGAGGCCCCTGCCCAGTGGGAGCTCACAGAGGGGTCCTGGAGCTGTCTGTTGGGGCTATAGGCTCACAGGGCCCACAAGCTGGAGCACCACAACAGTAGTGTCCAGAAACCAGCCGCTGAAGTGAGGGATATCTCATCTCTGTTCTGGGAGCTGCGTGACCTTGGTTGGATATGTGCTTGCCCAGAGGTGGCTCATAGAGGTGCCCAGGAGCTGTCTGCCAGGGTGGAAAGCTTGAGGGGTCCGCATGCTGGAGTAGCGTGACTGCAGTATCCAGAGGTTGGCAGCTGGGAAGGTTGAAGTTCCAGTTCCTATTGTAGGGGCCATCCACCCTTGCTTAGATGCACGCGCCCAGCAGCTGCTCAAAGAAGTGCCTAGGATCTGCCTGCCAGAGAGGCTGGCTCAGGGGTCCACATACTGGATCAGCGCAGCTGTGGTGTCTGGTGGTTGGCAGACATGGAGGGGGTAGTCACAGTTTGGCTGAGGGAGCTGTGCGCCTTGGAAGTGCACATCCTGGCGTCTGCAGGTCTGTGGGTGAAGCAGCACAACTTCAGCTGGTGTGGCTGCAGGGTCCTGGGCAGTGTCCAAAGCCAGTATGGGTGGTGGTGATGATGGGTTTCTAGAGTTGGCCTCTATCCCCTTCAATATGGTATAGGCTCTGTGCACAAGCCCCACAGCCTGGGGAGTGCCCACAGAGGTGGCAGGGGGACCCTGTCCAGGAGAGCCTGGTCTGCTAGCCCCTGATACTCCTATAGGATCTAACTGTTCCTCACTTACACACACACACACACACCCCACACAGATCCTCACACTTTCCTTTCCACCACTCACTCTCTCATACCATCTCTCTCACCTCCATCTTGCCAGCTACCATCTTGCAAACCCAGACTTTTCATTTTTTTATTAGCTTCCAGTAAATTTAAAAATGTGTTTTTTTCATGATGCATCTTATTTTTTTGTTTTTTAGTTTTCCATCCTGTACTTTAAATCTTAATCCTTCATAAATGCCTGTGATTAATTAAAATTTCTTGAAATAGTATTATTTTAATAACTAATATATTAGTACAAGCCAAATGAAATATAGCTCATATATTATATCATCTCATACATTAGATGAAACATGGGGCTGCTGCTTTGGGGTCAAACATGCTCAGTTATAAGCATTTCCACTCCATATGGTTCCACATAATATGTAAAATAAAATGCATGTTAGAGGGATTGAATGGCTTACTTACCTGTTTCCACTTAATAGTGAGCAAGCACTTGATTGATACCAGGTTCCTGATTCAAGTGTTCAATAGGAGTAGCTCAGCATAACTGCATTTAGGATTAATTAAAATTATTTTAAATAACCCAAACTTAGTTTATGATTAAAAGCATCAGATGCTGAGTTGCTTACCTGTACAAAATTATTGATTTATGCTATTTTAAGATATATAATATATGGTACATTGAAAGAGAGATATACATTTTCTGGTATTATGGCATTCGAGAAAATACAACTAACTTTAATTTAGAATTTATATTTAAATTTATATTTAAATTGTACTCTTCTTTTGAAGAACCTTTTTAAATAAGGATAACTAAGTTTTAATTACAATTTGTAAAAGGTTTATATCAATGCCTGGTTTTTCAGATATAAGACAGTACACTTGGAGGATTAATTCCAAGTTAATGAGCGTATTTTCTTTTCCTAACTTGTAGGAAAGAGCAATAAATAACATGCCCTGTAATATAAATAGGAAAGCTGTGATGTTCATGGAATTTTATAATTGCAAGGGAGCTTCAAAGCTCATTTTATGTCAGCTATACCATTTCTCAAATGAGAAAACTGAGGTTTAGTTAACTGTTAAATTCTGTTCAATAGGAACAGACCAGGAACAATTAGCCAAGATAATAAATTTTAAAATGTTCCTGTTAGGAATGAGAATAAAATCTCCATTGCATATTGCATTCTTTAAAAGGTTCATCTTTGAATGAGAAATATGGCCTAGAATCAGGAATCCTCTTAATCCTTATTTCAGGCTTTCACCATTTTCCTCCTCAATGATTACAATAATAGCATTCTGTCTATTCCCCTTGCTTTCAAACTTGTCCTGTTTCAATTCATTTTCCACATTGTCAAAATAATAATCTTATTAAGGCATGTATTTTATACATCATTTCTCTGTTTAAACATCTGCAATGTCTTTCGAGAGGAAGCACAGACTTTTAAGTGTAATGACACCAGAGATTCATTCTGAATGGATTTCTGCCTTCTGTCAGCTCTTCATCTCTGCTTGGTGCTTTCATTTCAGACCCTGTGAAGACTATAGTATAATACACAAATGTACTAACCTCTTCTGTGTCTCTGTGAATTTGCAAAGGTTATTGTCCCCTGTGATACACTGCCTCTCTCTCACTTTCTTCAACACCATACTCACCCATTCCCTCTCGGGGCCACTTTCCTGGCCAGGACAAGTCTTAGCTGAACTTCAACACTCAGTCACAATATTGTCTCTCCCATAATGCTTTCTTTGAGTTATCCTCCATTCTCCTAATACTTCCCAAATACAATGGGCCTACCTCGATCCCAAAAATTTTAATATTATTATAATTCTGCATATTTGACTCTCCCTTGCTACTAGAACAATGTCTTTTATGAGTGACTCCAATGGCTAGTACAGTGTTTTGTAGGCTCTCAGAGCACCTTTTGTCTTTAGGCACATTGCACCTCAACTTCAGGCCCCCTCATTGGCATAGGCTCTAGAAAGAAACCCTAGACATTTGTTCATATGGTTATGTGCTTTAGTAAAATTTGAAAAAAATAAGCTATTTTTATATTTATAAATGAACCACTCACAATTATATACTTTGACCCCCCCCAAAAAAAACCTGGACTAGTCCAGAAGGGAAACTTAATAACTATCTATGGAATGAATTAATGAATAATAATAATAAACTTTTAACAATATATATTCTCCACATTTTTAAATATATAGCTTAATGCTAACATATTTTAAGTTCTTTGCCTCATCTATTAAAATAATAGAATGATATTTAATCTTTGTCATGTCACAGACCAATTACAATAAAAAAAACTCTTAAGTACAAGAGAGAAATAAGTGTAGACCTCAGTCAAATCTTGTCTGGAGATTGTGGGTTGGAGTCTCAGTTCAACAAGTGATTGTCACTAAAAAGTGGTGTTAGGGCACTTCCCTTGGAGAAATACTTTATGACATTTGGTCCCTTAATGTCATAAAGAACTCTAGAAAAGGCAGAAACCAGACTTATATGCATAATTTGCATGTGTAATATATCACATACATATGATATACTTATCACATACCACATAGTATAAGTCAATTACTAGAAACTTGAAGCCTAAATTCAAATAAGAGGACAAAATCAGTAATGAAAGTAATTAAACAAGTGGTCACAAATGGAATGATTAGAAGATGTGAGGGAAACAAGTAGAAATGAGATAATTCATGGCATTAAATGTCATAGTTCAGTAGATGTTTTCATTCAGGTTTTAATAAAAGGCCATTAGAGGATTTCAGTTAGAGGACAGATAAGTTCTGATTTATTTTTGAAGTAAATTTGTCTAATCTAACAATGATTTTGTTGTGAGTAAAAATAGGATATGTAAGACTAATTTGCTGCTAATGTTGAACTCCTAGTGAGATAATAAGAGCCTGGTGGTAATGGGGATGGAGAAAATGGAGAAAAGAAAATAGATTTGAGATATCCTACGTAATAAAAAGGTAATAGTCAAATTGACCCTAATGGTACAATGTCTGGGAAAAACTGGGGCAGTATGCTGCCACAGGGGGAGCTCCAGTGTCCTCGGCAGTGCTAAGGATGTCCGACTGCTACTTAGACCCACTCCTCATAAGGAGCAGGCCCCAGTTGTCAGTTGGACATCCCCTGAGGGTTCCTGGGCTGCCAGAGGGATGTCTGACTGCCAGCTTAGGCCCAACTCCCCAGGAAGCAGGCCTAAGCTGGCAAGTGGACATCCCCCAAGTGCTCCCGGGCTGAGGAACCCCCCCCCCCCCCCAAGTGCATGCATTTTCATGCACTGGGCCTCTAGTATATATATATTTTAAAGTACAATTGACAGACTTTGGTAATGGATTGGTTAAATATATATATATATATATATATATATATATATATATATATATATATGCAAAGGCAGAAATCAATGATGGCTTTTTTTTTTTTTAAAGAAGGATGAAGCTATTTGGAGATAAGGAAGGAGCAAATGGGAGAAATATTAATATATCTGTGACTGTGAAGCAGGTAATGCCTTGTACCAAGTCTGACTCTGACTCAAACTGAAGAACTTTAAAAATGCTTTATAGAGCCAAAAACCATCATAGCTCTTTTAATTTCCTCTCACTTAAGACTGTTCTTCATATGCCATATGAAATATCCAGAAGATTGGTTTTTATTGATTCTCTGTCTTCAATCTATTTCATTGCATTTTTAAAAATTTTGAATAGTATATACTCTGTAACAATTTAGTGTCAATATCTAGTCATCCCATGATTTCTGCAACAATTCAGCCTCAATCTCTACTCATCCCATGATCTCATCAATAATTCAACTTAAATGTCTAATCATCCCATGATTTCTTGTATCTTCTCACCTTTCATAATGTATGTCCAACATTGTGTCTTGCTAATTACAAGTTGCCTATAATTTATGCATGTGATAAATGAAATTTCTATTCCTATAATAGGCTAGGAATACTATTAAGAGGAAAACAGGAGATGTATTCTAAAGTAATTAGATGGAAAGCTGTTGCATAAAAAGCCAAGATATTTATCTTTGTGTTGTAGCTAACTCTTCATACCAAATATGAGAATTTAAAACTTCTGCGTCTCACTTTAAGAATGAGTATTTCTATGACAACACATTTATAACATACTGATAGCTATTTGTTTATGTCAATACAATAAATAGTACATTACTCAGACATTATATAGGTACAAGAGTCTATATATACTACAAAATATTAAATTATTGCATATTTTAAAGTATGATGTTCATAAAGGTGTTATTATATATTAATGAGGCTATTGTTGCTTCTGATTAAACAAAAACGTCTAATTTTGTTTATCATACTTTACTACTGAAGCTTTAGCACTCTTTGAAAACCCCATTTAACGTTAATGCTGCAAATAACATTAATGCTGAAACAGAGAAGACAAGCAAAGAGGATGAGAAAAGCAATAAGAAAGCAAAAGAAGAAACATAAAAAAGGATATAATAGATTAATTTGCCATCTTTTCAAAACTAAAATATGGTGTTACAGATTAGAGTCTTCCAGAAAGTGTCCTTTCATTTCATGATCTCCTTAAGTCCCTTCCGAAGATTCTCCTTCATTTCTCTCTTAGGTCTTTGAGATATTCAAATTTATTTATGCAAGATGTTATAAAGAGGCATAACATTGGAAACAGATTTATAGTAAATTTCAGTATTGCCTGCTAGCCTTCCCACTTGGATTTGAGTCTAACCGTGAGAGCAATGTAAGTGGAAAGCCCAGACTTTTGATCTCTCCTATCAGTCTACCACACTGATGTCTCCTAGCAATTATTTTGAGCTATGCAGTCTAATAAGCAAGTTAATGGTATCCTTAGAAAGATTCCTGCAATTTTTGGCCCATGCATTTGTAATTATGTAATCTGCAACCAGACAAAGCTCTGCTTCTCAGGACTTTGAATGCTATTTTATTTGACTAGTGGAGCAGCAAAGGTGTAGGTAATGAAGTCACCTTTAGCCAACTTGCAATGTTTATTCTGTTTACAAACTCACCACAACTATTTACTTATTTAGTACTTATTTTAGGAAGAATTTAGAAACCCAGGCATAAAATTGATGTGCTAAACTGGAATTATACTTCATTTTCAACTTATTTTAAATTTAGGGAAATTACCTTAATTCTATAAATTGTGGAATTTTAATTTCTTAAATGTTTCTTCTAATATATAAAGAAAAATTATATTTAAAAATGTATAGCATACTAGAGGATATATTTCCATTTCACTGTCTTATTTTTCTCTTCTGATACTTGGTTTGCCATCCTAATTTCCCTTCACTTTCTCTTATCTTGAGGTCAGGCTGCTTCTTGCTTTAAGGGAGAAAGCATTCAAACCAAAGAAACCAAATTCCATTGTTCTTGTCCTAAGTTTTATAGAAAATTTTTGTGTCTTAAAGGTGAACAATCCACTGTGACTCACTCTTAGTAATCCACCTCAACAATGTCCTTATCAAATGGAGAAGATGCAATTTTGGTAGTGGCTACTGGAAAGCTCTAGAGAGAGTAAAAATAGATCATGGCCTTCTCCAAAATAAACTAGTGTAATTATAGGACTGCATTTCTATTTGTGAAATTTAATTCTAAAGAATATCCTTCAACTATATATTTAAATAAGCTGTCTCATCTAATTATATATATATATATATATATATATATATATATATATATATTCTGTATGTTTTATTTCCTTTTTTATATACATCTATTGATAAATGAAAAGAAGTAGATTGCATTTTTGAAGATATGTACTTTCTATAGTGTTACTATTTACATTTCACTGGGATCTATGATGTCAGTATAGTATCTAAGGAAAACAGAGTACTGTCAGGGAAAAGGCCAACAATTGATTTCAGAATCATCACAAATCAGCCAAATAATATAGCATTCTTGCAGAAAGAAACAAAATAATAAAATGAAAATGCTACTTCCCTTTAAAAAATCTTCCAAATCTTAATAACTATTCATTGGTATCTCTACTTAAAAACAAATTATCTTTAAAAACATTTGGAGTTATTGTAGGAACATGTTTTTAAGCCTTGTGTATTTTTTTTTTGACAGTTCATAATTTTGGCAATTTGAATGCCAATAATTCCTTCTGCTCCTTGATCATTTTAGAGGGCAAAAGTTTCTTCAGCTTTATTTTTAATATTTTAAACATAGAAAGGGTAAAGCTAGTTACTTAGCTCAATAACTATGTGGTATGGCTTACTAGTAAAAGAATACACATTGTTTTTCACTAAAGAGAAAAATTCAAGGAAGATTGAAGCAAAAGAGAGATCCTATATAATAAAAGCTTAATGTGCAAATCAACCAAACAGTGGAATGACCCATGGAATGACTGGTTGCTATGACACACTGACCACCAGGGGGCAGAAACTCAATGCAATTGCTGCCCCTGGAGGTCAGTGTGCTCCCACAGGAGGAGTGTCGCTTAGCCAAAAGCTGGGCTCAAGGCTGGTGAGCACAGCAGTGGTGGTGGGAGCCTCTCTCACCTCCGTGGCAGTGGCAGTGCTAAGGAGCACAAGCAGGTGGGCAGTAAGGAGTAAGGGGTCCTGGACTGCGAGAGGGCTCAGGCCAGGCTGAGGGACAATCCTTCCTCCCCAGTGCATGAATTTTGTGTACTGGCCCTCTAGTGATTTTATATGTAAGTGAGAAGGCTACTAGCATCCTTGGCTATTATTCAGGAGAGGCTAGTGGGGTAAACGAAAGGTTGTGTGGCTCCTCAGCTTCAGCTAATTGTAGAGTGACCACAAACTTAATATTAGTCCTGAATGTATAGAAGAGAAAAGATGGTGTACAGACTCAAGGTTTTTGTTTTCAGCCTGGATGATGTGAGTTGTTTTGGTGGCCTTAAGACCAACAATTACTGTGCATTCATTCTAGTATTGACACCTGTTTCTCCTACTTTCTACCACACCAGATAATTATAAGATTGATGATAGAGGATGGATTTAAACAAGGTAAGGTAAAAATGAGCACCAGAAAGAGGAAAAAGGTGACATAAATTCTTCAGTTCTTAAGTATAGAACTGAGAGACAGGGGGGCAGGAGCCTCTTCAGTCTTTTAGGTATTCTGCTTTGATTCTTGACCAATTAATATATGGAAACAAGGTTCCATCTGATGTCTTGATTGGATGATTCTTGCTCTAATAGAGATTGCCACTGTGTTGATTACAGAGAAAATAAGATGTAACATAATGGATTCAGGGTTATATCCAAGAGTAGATTTGCATTCATGATATGCATGTGATAATCATCTTTCAAAAGCCTTCACAGTTGATTTATAGGTGGTAAAGTTTGGTATCATTTTAATGAGGACCAGCATGAAAGGAAGCTAGCCTCCCTCTTGGCCTCAATTTGAAGTTCAAGAAATCGTGAGAAAGTCCTTTTTTTTTTTTTTTTTTTTTTTTTAGGAGGTTCTCTCCGTTCCAACACAGAAATGTTAAATAGTACTTACATTAAAAACTATGACAATAATCATTCTTTTATGTTTATACAGTATCATCTATACTAATAAAAGCCTAGGTGACCCTTGTGTGTGACTTTCTCATAAGATGGCCGCCACAAGATCGCTATGAGCACAGCATAGATGTGGACCGACAGCACGAGGCCTAGGGTCCCATGACTTTTCACAGAGTGGAGGAGGCTGGTCCCAACGTCTCTGCCACCTCACTCGGAGGAGGCAGGTCCTGGTGGAGGAGGCGGGTTGCGGCAGGAAGGGCATTTGGGGGCCATGAGGCTGGCAAGGGAGGGCAGATGGGGGGCCATGAGGCCATCAGGGGAGGGCAGTTGGGGGTGATCTGGCAGGCTGGTGAGTGGTTAGGAGCCAGCAGTCTAAGATTGTCAGAAGGATGTCCCACTGCTGGTTAGGCCCGATCCCACAGGGCCTATACCGGCAGTTGGACATCATCCAAGGGGTCCCAGATTGGAGAGGGTGCAGGCTGGGCTGAGGGACACCCCTCCAGTGCATGAATTTTGTGCACTGGGCCTCTAGTATTATATAAAATACCTTTATCATTTCCTAAACACTGTTACATGGTATTTCTTCATGGCTTTTCTGTTAACTGTGATGAAACTGTGTAAAAAACAGAGAGAATTATTGTTCTAATAGGGAAAAATAAAAGCACAGAAAGTCATAATTGACTTGCTTCTGGGTACTGTTCATTTGGTTCTGATTCTGGGTATGATTCTGATGTTATGATCCTAACTACCTAAGACCTATTTCCAAGGCAGGTAGTCCTCATTTTATTATTTACTGCTTGGTAATCTTCTGAGTAATGTGTAGACTTGCTTGCTTATTCAAATACTGGGAGAAGATACTTTCCATTCTTCATTCTTTCCCAAATGGAAACTTTTCTCTGCAGAGCTTTATGGTCTTGACTGACTCTTGGCTCTTTTAAAGAACTGGTATCTTTGATGTTTGGGATAGGGGGAGGGTGGTCACAATTACTGAGCGCCCTCCAGGAATTAGACTGTTAGTGTAAATTTGGCAGCAAAGATTAATGACAGATGAAGATGTTATCAGCACAACAAAGTCAAACAAAATAAGACCAACTCTTCTTGTCAGCCAAAGTCTTCAAGTTGTCATAAAAATAAAATAGAAATCCCCTTCTTATAAATCTAGAAGTAGAAATTGAAAATATTTCTTTTTAAAAAAATATATTTTATTGATATTTTACAGAGAGGAGGAAGAGAGAGAGATAGAGAGCTAGAAATGTCGATGAGAGAGAAACATCAACCAGCTGCCTTTTGCACACCCCCTACCAGGGATGTGCCTGCAAGCAAGGTACATGCCCTTGACCAGAATAGAACCTGGGAGCTTTCAGTCTGCAGACTGATGCTCTACAACTGAGCCAAACCAGTTTCGGCTGAAAATATTTCTTAATGATGGACAAGGACTGTTATATTCTTATTTTTTACATAAGATTGACTGCTTTCCCTGTTTTATTTTTCCATGGAAATCATTTTTCAAACTGTTTGCTGGGAGGGGTTTCACTATCAGCTGCTGTGCAAACCAGTTTAAAGTTTATTTGGTGTCTAGAGCATTAAAATGTGACAACTGGAAATTAAAATGTCAGGAGCCAGAGGAAGCTTATGGCTTTTCTTTTTCAGTTCAGTGTTCTGTTATTTTTGGCTACTATTTATCCTCTCTCTAAATTTCAGATTAGGTGAGTTTCAATGGATAGTAGATTTTCAGGCTTCTCATTGATATAATTTCTCACACAATAGATGTTCTAATGCTGGGTCAATGAACTATTAATCTTTGAAAAATAACTCATGTTACTCATATTAATTAGAAATGACTCTATTCATCAAATTTTTACAAAAATATCAACTACTTTAAATTCTGAAACTTTAGTGTATTAACTTTGTTTAAAGTTACAAATCTGTAAAGTTGCTATTTCCTTTTCCTGTTATTACAAATTACAGACTGATTTTAGTGTTTGAAAAGAACAGTGATTATTTCAGTCTTGTTTTTTAGGGATGATAAAGCTCAGAGAGGTTGAGAGTCTTCTCAAAGTAATATTACTAATTGATAGCAGTGCAGACATAGGGCTGTATCTTTCATAATATTTTCTAATTTTCTGTATCTGCTTTTAACAAGTATAAAATGACAAGAAGTAATTGATATATATCTATTAATATATTCTATTTCTATCTTAATCTGCAGTTAAGAGTATGAAATCTGTTAACCCAAACCAGTGAAGATAAGATCTTTTGGATATATTTTTTTTCCAATAAGCTTAGTCATACTTAATAAACACATCAGTTGATACCTATAAATGAGATGTCAGCACAATGTTTATTTTAAAATATTACTCATTGAATCATATGCATGGCATTTCTTCCAGTGTGTTCTTGCTTTGGTAATTTGCTTAGTTCTTAAATACAGGTAAAGGTAGTTACTTTTTTCTCATCTAGGACATGGTTATTTAAAAACTTCAAAGTTTCTTATTCCTATCTTGTTCAATGCAGGCCCATTATCTATGTCATATGTAATGCTCTAAATTTTCCTACATAGTGAATGCGACACATCTCATGTGGACAATGTTAATCCTTTAGGTTTAGAAAGCAAGGAACAAGTTAATGAGATATATTTTTTTCTTTTATAAACTTTGCCAGTTATCAAAAGCAAAATTAAAAAATGTATTTATCAGTTATAGTTAACAAAACACATAAGCTAGAAATGGACATCCTGAGTGAGAACCAATAATCCATTTAGATAAGTATTAGTAATACTGTTATAATTAGCTAGTTATTAATAATATAAAAGGAGCAAAGGGAAGGCCAGACATTATAGGGATGGCATTTGGGAAACTTCATCAGGAAGCCTCAATTTCACACTTTCTAGGTCACTGCAGGGGTGGGTGTGTTGGGGGAGAAGGGGTCTAATTAAGGGAAGACAGAGGCATGCCCGTAAAGTTGGGATGACATTGGGAAGATACTTGCCTGACAGTCACACCTGGGGACAGAGATGATTGTCAAGAATGGACATGGTCACTGCAAACAGACAAAGATTTGGGAATACATAATCCCTTAAACAAATGAGTTCACTCTCTTGGGCTCTTGTAGCTCTTGTGCTCTTGGCTCATGGGGCTCTATTGTTCTGCTGCTGCCTGTGTTTTCTCTATAGCCGTGTGGCCCTGTGGGTCCCTCATACTATATAATGGACTAAGGGGCTGCAGTGGCAGAACACAAGCTAAGCTAGCCTGATGGTGGACTGGACCCAACCCAACATGGAAAGGAAACTCTGGACCCTGGCTCTGATTTTAGCTCTACTGAAGCCGCAGCTCACTTCTTCTATGACTGCACTAAGGGAAATAGAACTTTGGAAACCCAGGGATATAATTCCACAGGAATAAAACTTTTACTATATCATATCCTCCTGTGGGGGCCTCCAGAAATGCTTATTCCAGTGGTACTCCAAAAACCCCACTTTTATTAGCAAATGAGGGGAAAGAGGCCTTATCCCACCCTGTAACGTTATGTGCAGCAAATGCCTTGGGAGACAAGTCTTGGGAGGACAGAGTTTTGTTTTTAATATGAATTTTAAAGGTTAACTATATCTAGTTAGTCCTAGTAGAAATTCATGATTTTATTATTCATAAATATAACCAACCATTTAAAAATAAAATTCATTTTTATTTCCTGTTTCATCATATTTCTGGATAAAGAACTTTAAAACTTGATCACCTGCTTTATTAACTAATGCTTTACTTTAATTGTTAAAACCCTACATATTTTGGATTTAGTCTATCTTTTTCTAAATAATATAAAATTACCATGAAATATTTTGTTTGTTCTGAAAGGGCAATGAAGTTTTATTATGTGGGTTATATTTATAAATGAAAGAAGAAGCGAAGGAAGAGGAGGAGAAGGAGGAGGAGGAGGAGGAAGAGGAAGAGGAGGAGGAGGAGGAGGGGAGGAGGAGGAGGAGGGGGAGGAGAAGAAGAAGGAGAAAAAGAAGAGAAAAAGAAGAGGAGAAGAAGGAGAAGAAAGTTTTAAATTATTATGAAACTAAGCAGATTCAGGACATTATCTGTAATACCTAGAGCAGATTAAGCAATTTTCTTCAGTAATACCTGGCTTTCTGTCCTGTGTACAAATGGGTTTGTTCTTGAAGCAAGGCCAATTGAAATCTTAAAATTGACAGATTCATCTTTTTTCTCTACTTCAGTTCCTTCCACATCTAAGTTCCAGTGATGTGTCCAGCACTATGAGAGGTCCCAGGATACAGCAGTGATCAATACATGATTTCTAACTTCAAGGCTCTAAAGAACTCGCTATCTGTGTTGGAAAAAAAGAAACTTATATAGCCATTAATGTGATAAATATGATACTAATATAAACAGAGCTAATTATGAGCACAGAGGAGGAAATGTTGCATTTTAGGAAGACATTATAGAGCCTTAAAATGATGAGAAGGTATTCACCTTGGTAGTTCAGCTCATTCACTTAACCATTCAACAAGTAATGTTGAGCCCCTCCTTTTGTGATGGCTTCTAAATTTGGTATTGGGCTTGCAATGGAGATCAAAGACCAGCATCATCCTTTTCTCGCAGGGACATATCGTGAAATTTCATTGATTAAATGTTGTAGAATTGCGCACCTGAGACCTATATAATATTGTTAACCAGTGTCACTCCAATAAATTCAATATAAAGGAGAAAGAACAAACATAATACCTAAAAATAGATAGAAGTTTGTGCTGCTTCATAAGTTATGAAATAGGTATACATGTTGCTTCTACTCCTATAATAGGTCAAATTTCAACTTGTTTCTAGCTTTTTGTTACCTTCTATTTTTCTTAATTCATACTTACTTTTTATACTATGAAGAATTCTTGACATCGCTGTTCCCTATCACTCCGACCCCTCACTAAAACTTAAACTGATCACTTTAAAAATATATATTTTATTGATTTTTTACAGAGAGGAAGAAAGAGGGATAGAGTTAGAAACATTGATGAGAGAGAATCATCAATCAGCTGCCTCTTGCACACCCCCTACAGGGGATGTGCCTGCAACCAAGGTACATGCTTTTGACCAGAATCGAACCTGGGACCCTTGAGTCCGCAGGCTGACGCTCTACCCACTGAGCCAAACCAGTTTCGGCTTAACTGGTCATTTTTATGTGGCTGCATTATTTGTCTGTGACTTGTACCTTTGTATATCCACACTCAGTTTTACATACTTTTGGCTTCTGCTTTTCATGCCTTGACTGAGCCCATCAATCACACATAGTGACCTCCTGGGTCTTCTGAGCCTCGGCACAGGAGCCATGCCAGCTGAGACATGCAAGTGCGTGATTAGATTGTCACTGATGTTTGACATTGTACAGTCTATGTTTAATAACCTTAGGCAAGCAGTTGTTCCCTTCCAAAATGTCAAATATATTTACATATGTTAAGCTTATCAAAAATTATCACCTTAATGCCGCTTCATTTCCCCTTTGCAAATGAAAGCTAGCCAACTGTATCTTCTCAGGAGTCAGCATGCAGAAATCAAATTTTTATTAAGGTAGGAGTCAGAGAGGATTCCTGAGCCTTGACTCTATCACTTACCTGATAACTTAATGTCCTTATTGGTAAAATTAAAAAAAAAATGCTAGTAATTATTACACCTACTTTTTAGAAGATTGAGATAAAATTAAATCATATATATTGTCATGGAGTTATGGTCATATATATATATTGTCATGGAGAGATGGTTGTCATGGAGTTATGGTCATATATATTGTCATGGAGAGATAGTTGCTTAAGCAACCATCTGACCAGCTCACTGGCCCACTGGCCAGCCAGCCAATAGGCTATGATGTGCATTGACCACCAGGGAGAGGAAACTACAGGCATTGGAAACATGGAACGGACTGATGAATCTCAGAGGGAAGGGAAGTGGGAGGAGGGTGGGAAGAGATTAACCAAAGATCTTACATGCATATTAGAGGACTGTGGGGCCCCTTGGCCTGGCCTGTGGGGATAGAGTGAAACTGGCTCTCTAACATCCCCCGAGGGGTCCCGGATTGAAAAAGGCATCGGCCAGGCTAAGGGACCCCACTGATGCATGAATCCATGCACTGGGCCTGTAGTAATTAATCACTATCTGTAAGCTGAAAGTAATTTTATTATTGTAGGGGGTTTAAGAGATTTGGGGTCAGATCAAGGGATAAGATGTATGACCGGGAGGTGACAGGAACCTATACTGGCTGGATTGGGTTATGCTTTGACAGGTTTGCATGTGGGGAAATCTCTCAGAGTAGGAGTCTGTCCAGAGGCTATTGAGGGGTTCACATGTTTAGGGCATCTGGGGATGTTGTTCAGCAGAAAGTATTTGAGTCAGAAAGCTCTGAAAAACAGTCGAAAGTTTGGAGTCTTTTAATCGTATATTTACCTTATCTCAGCTGGCAGGCATTAGGTGAGGTTTCTGGGGGTTTACAAAGCAGGCAATTTCTATTTTGACTAAAAATCTGCTTGTTTGAGTATTTTTAAAAGAACTGAATGCCTAAAAGTTTGAGTTTGACAGTGGAGGAATTTTGAACTAACAGGTCTCAGCCTGCAATAAAGAATAACCAATTTTGGCTTAAGGACCAAAACACAGAGGCCATCTTTTGGCTCACTTATATAACAATTAGTGGCCTAGTGCCCCAAATTTGTGTACATTAAAAGAGAATTAGAGCAAATATTTTAATATTTCTATTTGCCCTTTCTCTATAATAGAAGTGTCAGAGCTGAAAGAAAATTAGTAAAATGTATATTAAAATCTCCCTCCTGTCAGAGTCTGGGGCGTACTGCAGGACCCAGAGTCAAGTCCCTGCCCACCCACACATGCCTGGAAATTGCACGAGACTCAGACCTGGCTGGACCCTGCCCCCTCAAATCCCGCTTGGTAGGGGATGCGGCCTCAGGTCCCCCATCAAGCTCTGCCATGTGGAGATCCCAGGATGCAGTCTCAGGTCCCCTGTTAAGGCCCACAGGGCAAGGGGCAAAGCCTCCTGCGGATCACACGTAATGACCATTTGCATATTAGCCTTTTATTATTAAGAATAGAGGCCCATTGCACAAAGAGATTCATGCAATAGGCCTTCCTTCCCTTGGCTTCCAGCACCAGTTTTCCTCCTGCACCCAGAACCCAGGCCTTCGCTCTGGCCGGAGTCTGCCACCTTTGCTCATCTGGTATAACTGAGTCTTGCATGGTTAGAGACAGGTAGATGAGACATCTAGCTCAGATATCTGATGAAGCTTAGTTCTGACTGTAAACTTATCCCATGCCTGGGTTCTTCACTATATGCCATGTCCTGGAATGAAACATTTAAGAAGGCTTCTTCATGAACATGTCTGGTCTGTGTCCATCTGTCTGTCTGTCTCCCTCCCTGTAATTATTTTGGGATCCTCACAAAATGGTGGCTTCAAGGCGGTAGGGCTTCTTAGGAGGCGTCTGTCTTCCCCCAGAGCAAGAATTTCAAGAGATCTTGGTATAAATTATAGGGCTTCTTATGGTCTAACCTTGGAAATAGAAACAATTATACTTCCTCTCATAGGTCAAAAGTAAGTTGCAGTGTCAGCCCATCCTTAGGTAAACTAAGCATATAAAGGACTGAATACTGGAAATTATGGTTCATTGAGGGGCAACATTTGGAGACTACTGCCACAATGATAATTTTCATGTTATAATTAACATGTTTTCTTAAATTTAATGTCAACAACTTAATAATTTGTTTTCCCCTTTTAAATAGTATATGATTTTCTAGCTCTAATAATGTACATGACAAACTATTTAATTTAATTTTTACTAAGATATCATTTATCATGAATTGAATTAAAATTTTACTTTGATCTTGAATTGAATCAGATAGCTCTATACCCACAGAATAAATGTTGAGAAAATATCTGAATATTTAAGTAACTAAGTACTTTAATTAAGACTTGTTTTTCTTAATTTTAAGTTCAATATTTTGTAATGAGTACAATTGCCTTCAAAGAATAGGTAATATGTAAAAATAACCAGAATATCCCAAAGGGATTTCTATTTGCAATGAGAATTGTATTGCTTGCTGAATAAACATAAAATGGGATTGGAGAAATCATTAAGAATTCCTTAGAATAGAAATTATTTGGAATTGAGAATTGATTGTTTCTATTGTGTTTGCTATTATTAATTTATTTTATATCTATTTTTAATTATTTTATCCATGGGTTTTATTTCCATGATTTTATTAAATGTAAAATTATTAGATTGGAAAATATTAACATCACAATTTATTAGAGTTGCTGAAAATTTTCTTTCACCTTGATATGTAAGGACATGCTTACCACAGACATATAAAAAAGATAACCAAGTGAACTAGAATGAATAAGAAGTAAATTTAAATGAGTTCTAGAAAAATGAAATGAGAAATTTTGTGACTATTTGTTATGTTTAAATAAGCAAACTCAAATCTGGCTTCTAGATATTTACATATTAATTTACCATGTGTTAATTTAGTACCACAAAAATACCCTAGGTCATTTTAAAGACACAGTACAAAAAAATACAAAAAAAACCCACAATACAATAAAAATAAAACAGGATATACAATAAGTAGTGCTCTGGCACACATAAACAGATTTGGCATGACATTTAGTAGAATTTAGTTAAGAATTAACTATATGTTGCAGAACCATCAATAATATTGTCTTAAGAACTATTCCCTTGCTAATTTGGGCAAGCAAACTGAGACTAATCTGCAGAAGAAGCAGAATTTAATGCTAACTCTCAGAATAATGGGAGCAACCAAGGAAGACCCCATGTTCATATTAATTTGCCTGGAGATATACAACTGGCATTAGAATTTGAAAATGCAACTTACTATATGAATCTACTTATGTAATCCTGACTTGGATATTTACCAGGATTGCCCAAAAGTGCATGTGTGTGTGTATGTGTGCACATGTACATATGTGTATGTATTTATGTGCACGTGTGATCACAAAAATATCAGCAAAAATAGTAAAAGAGATAGAATTAAATTACATGTAAAGAAGCTGTAATATGGGAGAAACTTAGAAAGAAAGATTTAGATTTGAGTTTATGCTCTACAACTTGCTGACAAGGGTTCTTAGATATACTATATAATTTCTTCAAGTTTTGTTTCTTTATCTCTAAAATGAGGATAATCAATTAGAGAGTTTTGATGAGTATTCAGTAAATAAGGAAAGAGCCTTTTTTTTTTTTTTTTTTTTTTTAACTCTAAAGCCCCAATAAAATTTTCTGATACAGAATTCAATTTAAACTTCCATCTGCCATATATAGAACAGTGGTGATATTTATAGTTGCTAAGAAACTGAGTTTGCATTAACATGTTAACACAAAAAACATCAGTGTATCAGCCAATTTCCTTCTGTTACTGAGGGTTTATAATACTGGTTTCTACCAGAAGAATACCTAGTAGAAAAGCTGAGGGAAATGCCTTTATTTTCTAAATGTATTTAGCTGTTATCTTAATAAAGTTGTTATTGCATTGGGTTATTTGCTTTGATTCAGGTTGCTGGGAGTTTCCATTATGAAAATTTAGTTCCTACACAAAATACTTTGTATGGCAGTTGCTTTTCTAATTTAAAAGTTTATCTCATTTTAATACCCCTTCCCAAGCTTCAGGTTTTTTTTTCTTTTAATAACTTTACTCATTTGCAGTTTGTTACTTAAACCAACAGCTGGGATTAGAATGCCAAATAAGAATGACTCAGGTGTTCTTTTGATCTGGACAAGAGGTATACCACCCAATTTCTCTAGAGATCTGCTAAATTTATTAAAGTACAACTTATGAAGTTACTTGGCTAATATGTCCGCAAAAACACAAATAAATTAATATTGAACTCAAAGTCTGGAATTTCTTTTTCCCAGAGACAAAAGAGAAATAAAAATCATGATGCAATTTGTTCTTCCCAAGAGCAAGGAAATACATTACTTTGTAAATCTGTTTCCAATGAAACTTTAATTGCTTTATTTTCTTATTGATTATGGATTAGTAAAAAATTATCTGCACACACTTCTAGACAAAGGAATGTAAAATGAGTAGGAATTAGAATTTTTGGATAGAACTTTAACAATTTGATGTTTTTTAGACTTATTTTAAACTTCACAGCCATCTCCTCTAGTGAAAGTATTGGAATTATGGAAACAAAGATGCTGCTTGCACTTTAATATAACACGGAGGATCTTATTACAAAATGCTGACTGTAGTCTGGAATTAGGGACCAATATTCTGCCTTTTAACTAGCTCCCAGTGGGTGGGTGCTAAAGCCTGCAGATCCATGAGCCACATGTGAGAAGCCAGGATGCAGTCGGTTCTAAACTTAGCTGAACATTGGACCCAACAGGGAACTTTTAAAAATGCTGATGCCTGATCTCTCCCTGCCCCCACTTGGGATTCTGATTTAATTGATGTGGATGATTCCTGGGTATTAGGATATTAAAAGCTCCTCAGGATATTCAAAATTGGAGCAAAGTTTGAGGACAACTGCTCTTAATAAAAAGTGTGTGTGTGTGTGTGTGTGTGTGTGTGTGTGTACGCTACATGCTGGCACATTGGATGGATTAGGTATTATAGATCATTTTTATCATCTTCCTGGTATTTCTCTTGTACAGAATGATAAAATTTTGAAATCATACTCTGATTAAAACTATTGTTTGGTAACCTTTTATTGAATGTAATATAATATATGCCCAGCCATCGTGGCTCAGTGGTTGAGCATCAACCTATGAACCAGGAGATCATAGTTCAATTTCTGGTCAGGGCACATATTCCGGTTGTGAGCTCAATCCCCAGTGTGGAGTGTGCAGGAGACAATGAATGATTCTCTCTTACCATTGATGTTTCTATCTCTCCCTCTTCCTCTCTGAAATCAATAAAAATATATTTAAAATTATATATTTAATATAAATGCATCTAAAAAAGATTGTGAGTGAAAATTTGTGTCCTGAATTTAATTTTATTTAATAACCTGAGGCCCCTTGCAGAAAGATTTGTGCAATAGTCCTTCCTTCCCCAGGCTGCCGGCACCTGTTTTCCTCTGGCACCTGGAACCTGGGCTGCAGCAGAGCCAAGCCTTCAACCTTCAGGAAGAGCCTTCAATCTTCAGTCTTCACTCAGGTGGAGCCTTTAGTCTGCACTCCATGTCTGTATATGCAAATTAACCTGCCATTTTGTTGAGTTAATTTGCATACTCACTACTGATTGGCTGGTGGGTGCTAAAGGTCAATTTGCACCTTTCTCTTTTATTAGTGTAGATACACCATTGATGAACAAGCACAGAATAGCACCATTGTTTTTAATGATTGTGAAATATAAATATTTCATGATCATACTAATCTTATAATATTAGGCATTTAGGAGAGTGTTTTCTTTTAATTCTAAAATGAATAGGATGGTGAATATTATTCATTATATATTTTTGCACTTTTCTTATTGCCAAGAACAATAGAGTACCAAAGTTAGATAGTAGTAATCCAGCCTAGTGGGCAGGCGTATTTAAATCACTGATATTGGCTGAAACTGGTTTGACTCAGTAGATAGAGTGTTGGTCTGCGGACTGAAGGGTTCCAGGTTCAATTCCAATAAGAGCGTGTACCATGACTGCAGGCACACCCCCAGTAGGGGGTGTGCAAGAGTCAGCTGATCAATGATTCTCTGTCATCTATGTTTCTAACTCTCTATCCCTCTCTCTTCCTCTCTGTAAAAAATCAATAAAATATAAATCACTGATACTGTTTCAAATTTCCTGTGCATGGAGACAATAAAAGCAAACTGTCCTCTGGTCAGCTTTATTATTATTGTAAATTCTCAGCACACAATCCACCTCTTTATTGCCTGCAATCTGGACATACTGTTCCCACTATTCTGGCTTTGGAATAAATCCTAAGGCATTGCCTTATAAAAAATTTTCAAAATTACTGTGTGGAAATATATAAACTTTCCTAGGAATATATATATATATATATATTCCTATCTACAATAATAAAAGAGAAACATGCAAATTGACCGTACCTCCGCTACACCCACATGCCATGCCAACCAGCCAATCAGGAGCAAGTATACAAATTATCCCAACAAATATGGTGGTGGCCATGGAGCTGGAGAGAGCAGGAGGCTTGGATTGCCCTGAAGATGAAGGAAGCTAAGCTTTCTGCCCACCCTGGCCTGACCTGGACTCCACTCAAGGCTACAAATTTCAATTATAGTAGGCCTCCACTTGGGTTGCCGGGGGGTGTGGCTGGCCTGCAAACCACCATGGGCCCCTCGCCCAGGCCACCCCATGCCCCAAGGGAACCCCCACCTGGTAAGAGACACCCTTAACATTAAAACAGCCAGTCCCCACCCATGTGCCAGGACTCTATACTAATAAAAGAGTAATATGAAAATTGACTATCAATCTAACACACAAGATAGCTACCCCCATGTGGTCAAAGATGGCCACCACAAGATGGCCAGCAGGGGAGGGCAGTTGGGGGGGACCCAGGCCTACAGGGGGAGAAATTGGGGGAATCAGGCCTACAGGGAAGTGCAGTTAGGGGTGACCATGTCTGCAGGGGAGGGCAGTTAGGGGTGACCAAGTTGTCAGGGGAGGGCAGTTAGGCATGCGCTCTGATTGGGAATCCAGCCCTGACTTCGTAGCTCATAGGTCCATACTCAACCAATGAGCCATGCCAGTTGGTCAGAGGTGATTATTTTTTAAGTACAGAAGTTAAAATTTTTTATGCAATTTGACCCATCAATGTTTCCTTATTGTTTCTTCTGGAGGTGTGGAGTCATCTTCTATACCAAGTATATATAATTAACCAACTGAGGTTTTTATCCAGAACTCTCAAGGTTTATGTTTTCCTTTAGCTATTTAATTCATCTGAAATAATTTTGTTGGTTGGCATTTTATAGAGAAGTAATTTATAATTTTCTTTCCAAATGTTTACTTGACAAAATAACTATTTATTGTTTATTTCATTACCCAATTATTCGATATCATACTTTACTATTACTTAATTCATTGAAAATACTTATATTGTTTCTGAATCTATTTTTCTCTTTGTTCATCAATTGTTTGTGACAATAAGTTTCAATTGTTTTAGCTTTAGAGTACTGTTTAATAGTTAACAATAAAACTCCTCATTTGCAGATAACATCAGTTTTCTAATTATTTTTTAAAGGATAATTTTTTTTAGTTCATCCAGTATTGTTTTGTGATTTTTATCACTATATTTATAAATTAATATATATGGGTATTGGCAATTGTATATATAGCCATCCAAGAATATTTTATGCATATTAACTTATTTAATTTTTTTTGATATTCAGTAAAATCAGCTATATTTATCTTTTTAAAATTTATATTTATATTTTCTTAATAATATATGTAAAATTGTATATATGAGTGAATTTGACATTATTTTGTGTCTGAGAGAGAGCGGGGAGAGAAAGAGGGAGAAAGAAAGAGAGAGAGAGGTCTTTACCTGGTCTGTGCTAGCCTTCTTAAAAAAAAAAAAAGAGGAACATTCCTTTTGTTTTGTTTTGTTTTCCGTTTCTCTGAAGCTATTCTAATATCTAGTATCAAATTCTTTACAAGTCATTGAATAATATAAATTAAGTTATTTTAAGAACAAATAGGGGCATGCTATATTGATAAGGAAATTGAGGTCCAGAGAAACTGTCTTGCTTAAAAATAATAGCTTTACTAAGTATCAAATGATCAAAATAGAATAGAAATAAAATTAAAGTCAATGGGCTGAACCATACTAACTTCAACTAACTTGTAATTAGTTATGGACATAAAATGAACATAAATGAAAAATTCAGGTAAAAACTCAAGATAGCTCATGGTGGAAGATATACAGATATAATAGGAATTAATAGTCATTGAACTTATATATCACTGTATTAGTTAGCATTTACTAAATTAATGTGTTTGTTCATTATAATAAGAAGCAGAATCATGAGAATGTGCTTATTTTTTTTGTGAAGGAGAGCCTAAGTTGATTTTTATAAAGCAAGGAGCAGAACAGAAGTAATAGCCCAGTTAAATGCACTATATTTTATTCAGTGATGCTTGGGAATACAAATAGAATCCTGAAAGTGAACACTGGAAATTCTTCCAGCTCAGCAATCTGTGAACAAAAGCCTTGAAACAAGTGTTCAATAACTTTGTATTAAAGCAAGATAATTTCACTTAATGCTTGGCATATTTTGTCTAGTCTTTATTGCTCTGTGCACACTCAGATACACATAGATCATTGCCATCACTACCACCTCACAAGGCACACAAATTCAGGAACATTCACCTTCAAATTTTTGTATCCTGCTTTGCATTACTATACACTCGTTTTTTCTTGCTTTTGAATCTTTATACTTTATTTTATATTTTTTATTTACTTTTTACTCTATCATATATAGATATGTTGTTAAGAAGTACTATGTTTTTACTTTTATATTTGCTAATCATTTGGAAGACATTAATTTTATATTTTTAGCACTTGTAATCATTACATTCAAGTTTAAAATATTTTTTTATCCTAAAATAATGACATAAGGAGAAAGCCTACATGTGCCAAGGTACACTTTATTTCTTTTTCTCCACCAAAATCAACAAGGAAAGTGGGGAAAAAATGAAACATCTGCTTTTAGGAATTAGTCCAAGGCAAAATAAGGCTGTGATCCCTGAGCAAAGGGTAACAAATGAGGTGAGTCCTATAATCTTCTCAGGAAAGGACTGCTTAGGAGAACCTAGCATCTAAGTTGGGTTGAGGGAATGGATAGGATATCAAGGTCTGGGGAGGTCATGGGGGGGTGGGGGTAAAATTTGTGGGGCAGAATACTCGAAAGGGGGGAAGTACACAGGGAAAGAGCTTTAAAATCAGTACAGGGTTCTTTTTTGTATTTTGGGCTGTGTACCAATCTCTGCATGAAAAAGGGTGAAACTCAATGCATCTGGAGAAAAATTGATGAGAATGGAACAATTACTAGGGAATTGTAAGGTGAAAAATTTCCTGAGCTCACTCAGGGCTATTTGCTTGAGTTTCTGTGAGTCAGAGGGTAAACATGGCATTGAAAACATGGAAAATGCAATACAGATTCCAGAAGTATCATCTTTTAGTAGTGGTGCTAAAATAGCTCTGTAGAAAAGGCTAATTTGGACTCACTTTTTAAAAATTAAAAATGAAGATTTTAAAGGATTGAACTGATTAATAATTAATGTAATTGCTTGCCAGAACAAATTCCAATACTCAGTAAAAAAATAGTAATAAATGTTTCTGATTCATTAAAGAATTATTAATATGTGAAGAAGCAGAAAATTGTGATCCATAATGAGGAGGAAAATCAATCAATAGAAACAGAAGTGATAGAGATAATAGAATGAACAGACAAAAACATTAAATAAGCTAATAAATTGTATTCAAATGCTCATAATTTATTGTGAAAATATTAGTAGAAAAATATTAATAAAAAGGAAAATCTAAAAATAAAAAAAAATTCTGAAATAAATTTTTTTACTGGATTGGTTTACAAGCTGACTAAACATTGCAGGATAAAATGTAAAAATAATGTAAGAATAAAATATCAGCCCAGCCCATATATCTCAGCATTTGAGCATAGACCTATGAACCAGGAGGTCATGGTTTGATTCTCAGTCAGGGCTTGAGTTTTGGGGTTCATCCTAGTAAGTGGCATGTAGAGACAGCCAATCACTGATTTTTCTCTCATCATTGATATTGCTATCTCTCTCTACCTTTTCCTTCCTCTCTGAAATCAATAAAAAATATATTTTTAAAAAATGTCAATAAACTTGAATAAATAGCAACAGACTTATACGGAGTAAAGCTCAAAGAAAAGTGCTCTGTGATCTGTAGCAGTATATCAACCACTTTAACATATAAATAATTGCAGTCTCAGGAGAAGAAAGACAGAAAAAAATTGGAAAATAATGGCATAGATTTATTCCAATTTTGAGAAAATTAGAAGCCCACAGATTCAGGGAGTTTAAAGGACCTGAAACAGCATGAATACAAGGAAGACTACAATTTCTTGAAAACCTCTGAAAAATAGAAAAACTAAAATGAGCCACATTATTCCCACACAGATACAAGGATAATTGCCATAGACTTCTCCATAGAAATGGAAAGCCAGTTACGATAGAGTAATGACTTTAGAAGGTTGAATGATAGGCAAGGAAAATCTGTCAATACGACATTCTATACTAGCAAAATTATTTTTTCAAGAATTAAGGTCAAACTATGAAAGAAGGTAAATGATTTTAGATCTAAGCCAACAAATGAAAAGTATTAAAAATGACAAATATGTGGATAATTATTTCTAAAAATGTCTCATTTAATTTTGGTCAAAAATTAGAAAGCAAAGACCAAGTTGATAGAATTAAATCAATCATCTCAATAATTACATTAAATATAAATGGTCTGAATATTCCAATTAAAAGTAGATGATCAGATTGGATCAAAAAAGAAAAATTATATACTTTCTACAAAAACAAAATACAAGACAGATAGCTGAAAACCAGAGGAGAAAATATACTCCATAGGATTACTAAACTTAAAACTGGCATGGCTTTGTTAATATTGGATAAAGTAAATGAGAGAAAAATAAATATTTCCAGGAATAAAGATAGACATTTCATCATAATAAAATGGTTGGTCAATTTTCAGGAAGACATAACAGACTAAAATATATATGAATCTCATAGAAAATGCTTTAAAGTACATTAAGCAAAGATTTACCCAGCTGAAAAGGGGAAATAGACAAGTTCCCAATTCTAACTGAAAATTTCAACACTTCTTACAAGAGAAGAGATAAAAAAAAACAAATAGAAATACAAAATAGCAGTATATTATTGTACTTGATTTAATTCATATTTATTCAGCATTTCTACCCAACAACTGCAGAATATACAGGAAAAGAGCAAATTAAATCCAAAGCAAATAAAAGCAAATAAATAATGAAGATAAAGTAATAAATAGATCATGAGTCGCTTAACAAAAATAGTACAGAAATGCCTATTCATTGAAGACATCTGAGGCTGAAAATTCACTAGTAACTTATAGAGGCCAAATATCTTAAGCAAATCCTTTCAGGCAATATCTAGATTATTTTTATTTTTCAATCTCTCACAACATCTGCAATAGTTCTGTGAATGTAGTGGCTGCTTAATAATGTCTGTTAAATTGAATCATATTATGTCATTATGCATGTTTTACTAATACCATCTCTGAATGCATCAATTTTGGAAATGCATCCACTATGGAACTTCTGCTTTTTTAGAATTAAAAAACCAGGTTGTTGATTCTGTGCTATTGGCACCGGTAATCTTTCAAGCTTAAAACTTTACAGACATTAAGAGTCAGTTTCTAGAAATACTCCATTAGCTCAAAATGTGCCAAAAATGATTTAAAATATACACAGACAAAAATTAACTACATGATTATGAAAGCTCACCATTGAAGTTTCCATGACTACTTCTCATCTTTATGGGAAAATAACATAAGAGAGAGGATGTTGGCAGGGTGCTAATAGCATTTTACCCATGATCTGAAATGAGGCAGCTATTTTAAATAGAGTGGGTTCATTTATCTTCTGGTTGAAGCTCCCCCAGTGAATAACAGTAAGTCACTTTGTTGTTCAAGAACAAGTTCATATAGCTTTGTCTGTTGGAGAGCATGGGGCAGTCAGATGGGGCTAATGAATTGGAGATTGATAAGCTTGAATTTGAGATATTTTCCTCTTAGTAATCAAGTTTTTAGGTAAATGGTGCTATCTTGTTGGGTGATTGCAAAATTCATCCCTGGTTCTTCAGTTTAAATATAATTTCCTGAAATAAAGTCTTCTTTAATTTTCAAACTAGTTTTTCTCCTCTGTCTTATAGTTAGACAGATCTCTGTTTTTCCTCTCAACATTCACTAGACCTTTAGCAATCTGCTTAATGTCTGTGTTCTTTTGTTGTATAGATTCTAAATTCCATGAAAGCAGAGATCATGCCTCTTTTGTTAGCTTTGTTATATCCAAAGCCTCTTCTGGTATCTGGAACATAGTATGTTGTCATTAAAAGTTGAATGAATGGATGGATGGATGAATGAATGAGTGAATGAATGAGTGAGTGAATGAATGATTAGGGTGAAGCAATAATATTATTATAGTAGATATCTTAGGTGAGCTCCATCTTGGAGATCATTCGTTCATTTTTTAATCTGGCTTTGGATTTGTTGGTCTGTCTTAATAATTTTGGATTTTTAAATGTATTTTGAAGGCTCAAAGATGGGAGTATTATCAGTGATTTACTTATGTTGAGTAAATCTGAGGTGTAACACAAAAATATTTTTCAAAAATCTACCATATAATGATTAAAATTCAGTAGTTATAATAATTGCATATGATTTATCATCCATATAATTTTTATATGTGAATTCTGTCTATATTATAAGTTATTGTTGCCAAAACTAGCTTCCAACATTTTATAAACATCTTCCTCCTATTCACAGCAACTACTCTGATACTGTGTTTCCCCGAAAATAAAACATCTTTCGAAAATAAGACCTACTTACAGGTTTCCTTCTGAGTGAAATATAAGGCATCCCCCGAAAATAAGGTCCCCCCTAGGCTCTGACTTCTCTAAATACAATCTTTCCAACATGATTGCTATGGATGAAACTGCAGTGTTTATGGGCCAATCATCTCAAACAACAATTGAACAGCAGGGTACCTTCTTAATGTACATTCCTCCACTGCTTACGAAAGTGCACGTTTCCTGTATTTTGGCAATTCATCTGGATGGCACTAAAATCCCACCTTTAATCATTTCTAAGGGCAAGAAGGAAAAGATTGAACGTGTTTTGGGCGTTTTCATTCTTGAAACTGAAAAAGCCTTGGACACAAAGCAGTTATAAGGAAGTGGGTCGATTTAATGCTGCCCCTTGTTATGCCAGGGAGCCAAAGAGGTCTGCTAGTCTGGGATGCAGCATTCACTGTGCTGAAGACATGAAGACATTTCTTCACAAAAGAAAAATAGATCAGATAATGATTTCCACAGGAATGACGGCCTATTTCCAGAGTCTTGATATTGCAATAAATAAGTCATTCAAAGGCAATTTGCGCATGGAAATTAATGACTACATTGAAAAAAGAATGGAGAGAAATCAGCGTGGAAAGTTTGTGCAACCTAAATTGCAAGAAGTTGTTGTGACTTGGGTGAAGAATACATGGGAGAAAATCACTGACAGTTGCATTGCAAATGCACTGCGAGCAGGCTACCTTGACAAGAAGTACTCATTTAAAGACAGTGCTATTGCTAAACATGAGAGATTTGGTTGGTCCACTGATTCTGAAAGAAATGGAGTCACAGGAAATTCAGGAATTGGATTGTTATGATGATGTTCCAGAAGATGATGACATGATTGTCATTGAATAAATGAGTAAATTCTTGATACTGTAGGATTCACAGTTTGTCTGGTTTGTGTTGACAACTACCGTACTACCGTACCGTATACAGGTAATAAATTTCCTTTATTTTCATTTAACAATCAAAGTGTACCGTATTCTTCTTCATGGAAAAATAAGACATCCCCTGAAAATAAGACCTAGCGCATCTTTGGGAGCAAAAATTAATATAAGACACTGTCTTATTTTTGGGGAAACAGGGTAAAATAATAAAAATCATGTATAAAGCAAACTCTTCAGGCAATTATAATGTATTAATTAAGCTCTTAGTAAGTTCACTTACAATTTTTTTTAATTTTAAATTTATCTTTATTGTTGAAAGTATTACAGACTCCTTCTCCCCCCTTGCCTGTTCCCCCCCCCCCCCATGCTCTCAATCACTTCCCAGCCTTTCACCACACTATTGTCTGTCCATGGGTTATGAGTTTATGCATATACATTTTTTGGTTAATCTTTTCCTCTCTGCCCCCACCCCCCAAGCTCTGAAATATGTCAGTCTGTTGCACGCTTCAGTGTCTCTGGATCTATTTTGTTTGACAGAATATTTTGTTCATTAGATTCCACATATTCCTTTAAAAAGAACTGTAAGCATAAATTTAGGACTCTCTGGTATAGCAAAGAAAAGTAAATTTCTGTCAATCATGGAGAAACTAGCTAAGAAAGATTTTAATCATTTCAGGATCCCTGCAACATTCTCCTACTTATTCTGAACAGTCCCATGGTAACACTCAGCATGAGTTTATGCTAGACTCTTCTCAAATTAGAAAAGTCTTGGGGATAGAAAGTAGTCTGTGGCTGAGGAACATAAAAGTTTCCCAGCATTGGCTCAATGAGGCACCTTAGTTCTTGACTAATTAATAGCCCCTTTACAGATTAAAAGCCTTGGACCTCCCTCCTGCCATTGGTGCATGCACAATCTCTCTGGTCCTTGCACTGTGCTACTTCAAAGGCAACGAGGGAGTTTGCCCAGTACCTAGAATAAGTCCCATTACTTGGCATCTTGGCATATATTTACCAGCCAAAATACTTACTATGTCATATTGAGAGAAACCCCCCCCCCCAACAACCATGGGTAAAATATGCAGAATATATTGTAAAGACATAAGTGTAGTCTTACGCACTGCAACATGCCTTGATTTCAGGGAAGCAAATATTATATATTTATAGGGGCTTTTCTTTTGACCATCCTAGTCTAGCTAGAATATAACTAAGAACTCTAAAGCCATAGCTTAAAAAATACAATGGAAGGATGGAGCCAGAACCAAGAAATGTATCTTCGTAGGCTAGTGCTGGGAGAACTTGCCTAGTGGATAGTTTCTGGCCCCCTAGAATACACTTGGGAGTAAGGACAATGTTAAATTCAGCCCACTGATTTCCCCAAGGCAGCATTTAAGAATTTCCCACTTTAATTAATACATACTGCTAGAGTAGGGGTGTCGAACTCAATCAGAGAAGGGGCCAAAATCTAAAATCCAGCCTAAATCGCGGGCCGAATGGTTTACTGAACAGTCATAAACTGTCATTGTGATGGAAACGCAGCGGAGTGCAGTGATGACAGCGTGGTGTGGGCCACATTGCAAGGCCTGGTGGGACGGATTTGGCCCGCGGGCCTTGTGTTTGACACATGTGTGCTAGAGTCTCTAGGTGCTACAAAATTCTACTGGGATATCTGGCAATATAGTTTTAATGTCATTATGAAGGAAAAAAAAAGAAAAAAGAAACCTAATTCTTGTTAATGCTATGTGGTGGGCATTGTTAGTTAGGGGAGAAACTATTGTTCCACTGGTGCTGACAGCAGCATTACAGTGTAGGTGTAAATGCCCATTTTCAGAACAGGATGAGGCTCAGAGATGTGTCTAATTTCCTACTACAGTTAGGAACCTCGGAAAAGCATCCAGCCCTCTTTTGTTTCAAAATGCACATTTTCCTCATACAACCTTGCTGCTTAGGAATCACGCAGAAGAGGTTGGTAAGCGCTTATGTGGTTTTACCAACAGGATCATAAAAGACTGAAGATCTTTGTAAGCTAAGTGAAATATATTGCCCTTTATGTTCTTATTGGCTAACATTGGTAATTTTGCCTGAATCTCTGCGTATAATAGGACTATAATAACATCTTAAGTTTTTATTATGTACACGTGCTTTAAAGTTTTTGTTGTTATTATTCACAGCTCCCTTCCCAATTATATTTCTTCCTTTAGTGGTCTCATTCATTTCTGTGGTTTAGATGAACATTCGATGCTTGATAACTCTCTAATTTATGGTTCTCATCCACTGGCCTCTTCGAGGGACCAGATCCATAGTGTCAAATGACTACTTGTCCTACTTCAGAAGAAACTTGACATCAATATATTTCACTGAACCAATTTCAAATGAGAGAATTATGAGTGACAATACAATGAAATTAAATTAGGAGCATGTCTCTATTTTTGCTTCTCTGTAAACATACTAGAAATTGCTTTGCAGAGCTTAAAAAAAGTTTTTAAAAGGTAGTACCTTGAATATAATTTTTCTGTTTGGCATCAGTTGTAATGATTCAACTTACAAAAGAGAAGGACAGATGAGTTTGGGGATTTTTTTCTCCATTTTATATAGCACTAGGAAGTAGAAGACTAAAATACATTATATAGAATGCATGACTTGGGCACTTAATGTAAGGTGAGATGAAAAGCTAGCAAAAAATGTCAAATGTGACTTGTACGTTTCAGTTTAATGAGGAAAAGGAGAATCTTAGAGATTTATGAGTATATTAAATTGATGAGGTTGGAGAGAGAGAAAGGGATTATAGGAAATAAGATATTAGAATTGTTGTTGTAATTTGGAAGCCATGCACACATTAGCAGTAAAGGAGTGTAGTTTTTAAATTGAATAGTAAAGAGATATAACATACAAGGTCTATAGTGTTCATACTTCCTGTCATCATAAACTGATGCTTTTATAACTATATTCTCTTTCTTAGATGAGTTAATCCAGAATGAAGTCTTACTGTTCAGTCATGCCTTGAACTTCCTGTTTTTCACTTCTGTAATTAGTGACTTATTAAGGAGCCATTAAGATAATTAGCAGGTATTAACTACAATTGTAGCTGAACATTGTGTATTAGTTCCATCATGTTTGCTTCTCTTAAATATGAAGGCTATTTAACATTATAAATCAATGTTACCTCAATTAAGAAAAATTAAAAAATAGGAATAATACACAAAAACTGCTATTGAAGATTGAAATTTTATTAGGTAGTTTAATCAGCAGGTATCATTTTATCCTCAGATTAAATAGTAGTCTGCTATGTTATGACATGAGATAGATTGCATTTTTAGCAAAATTGAAAACATATTGAATGGTTTGATATGTTGATAATTTACATTCATTTAGTTGAAGGTAATTAGTACCTTTTCAGGCAGATCTATTCAAATACTCAAAAATTTGTGAATGGCATACTATCTATACTAATAAAAGGGTAATATGCTAATTAGACCAGGAGACCTTCCAGGAGACCTTCCAGACTTCCTTCTGGACAAAGCCATGGTGGTGGGGCCAAGGTAGAGGCATGATAAGGCTAGGAGGGGAGGGCAGTTGGGGATGATCAGGTTGGTGAGGGGGGGCAGTTGGGGGCTAGCAGGCCAGCAGGGTGGCCAGTTCGGGGTGAGCAGACTGGGGAGGGACAGTTGGGAGTGAGCAGGATGCCAGTGGGGGGCAGTTGTGGGTGATTAGGCTGGCAGGGGGCCAGTTGGGGGCAACCAGGCCAGCAAGGGGGGGAAGTTGAGGGCAAAAAGTCCGGTGGAGGAGGGCAGTAGGTGGCAGGCAGGCAGGTGAGCAGTTAGGAGCCAGCAGTCCTGGATTGCGAGGGGGATGTCCAACTGCTGGCTTAGGCACAATCCCACAGGGCTGACATCCCCAAAGGTCCCAGATTGGAGAGGATGCAGGCCAAGCTGAGGGAACACCCGCCAACCCCCACCCCGTGCACAAATTTTGTGCACCGGGCCATTAGTATTTTATAATTGTCCAATTCCTTGGTTTGCAGATTAACAATCTATCATTTCTAGCTGGAGTTATGTGATGTACATTTGGTAAGATCTATCATCTATTAATTAATACATTCATATCTTAAGGTCAGTTTACCTTCGCTACTACTTTTTAATTAATAGTAAAAGAGTTGATACCAGCCAAGATATCCTTAAAGAGTTCTCAGCTTGACTAAACTTTGTTTATTTTTGTACCTTTCTATTTATTTAGGCTTTTAATTTTATTAAGCAATATTGTATAGTTTCAGTATACAGGTCTTATACATACTTTGTTAAGCATATCCCTAATTATTATTTAATTGATGTTATAATCTCATTAATAATTCACAGTGATTTATTGCTAGTACTTAGAAATAGTATTGATTTTGTATATTGTTTTTGTATTCTTAGGATTTTTCTATGTATACAATTATGACATTCTATAAATAAAGACAGCATTCAAATGTGTTTGCTCTTATGTTTCTTGCATTGTTTCATTGCCTGTGACCTCCAATACCATCCTGACTCTAAATGGATGAAGCCAGCTTGACTAAACTTTAGACAGGTTTCTTTCTGACCTCTCTTTTCTTAGAGCATTCACTTTAGAAAACTTGTAATTGTACATCCCTTCTCTGTCTCTTTGAGATGTAAATCTTGTACAACCAACAGATGTCTTCCTCAAAGACTGGGAGCAACCCTTTGGAAATAGCGCCTCTGTCTCCCCTCTCTGTGAGATGGTAGGAGCCTAACTCAGTTAATTCCAACCAGCAGAGATGGCCTAATTACAGGTGACACCTGATATTCTCTAGCAGTTAACTACCTCACCCAAGCTCTTAAAAATATGTCTCTTCTGCCTTTTGTTTAAGTTGAGTTCAGTCTCCCTCTTCTATTGCTATAATTTCTTTCCTCTATTAAAAAAAAATAATAATCTTAAATAAAGTCTTCCTTGTCTTTTTAGCTGGTCTGTTGATTTTTTTCTTTTACAATACACATCACTAATAAAGCACATAGAAAGTATCAGGCCTAGATGTAAGTTTCTTCATATGTTAATTAATTTGAATTTGTAAAAACCCTATGAGATAGGTACTGTTGTCATCCCCACCCATTTTAGCTCATCACATGGAGGTGAAATAACTTTATCAGGGCACAGTTGAAAGAAAACTGTCTTTTAGAGTCTCCCAATCTTCATCCCCAGAAACACCCAAAAATCCAGCCATTCTTTTATCTTTCAGCTAATGTAGTGCTAATTTTTATAGATTTTTGTAATTCATTCACTTGGTTATTGAATATATTCATTCAGATGTATTGACTGCTACTATATACTAGTGCTAGCAATAAAATTCTATCTAATAAAGAGGAAATATGCTAATTGACCATCACTCCCTCACAGTATGGTAGCACTGACAGCCACAAGATGGCAGTGCCCAGTCCCCTTAGCCCCGCCAGAGTGACAGGCATGCGGCATGGCCAGACCTATCCCCAGGCAGGTCCAGCCACTCTGTGCTCCTGCCTCTGGAATCCCCCAGTTCCCTCAGCCTCCCATCCACTAAGGGTTGGCCCGAGGCACAGGCAAGCCTCGAATATTGAACACCCAGCAACGCCTGATGTGGAGGCAAGCCTCAGATGGCAGCTGCCCAGCCGCTCAGGACTGCCCGAGGCTCAGGTAACCAGGGCAAGCCAAGGCTTGTGTTGCCGACAATGGCAGCACCAGAGGTATAACGGGCATTGCCTTCTCCTGATTACTGGGTCGCCTCCCACCCCTGAGGCTCCCAGACTGTGAGAGAGGGCAGGCTGGGCTGAGGGAACCACCTCCAGTGCATGAATTTTCATGCACCTGGCCTCTAGTATTAGATAAGACAGACTTGACTTCTTATTCATAGGACTTATAGTCAATTAGGAAATGGACAAGTAAGCAGCAATTTGAATACTTTCTGATACAGTTGGTAAATGCTACTTTGCAGCATATAGATTGAGCACCAATATATACTTTTAAAAAAAATTAAAATTATTTATTCTCTAAAGTATTATATAAGTCTCCTTTTCCCCCCAATTGACCACCTCCCAACCATCTCCACCCCCCAGCACATGTCCTCATTGCTCCTCTGTGTCCATTGCTCATATGCATGCATATAAGTGTTGGTTGATCTCTTACTCCCTCATTCCCCCCCCCCCCCTTCCCTCATAGGTTGGACAGTCTGTTCGATGCTTCTATAACTCTAGTTCTATTTTTGTTTATCAGTTTATGTTGTTTATTATATTCTACAAATGAGTGAGATCATGTGATACTTATCTTTCTCCAACTGACTTGTTTCTCTTAGCATAATGCTCTTCAGTTCCATTCATGCCATTGCAAATTTATAGGGAACTCATACAACTTAACAAAAGGAAGATAAACAACCCAATCAAAAAATGGGCCAAGGATTTAAATGTCATCTTTTTGAAAGATGATATACAGAAGGCCCAGAGATATTTGAAAACATGTTCAAAGTCACTAATCATCCAAGAGATGCAAATCAAAACAACAGTGAAGTACCATGTCACGCTTGTCAGAATGGCTATCATCAACAAATCAACAAATGACAAATGCTGGCCAGGATGAGTAGAAAAAGGAATCCTCGTGCACTGCTGGTGGGAATGCAGACTGATGCAGCCACTGTGGAGAACAGTATGGAGTTTCCTCAAAAAACTAAAAATGGAATTCCCATTTGACCCAATGATCCCACTTCTAGGAATATATTCCAAGAAAACAGAAATACCAATCTGCAAGGATATATGTAACCCTATGTTCATAGCATAATTTTTTTGTTTTTACAATAGCTAAGATTTTGAAACAGCCTAAGTGTCCATCATCAGATGAGTGGGTTAGAAAACCATGGTGCATCTACACAATGGAATACTATACTTTTGAGACAGGAAGAGAATAGAATACTATACTTTTGAGATAGAAGAGCACTCCAGGGAAATGACCTAAATCAAAGGCTGAGAATTAAAGCAAAGAAGAACAAGCTAAGGTGAGTGTTCTAGGCTGAGAAAAATAGCATATTCAAATAAAAATATCACAATCAGTGCCTAGAAGCAAGAGCAAGCTGAAAACATAGAAGGAATTAAAACCATAATATGTGACTGAAATAAACTCTGCATGTGCAAAGAGCTGGACATAATGGTGAAGGAGAGGGTAAAGGTTTAGTGATAAATGAAGGTACTTTTATGACAGAAATGTGAGGCGATATTAGGGATTTAGGCTTGATCACAGAGTAACAGATAACTCTTTGAAGAATTTTATGCAGAGTCAAGACCATATTTGTAAATTTTTGACAACTCTAAGTATAAATAAATAAAAAAATATATGTATAATAATATTTAGGTACAGATTGCATAATAGCTACAATTCTATATTTTTTATTTAAGAAAAGAACTTTATGTATTAAAAATATGTTTTTATTGCCTGGCTGGTGTGTCTCAGTGGCTGAGCATCAACCTGGGAGATAAGAAGTCATGGTTTGATTCCTGGTCAGGGCACATGCCTGGGTTGCAGACTCCATACCCATTGTTAGGCATGCAAGAGGCAGCCAATCAATGATTCTCTCTCACTCTTGATGATTCTATCTTTCTCCCTCTCCCTTCCCCTCTAAATTTTGAGAGAGAGAGGAAGGATGAGCAACAGAAAGATAGAAACATCCATGAGAGAGAAAACTCATCAATTAGCTGCCTCCTGTACGCCCCCTACTGGAGATCGAGCCCACAACCCGGGCATTCGCCCTGATCTGGAATGGAACTGTGACCACTTAGTTCCTAAGTTAATGCTCAACCACTGATTCATACCCATCAGACAAAAAAAGAACTTTTAATAGAAAAGAAAAGGATCTATTTTAAATGCATCTCTTAGTTTATTTTTATATATTGGTTGCACCTTTACAAAGAATACAGATTACAAAGACATCTTGTTAAATAAATAGTACCTGGAAAAATGTGCATCTAGTTATTGGCTCAAATTCTTCCCACTGCCTATTACCATTTCCAGTTGAAGTAGTTAATGCTACAATTAGCTTCAACCATGCATGTACATTTTTACAGCACTCTTTCAGAACAAGGGCCTTTGGCAAGCTAAATGTTCTGTTCATGTTATAAGAGGCCACAAAGTGAAACAGTACTGTTTTACATTTTGAGATCATTTCCTAATTGCTTCTAATTATGTTGCTATTGAATAAACACTATTCTTTTATAGTGTTTTTAATAGACATGGTGTAGTTGCTTTAGATCTATTAATTATAAATAAAGTATGTATAAAAAATGTCTCAAAATATCTTTAACATTCTAAATGGTTCCTATTTGGCTAAAATCCAAGATAGAACTGAAATGGGGGAAAAAGGGAGTTGAAGTTTTAATATTTTGTATTTCATTAGATTGTATTTGATTAATCATTTTTCTGCTAATTTTAATTGATTTAAATGGAATTGCCTGAGTGTTGCAGTGCCAAACGGAAGGGTTGAGAATGAAAGTTCAGATGCCAAATCAACTATAATAATTTTAATCAGAGTTAATTGATGTCAGCTGTGGGGCCGGTGTGCTATTTTTTGCATTTATGAAGAAAGGTGTTTTACAATATTTCAATAAAGAAGCTGGAAATGGTTGCCAGTCATTAAGAGTCTATGAATAGGGGCATGCTTTGTGTTTATTGTACAGAGAAAAGTCTTAAGTGCCTCAAGTGCTAGAGTATAATTTGTATTATTAATGAGACATTTTAGTTCTTTCATAATTGCATAGGTGCAATTAACAGACCAACTATCTAGTTTTATGACTGACTTTAGGAAAATATTATAGATCTTCTAGATGATGCCATGTATTAATCCATTACAACACAGGATTGACACTTCTTAAAAGTCCAAATCCAATACTACTTCTTCCCTAAATATTATTTCTGAAAATTAATTAGTATGATTATAATTAAACTCATTCTAATTTAAAAAAATATATTTTATTGATTTTTTACAGAGAAGAAGGGAGAGAGATTGAGAGCTAGAAACGTCGATGAGAGAGAAACATCGACCATCTGGATCTTGCACACCCTCTACTGGAGATGTTCCCGCAATTGATGTACAGTACATGCCCTTGACCGGAATCGAACCTGGGACCTTTCAGTCTGCAGACCGATGCTCTATTCACTGGGCCAAACCAGTCTTGGCTAAACTCATTCTAATTTTAATTGGCATAAACCTGAGCTGACCACAAAATAGTCCTTTAAGTACACACCCATATACACACAAAGAGTATACTCATGTGTACACAGACAACATACACATGCAATATTCACATACACTTAATACTCATGCATATCCAAAAGAATTCCTAAATCAGTTTTAAAATATTGTAGTGGTTGTTTTGATTATTATTTCTTGTAGTATAATTATATAATCAAAACAGCATGGTATTGGCTCCTTTGTAAAAAACATACAATGAGGAAAAAAAAGTCTCATCAATAAATGGTGCTAGGAAAATTAGAAAACCATGTGCAAAACAATAAAACTAGACTATTTGTCACCATACCCAAAAAATAAACTTAAAATGGATAAAACACCTAAATATAAGACCTGAACAATACATTATATAGAAGAAAACATAAATACTAAACTTATAGATGCTGGTCTGAGAGATGATTTTATGAATTTGATCTCAAAGCCAAGGTAAGTAAAAGCAAAAATAAATGAATGGGACTACTAGTATATCTAACTAAAAAGTTTCTGAGCAGCAAAAGAACTGGTCAACAAAAAGGTTACCAACCAAATGGGAGAAGGTATTTGCAAACATTGCTTCTAACAAAGGATTATTTTGCAAAAGAACTCATTCAACTCAACAACAACAAAGAACAAATAATCCGATTTAAAATGGGGAGAGGACCTGAATAGATACTCCTTTCAAGAAAATATACAAATGGTCAACAGATATATGAAAAGATGCTCAACTTCATTAGCTATTAGAGAAATGCAAATCAAAACTAAAATGCCATACCATCTGTTAGAATGACTATGCCCAATTTATTGTCTACCTGCTATATCCTTAGCATTACACTACATTCTGAAGCAGAGTGATAAACCAACACTGTCCCTGCTCTTGCAGACTTACTAAAGGGGAATGCAAACCATAAACAATACCTGTAGGATATAATTATTAAGTTGATTAGTACTGTGAAGTAAAGGTACATATTTCCACACACACAAAATTGATGGAAGTTTCTAATTTATATTGGGAGTCACTTCAGGAAAAGTGATTATTTGAATGTGGGGTCTGCAGGAAGAGTAGCAGTGGCAAGCAGAAAAGGAACAGAGTTTCAGGCATAAGCACAAAAGAGGAGTCTATGGGAATTTGAAGAACTGAAAGAAGGCTGAGCAGGACCAATTGGCAGAGGGGACTGGAGGACTGTGTGAAAAGTAATGACTTTCTCCTCCTCCTTCTCTCACCCCAGAGTACTGTGAAGTCATCAAAGGGTTCTGTGTAGGGTGACAAGGAGTTTGTTTATGTTTTAAATTGATGACTCAGGCACTGCATTGGAAATGGATTAAGGGAGGGAGCAATAGTGGAAATGATTAGGAGGATATTGCAGTGATTCAGGAGAAAGATGCCGGTCCTTGGGCTTGTCTTATCATATTAAAGATGGAGAAAAGTAGACAGGTTCTAAATTTATCTTGGAAGCAGAGTTAGCAATACTTGGTGATTGATTAAATGCAGTGTGTAAAAGAGAGGCTGGGGTCTTACAGACTTCCTGAAGGGAAATGGAAGGTCCTGTGGTTAGCAGGTTTCTGCCTTGAGACGGGAAGACCTGCACCCGTGCTTCTGTTGTTAAAGAGCTGTTCGTGCTGCTTCAGAGTGACCACAACTAACAAAGCGATCCTTGTCAAACACGAGGTGGGGGTCACTGCTCACCTGGAAGCACACGTTGCATCTCTCCAGAAAGGGCAAGTACGGCCCTTGAGACTCAGAGTCAGAGTGAGGCTCTGGTTTTAATGGGAGGTGGTTGGGATTTTCCTACGTGTGGAAGAACTGGAAAAAACTTATTTAGAAATTTGTGAACTAAATAATTTAATATTAAAATGATAACAGAGTCAGTGAGGGAGGGCTTCACATGTTATACCACAATGTGGTAGTGTATGATTCTCATAAATGGATGTGGCCATATTGCATTAAACACAACAGTGTAATCAACATTTCATATTAGTATCTTGTAACTCACTTGTATGAAATCAACTATGTCATTTGAAGAACAGTTCCTAATCCTTTTAAATGTTGAACCTATTCAGTTCATTAATAAGCCCACTTACCACATACATTCACCAACTTGCAAGAAAGAAAATGTGGGAACATTTTAGAATGTTTTCTCCATGCTATTTATGTTCCTATTTACCTTTAATGTTTATTGACCTCAATTCTCCCCCATGTACTTAAATGAGCCCTGTCTAAGATTCTTTGATATTTTGAAATGTATATTGATTTTATAAATCCATGATTCAGAGAAAAACATAGTCTCTTATAATAATGACAAGTAAAACAAACAAAACAAAGTACCTTCTTTTGTAACCAGAAATTTATCCTCCATGAAAACCCAAACTAAATATAAAATTTAATTTACATTTTTGATAGCTGGCCCAGTTATATCTGTAACTCCTTTCAATTATCCCAACTCATAACAATTCTCTCTCAGAAATTACAGTGGGGCTGAAACCGGTTTGGCTCAGTGGATAGAGCCTTGGCCTGCGGGCTGAAAGGTCCCAGGTTTGATTCTGGTCAAGGGCATGTACCTTGGTTTCGGGCACATCCCCAGTGGGGGATGTGCAGGAGGCAGCTAATAGATGTTTCTCTCTTTGATGTTTCTAACTCTCTCTCTCCCTTCATCTCTGTAAAAATATAAATAAAAAATATTTTTTTAAAAAAGAAATTACAATGGGGACAGTCATCTCCGGGAGCACCCACTACACCAGAGCTCTGTAATACTGTTACATTATGATTTGAGGTATTAAACCCTGCATTATTTATGGAGAGCCAGAATTTTTGCCACAAAACACACATCACAGTTTTCAGAGCTTGCAGTTACTCAGATTTTTATGCAACCTATGATCACTTACTATGGTTTGATTTTTTTTTCATCATCAATAAAAATACACATGTTCTGTTCTGTTTTGTTATTAATTATTTATTGCTACTAACATCACTTCGATTTTTGGTTGCTTGACTAGTTCTGCAAATCTCAGATATGTATACATATAAATACATTTGTATTGATGGTAACATGCTCCACAGAAAAATTATTTTGTGTTCCTAAATAAATCATAACTCATGGAACAGAAAGATTTTCCAATTCCCCTGCATTTCTTTCTCTTTACTTTTTTGTTTCTTTTTATCTTGATCCAGTGAATGTCACTGCCACCTTATTAGTTTTGGATAATCCCCCTCTTTTCTTTCAACAACTGAAGACCTGTAAGCACTAAATTGTAATGACTGTTGCACAGCAGGGCCATTTATTCTGAGCCATTTATAAAGAGCACATGGCACAGTGTTCCAATCAATGTGTACAGATAGGGTCAGGCTAATATAGAAGCTTATTAAAATGGCAGGATGTCAATTTAGTTCATCCTTTGTGGAATGTGAGTTATATTTTTGCTATGAAGGTCAAGATAAAGCCTTTGAAAAAATATATATTTTTGAATTTCTCTTATTTTCTTTCATACTTTTAGGAAGAATATTCTGGAAACTTAAAACAAGCCAACTAATCCATATATACTTTATTAGGGAAACTAGCTTTAAACTAACTTAGAATGATTAAAATTTAACTAGTAGTCTAGATGATTAAATTAATAATAAGTTTTAGAGGAGAACATTTAGGTAAAGCTTCAGGCAGTTCCTTGTGTACTATAAGCACACAACCACAATTAATCACCAGTAAAAATAATTCTAATTGATCTATAAAATAACAGAGTTTATTTTTAAGTTATAATTGAGCAGATATACAAATTTAAATAGTACTTTTACAATGCAAAATTAAGAAATGCACTAGATTAGAAATAGAGCAGTTACTTTTGTAGTACAGTAAGGAACATTTATACTGAGTTTCAGTTACAAAAAATAAATAACATTTATTAAAAAACTACTTGTATTTTGATTTGTTTTCAAATTAGAATAGGTACAAAGCATGGTGAGACCTTGTATGTAAATAAACGATGTGGCTAGATATTTAATGGAATTATAATCTGCTACATATTTAGAGCAAGAGGTGGGGCATAAGTAATAACATGATACTAATTGAATTTTTAATGCAGCACACTTTATTATATAGTTTGTGTTAACTTGTTTCAGATTCTGGTACATAAACCACTGATACCCATATTTTTTTGTGCTATTAGATGTGTGCATATTCATATCTATCCAAATTTCTATTTCAATGAAAATTTAGAGGAGAATAGAGAAAACTAAGAAAGATAGGGATTGTGTGAAATAGAGGCAATTACACATTATTCACATCTAAGATAATTCAGGAGATTCCTCTTCCTATTGGTTTTGTTTGTTTGTTTGTTTGTCTGTTTTTTGAAGAAATATATATATATATTTTAGAAGCTAGAAATTTTGCTGTGAAAATAATCTGACATATATTTCTAGATGTAAATAATATAAAAAATTACCCATTCAGTTCTTTAGAACTAGAAATTCTTATATTAGAGAAAATAAAAAAATTTAATAAATCTTTATTGCTCAGATTATTACAGTTGTTCCTCTTTTTTCCCCATAGCTCCCCCCCACCCTGGTTCATACCCCACTCCATGCCTTTACCCTCCTCCACTGCCCTCATCCATAGGTGTACTATTTTTGTGTAGTCTCTTCCTGAACCTCCCACACCCCTTTCCCTCACAGGATTGTCAGTCCACTTGCTTTCTATGCCCCTGCTTCTATTATATTCACCAGTTTATTCTGTTCATTAGATTTTTTATTCACTTGATTTTTAGATTTACTTATTGATAGATATGTATTTGTTGTCACTTTGTTCATAATTTTTATTTTTACCTTTTTCTCCTTTTCTTAAAGAATATCTTTCAGCATTTTCTATAATACTGGTTTGGCAGTGATGAACTCCTTTAACTTTTTCTTATCTGTGAAGCTCTTTATCTGACCTTCAATTCTGAATGATAGCTTTGCTGGGTAATTTTGGTTGTAGATTCTTGCTATTCATCACTTTGAATATTTTTTGCCACTCCCGTCTGGCCTGCATAGTTTCTTGTTGAGAAATGAGCTGACAAATGTATGGGTGCTTCCTTGTAGATAACTAACTGTTTTTCTCTTGATACTTTTAATATTCTCTTTGTCTTTTACCCTTAGCAATTTAATTATGATGTGTTTTGGTGTGGTCCTCTTTGTATTAGTTTTGTTAGGGGTTCTCTGCATTTCCTAGACTTGTAAGTCTATTTCTTTCACCAGATGGGGGAAGTCTTCTGTCATTATTTCTTCAAATATGTTTTCAATAACTTGCTCTCTCTCTTCTTCTGGCACCCCCATAATTCTGATGTTGGTATGCTTGAAGTTGTCCCAGAGGCTCCTTCCACTATCTGCATATTTTTAGATTCTTTTTTCTTTTTTGCTTTTCTGGTTGGGTGTTTTTGCTTCTTTGTGTTTCAAATATTTGACTGCTTGAGATCCTCTAATCTGCTGTTGGATCTCTGTATATATTATTCTTTATTTCAGTCAGTGTGTGCTTAACTTCTAGCTGGTCCTTTATTATTTATCGGCGATTTCTAGAAAATCCTTGAAAAACCTTATAACCATGGTTTTGAACTCTATATCCTCCACTTCTTTCATTTGTGACCTGTTTCTTTGTTTCCACATTTTGGCTGCTTCCCTATGTTGATAGAGTGGCTTTGTATGCTAGGTGTCCTATAGAGCCCAGTGGCTCAGCCTCCCTGGTTACCTGAGGTGGACACTCTTGGTGTACCCCTTTGTGGGCTGTGTGCACAATTTTGTTGTAGTTAAGCCTTGATGGTTGGTGATATCAAAGAGAATTTTTTTTAAATATATTTTATTGATTTTGTACAGAGAGGAAGGGAGAGAGATAGAGAGTTAGAAACATCGATGAGAGAGAGTCATCGATCAGCTGCCTCTTACACACACCCTACTGGGGATATGCCTGCAACCAAGGTACATGCCCTTCACCGGAATCGAACCCGGGACCCTTCAGTCCCCAAGCCGACGCTCTATCCATTGAGCCAAACCGGTCTCGGCTCAAAGAGAATTTTTTTAAAAGAAGTCTACAAATATAGTTTAAAAGATTGATTTTGATAAATGAGGATATAAATGACTTCAAAAGGAAAATGTGTGTACATCAAATTCATTCAACACTATTGAGAACTATTATAAAAGAAGTTAGTTCTCAGAAATATATTTCACCTATTTTGCTAGGAAAGTGAAGCTTTTTATATTGTCTGATAGGGAATATTTTTCAGTTTTACAATATTTCAGGCAGCTCTATTAACTACACAATTGACACTTTACAAAAAGGCCTTTTTCTCTTACTCATTTCTAAATATCAGTGCCTACAAGGGTTATACTTAACATATTTGAACAGTAATTTTTTATGGATTTTTTTGGCTCATTTATCCTTCAAAGTTACCTAAGAGTAGATCTAGTTTAGTGTATCAGTGTGATGTCCTTGCTAAGTAAAGCAAAGACTAAGATTTATTTTTTACTGCTACCATTACACCTGGAAAATAACTGATCCTCTCCCAAAGAATTTGAAGTTCAGTATGTTGGGTTTGCTGTTATTGTTTTGTTTAAGCAATAAAGTAAAAAGGTTATACACTGTACTATCAAACTCTATAATTTGCCAAAGCAGTGGGTAATAATTGTTCAAAAAGTATGAAATAGAGCAATATGCCTTTAAATCAATAATGCATAGATTATAGCATTTCAAAATCAATGTAAATTTATATAGCAGTGATGCCTTTGAAATAAATAGTGTTAACCAACATGATGGTATTTAATGGATTAAAATCCACTTAAAGAGATTAGAATGGCAGTAAAGCATCTAGAAGTAATTTTCATGCATATCTTTTAAAAGTATTCAGTAATTTTTTCTCTGTTTTTAACAATACATTGTGAGTGAGTGACATTAAATGTTTCCAAGCTGTCTTTCTTTCCCCACGACAGTGATGAGGACATTTTAAATAGTGTTTTATTACTTACAGAATTCATGCACGAACCTCCCCTTCCCCAGCCTCCTGCTGCCAGGTCCAGCCAGGAGGGGCCATGGGTGGTTGGCCTTGTTCCCTGGTGAAACTCCCAATTGAGGGGACAATTTGCCTATTAGGCTTTTATTATATAGGATAATAACGTTATAAACGTATAATGAATTACAAAAGTGAGTATATACTTAGAATGAGAAAGAAATCACAATTAATATGAAATTTTAAAAATTTAATTACAAAAATCCAGAAAATAAGCATGATATTTCCCGAATAATTGCATGAAATCTTCAAAAACAGTCTTTCCCCCATATATTTTGTCTGCATATTCTTTGATCAGTTGTTGATGTTACAATTGTTGTTTTTTTTGCCCAGAGAAGAGAATAATGATCCGTTTTTTCTTAACATGTTTGGTGAAAATGTATTTATTTTTGATCACTTATGAGTTCTTTGTAGCTTTGGATATTATTGAATGTCATGCAATTCTTAGAATTGTTTTCAAGTTTGTGAAAATCTCTAAGAGTAAGATTTAGAATAATTTTATTCAGATTAGCTCTGGCTCCATATGTTTCACAACCAGAGGCTCCTCCCTAGCTCTTCGATTGGTCTTCTGTCAGGCCAGGCAGGGATTAGAAGAGTATTCCTGGAAGTCATTTCAATATTGGAAGAGGCAGCAATAATCTAGTTATGTACAAAAGTAATAAACCATATTTTAATCATTGTTTTTTTACTTCTTTTCCCACAGACTGAATTCAATGAGATTAGGAAGTATGATATGTTGTTCATTTCTGCACCCGAAGCACAAAATGTAATGTCTGGTAGAGTGTGATCTCAAGTAGTTTTTGAATGAACAATTAATTGAAAGTTTAGTCCTGATGTGTAGGTTAGTGATCAACCTACTAAAACCTGAATGTATACATGGGTGAGAGAATAGGGTTTTCATAAGAACATGCAATTCAAAAGCAAAGGCAGCATATTATTTTTCTTCTTAGTTTATTGACAACTTGGTAATGCTAAGCCTACTACTTCTTTTCTTCCCTTATCATATCTTGGTGAAAACCATGGAGTATATAAAATAAGTTAAGTCACTAAAACATGATAAATCAGAAAGTAGCGAAATAAACTCAATATATTAAGAATAATTCACAATTTGGAAATAGAGAGTGTGGAAAAATTGATGCAATATCTAAGAGGACCCATTGTACTTGAGAGAAAATTCATGCTTTGAGCAGTTCTGACTCAATAAAACTTCATTATTGATGATGATGATTATGGAAAAAGATATCATAGTCAGAGAAAGTTTAAAGTGTTTGTTAAAATTCATATTTAAGAAATAACAAATTTACCTGTGTGTCTACCTCACTAAATGTATCTTTTTCTCTCTCTCTAAAATATGTACATACATATCAATCTAAAAAGAGAATAGTGGATATTTAATGTTTTATGTTTATTTATAAGTAGGCAGAACATCTTTATTAAATTGATTTTCTCAAAGTAAATATTTTCCTTTCCTCCACTACATTTTATTTATTACCTAAATTTCTATTAGCCTACCCTTGGAGGGTAAGTGCTTGTTTATTGATATTGTCCATCTGCCTAACATTCCTAAGTGTTGTCACCCAATTTTATAACATGACTTACCTCATAACATGGCTAACTAAAACTCATTTAGATATTTTATATTTGTGTTTGATATAGCATATGGTGGTGCTTACAGGTTATTGTCATAATTAAAAATAATCTTTTATCTCAGTTTTCCCTAAATAGATTTTCCCTAAATAAAATCTTTCTGATTTCTACATAAAACATTCACACTAAATTTATAGAATTCTGTAATAGAATTCTGTTGAGGTTAATTTAATTAAGAACTCTAGTGATCACCAGGAAAAGTCAAAATCATATAGCACTGCATTTTAACTGAAATATTTTGACACATTTCTCCTTTGAAGTGTCTTCTTGGCTTTTTCTCCCAATGGGAGGTTTTCTCTTCCTTACTCTTTTTTTTTCACCCAGCGTCAAAGTTCAAAATCCTTTTTGTCCCTTGGTTCTTTAAGAGAAATCTCAATAACAACCCCTCTGAGTTTTGCAGTTTTTTTTTCAGCTCTGATATGGTTTCTACCCATCAGAAATCTTACTGAAGTAAATTTTTTGTAAAGCCAATATGTCCCTCCAAGAAATATTTCCATATCAGCTACTGGAAAAAAAAAAAAAAAAAAAAAAAAAGGTCTGTGTTTGCAACTAGTTAAGATGTACTAGAGTTGTTACTGCCCACTGCTTATGATCTATCAGGAAGCTGAAGTAGAACAATTATTGTATGTTTATATCCGATCTGAGTAAATCCAGAACATTATGCATCAATATCATTAAAATAGCCTGTACTTTAGTAACAAAAAAAATGGGAGTTAACCTAATAATATTTTGACCCATAAAAGATGAGTGAAAAACATGCATTGAAGTGTTACCAATTGCCATTAGCAACATTCTTTCATAAAACAGATGTCTGTCTGCTTTCTGCTACAGCGTTGTATCTGTGAGATTTGCCATTCCCTGAAATGAATCTTTGCTTTATTATTGCCCCACACTAATGGAAGAAAATGTTAAATCTCAATTTTGTGATTCATGCATGTTGACTATGTGGTCAGTGAAGGAGAAAGAAATCAGATATTTTATGGAACAAGGGCCATCTGTGTATTATTTTAAAACTGGTTAAATGTGGCACAATCTATGGCAAAATGACAGCAGTAAAAGACTTTTGTGTGTGAGGATTGAAAGAAATTATATTTAAAAGTTGGTAATTAATAATTTTCCAAATAGCATTATCCCTCAGCTTAATTTCTACAGACATATTTTAGTCATGGCCACACTAATGGATGAAGGCAACATTGAAAGAGAAAGGCACTTTTGATGATGTCTGCTATTAAAAACCAATATGGTCACTTTTTATATGAAACTTCTGTTAAAAGATAGCTTTCCTTTTTTTTTTCTTAATATGAATTTACTTAAGTATAATATAGTAATGTAAGTATAAAATCAGGTGTTTTGCTGAGTTTATTATATGCAGAAGATAGTATTCTTTATCAGTGAGCTAGCCTTACAACATAAGATCTAATTTTTGATATTGTAAATGACATGTCATAAATCTACTTCAAAAGTTAAGACAGATGCACACAAAAGGTATGTGAAACACAGCTGGAACTAGTGTCTAAAAGGAAGATTGTGTCCCCCAAAATTCATGCTATTGGGTCAATGCAAGAGAGAGAGAGAGCTACATAACCAGACATCCAGAGAGTAATGATCATAGGGAGACAAAGAAATAGCAAGCATACAAAAGAAAATGAGGCATCACCAGAAAAGGAAGTAAATGAAATGAAGGCAGGCAAAATAGCAGAGAAAGAACTCAGATAAATAGTAATAAGATCACTGCAAAGGATAGAAGACAAATTCAATAATATGTGTAAGAACGAAGAGGAAATGAAGAAGAGCCAAGAAAAAATAAAAAATGATGTCACTGCAATAAAGAACTCAATAGAAAACATCAACTGTAGACTGGAAGAAGTGAAGGACTACATCAATGAGCTAGAAGACAAGGTAGGAAAAAATATCCAAGCAGAGCAGCATCTAGAAAAAACCCCACATAACTTAAAAAACAGGAGGAGAGCCTAAGGGAACTTCGGGACAACACAAAACAAAACAGCATCTGCATAATAGAGGTACAAAAATAGAAGAAACTAAGGAAGGAATAGAAAATGTGTTTGAAGAAATGACAGAAAACTTCCTTGTTATAGAGGGAAGAAAAACCTTATCCAGGTCCAAGAAGCTCAAAGAGTCCCAAACATGATGAACCCCAAAAGACCTACACCAAGACACATTATAATTACATTGGCAAATACCAACAACAAAGTAAGAATCTTAAAGGCTGCCAGAGAGAGACGGAAAGTTACTTACTAAGGATCTCAAATCAGACTAGCGACTGACGTCTCAACAGAAACACATCAGTCCAGAAGGGAATGGAATAAAATACACAAAGTCATGCAAAGGAAGGGTCTGAATCCAAGAATACTCTACTCAGCCAGGCTATCAATAAAAATTGAAGGTGAAATAGGAGCCTCAGGCAAAAAAGTACTAAGGGAGTTTATTATACCAAACCAGCAATGGAAGAAATGCTAACGTGTCTGCTGTAGAAATAAGAAATAGGAAAAGAAGGAACACAGGCATAAAGAATAAAAATGGCAACAAACAAGTACCTATGAAAAATAATTTTAAATATAAATGGATTAAATGTCTCAATCAAAAGATATAGGGTAGCTGAGTGGATAAGAAAACAAGACCTATATATCTGCTGTCTATAGGAAACCTACCTCAGGAAAAAAAAAATACACTCAGACTGAGGGGGAAGGGATGGAAAAATGTTTTTCAGGCGAATGGAAATGAAAAAAAAAAAAAAGCTGGGGTAGTAATACTTGTATCTGACAAATTAGATCTCAAAGTGAAGGACATAAAAAGAGACAAGTCACTAATCATCTGAGAATTGCAAATCAAAACAACAAGTTGGTACAATCTCACACCTGTCAAAATGGCTATCATCAACAAATCAACAAATTGAGATCATGTGATATTTAGCTTTCTCTGACTGGCTTATTTCACTTAGCATAATGCTCTCTAGTCCCATCCATGGTGTTGCAAATGGTAAAAGTTCCTTCTTTTTTTACTGCAGCGTAGTATTCCATTGTGTAGATGTACCAGTTTTCTAGTCCAGTCATCTACTGATGGGTACTTAGGCTTTTCCAAATCATAGCTATTGTAAATTGTACTGCTATGAACATAGTGGTGCAGATATCCTTTCTAATGGGTGTGTCTGTTTTCTTGGGAAATATTTCTAGAAATGAGATTACTGGATCAAATGGGAGTTCCATTTTTAATTTTTTGAGGACTCCATGCTGTCTTCCACGGTGGTTGCACCAGACTTCATTTCCACCAGCAGTGCATGAGGGTTCCTTTTTCTCACCATCCTCTTCAGCACTTGTCATTTGTGATTTGTTGATGATAGCCATTCTGACAGATGGGAGATGGTACGTCATTGTTGTTTGGGTTTGCAATTTTCGGATGAATAGTGACTTTGAACATGTTTTCATATGTCTCTTGGCCTTCTGCATATACTTTTTCAAAAGGTGTCTATTTGGCCGAAGCCAGTTTGGCTCAGTGAATAGAGTGTCGGCCTGTGGACTCAAGGGTCCCGGGTTCAATTCCAGTCAAGGGCATGTACCTTGGTTACGGGTACATCCCCAGTTGGGGGTGTGCAGGAGGCAGCTGGTTGATGTTTCTCTCTCATCGATATTTCTAACTCTCTATCCCTCTCTCTTCCTCTCTGTAAAAAATCAATTATATATATATATATATATATATATATATATATATATATATATATTTATTATTATTATTTTTTTAATGAAAAGTGTCTATTTAGGTCCTTTGCCCATTTTTGTATTGAATGTTTATCTTCCTTTTGTTTAGTTTGAGCCCTGTAAATTTTGGAGATTAAACCCTATTGGAAATATCATTGGCAAATGCAGGGAGAACATATCTGTTTTGTTGATGGTTTCTTTTGCTGTGCAGAAGCTTTTTATTTTGATGTAGACCAATTTGTTTATTTTCTCCTTAGTCTCCAGTGCACTAGGAGCTGTATCTGTAAGCTATTTTGCTGCCTATAGAGTCCTCTAGAATTTTTATGGTTTCACATCTTATATTTAAGTCCTTTATCCATTTTGAGTTTATTTTTGTGTATGATGTAAGTTGGTATTTTTGCATCTATATGTCCAATTTTACCAACACCATTTATTGAGAGACTGTCTTGACTTCATTGTATGCTCTTGCCTCATGTGTCAAATATTAACTAATAATGGCTTGTTTTGATTTATGGGTTCTATGTTCTGTTCAATTGGAATATGTCTGTTTGTCTCCCAGTTCCAGGCAATTTTGAGGACAGTCTCTTTGTAATATAGCTTGATATCTAGGATTGTGTTCCCTCCAAATTTGATCTTCTTTCTCAAGATTACTACAGCTATTTGGGGTCCTTTTTTTGTTCTAGGTAAATTTTTGGAGAGTTTGTTCTAGGTCTTTGAAGTATGCTGTTGGTATTTTAATGGGAATTGCATTGAATCTATAGATTGCTTTGGGTACTATGGGCATTTTAATGATGTTATTTCTACTGATCCATGAACATGTTATATTCCTCCATTTGTTTATGTCTTTTTCTATCTCTTTTTTCATTGTCCTGTAATTTTCTGAGTACAGGTCTTTTACTTCCTTGATTAAATATATTCCTGGTTACCTTCATTTTTGTGTTGCAGTGGTAAATGATATATGTTTTTTTTTAGTTTCTCTTTCTGTGAGTTCATTATTGGTGTATAAAAAGCCATAGATTTCTGTGTTTTAATTTTGTATCATGATACATTTATTAAGTTTAGTAATTTTTATGGAGTCTTTAGGGTTTTCTATGTATTGTATCATGTCATTTGTGAGTAAAAATATTTTTTAAATATATTTTATTGATTTTTTTACAGAGAGGAAGGGAGAGAGATAGACAGTTAGAAACATTGAAAAGAGAGAAACATTGATCAGATGCCTCCTGCATCCCCCTCTCCCCCGGGGATGAGCCCACAACCAAGGTACATGCCCTTGATCAGAATCGAACCTGGGACCTTTCAGTCTGCAGGCTGACTATCCACTGAGTCAAACTGGTTTTGGTAGTAAAGATATTTTTACTTCTTTTCTAATTTGAATGCCTTTTATTTCTTCATCTCATCAGATCTCTATGGCTAGCACTTCCAGTACAATGCTAAATAGGTGTTGTGAAAGTGGGCATCCCTGGCTTGTTCTTATTCTTAGCAGGTTTTAATTTTTCCCATGATGTTGGCTGTAGGTTTGTCACATAAGGCGTTTATTATGTTGAGGTATAATCCCTCAACTCCCATTTTGCTGAGGTTATCAGGAAAGGGTGTTGGATTTTGTCAAATGCCTTTTTCTGCATCAATTGATATGATATATAATTTTTTTCTTTCTTTTTTTTATGTAATGAATCACACTTATTGATTTGCAAATATTGCACCAGCCTTTCATCCCTGTGATAAATCCCACTTGGTCATGGTGTATGATTTTTCTAACGTAATGTGGTTTCGATTTGCTAGATTTTCATTGAGGATTTTAGCATCTATGTTCATCAGGGATATTGGCCTATAGTTCTTTTTCTTTGAGGTGTCTTGATCTAGTTTTTGGATTAGGGTAATGCTGGCTTCATAGAAAAAGCTTGGGAATATGTCTTCCTCTTGAACTTTTTGGAATAATATGAAGAGGTAGCTTTTAGTTATTCTCTGAATGTTTGATAGAACTCCCCTGTGAAGCTGTCTGGCCCTGGGCTTTTGTTTGCTGGAAGCTTTTTGATGATTGGCTTCAGTTTTCTCCTTAGTTATTGACCTGTTGATATTTTTTTTATTCTTCTTGATTGAATTTTGGAAAGGGGTAGTTTTGCAAGAATATGTCCATTTCTTTTAGGTTGTTTAGTTTCTTTCTTTCTTTCTTTCTTTCTTTCTTTCTTTCTTTCTTTCTTTCTTTCTTTCTTTCTTCCTTTCTTTATTTATTTTATTCTTTTTACTACAGTTCCTTTATCATTTCTTGCATTGCTGGCTTGGTAGTGATAAACTCCATTAGCTTTTCTTTGTCTGTGAAGCTCCTGATTTCCACTTTAATTTTGAATGATAGCCTTGGTGGATAGAATATTCTTGGATTTAGTCCCTTACTTAGCATCACTTTCTATATTTCCTTCCATTCCTTTCTGGCCTGATATGTTTCTGTTGAAAAATCATTTGATAATCTTATTGGAGATCCTTTGTGAGTAACTTTCTGTACCTCTCTTGCAAGCTTTAAGATTCTCTTTGTTATTAATATTTGCCATTGTAATTACAATGTGTTTTGGTGTAGATCTTTTTGAGTTTTTCTTGTCTGGGACTATCTTTGCTTGTGTGACTCTCCCCATATCAGGGAGGAGTTCTGACATTATTTCTTCAAATAGATTTTGTAGCCCTTACTTTTCTGTCATTCTGTCACCCCCATTACACATATGCTGCTTTGTTTCATGTTGTTCCAAAGCTGCCTCAGGTTATCCTCCTGTTTTTTTATTTTTTTATCCAACTGATGTTCAGATTGGGTGTTTTGCTTCCCTATCTTGTAATTTGCTAATTTGGTCCTCCACTCCTCTTAGTCTACTGTTGAAAGCTTCCATAGTGTTTTTTATTATAACTATATAACTCTTTACTTCTTCTTGGTTCTTACATAGGTTGTTGATTTTCTCATCCATTTGGTTTATGAAATTTATGACCCTTATTCTGAAATTTTTTTTTCAGACATATTTCATGCCTCTATTTCTTTTATTCCTTTTCTGGAGATTCCACCTTTTCTTTCCTTTGGAATTGTTCTTCTGTGTCCCCATGGACATAGGTATCGAGTCACATGAGGCCTGAGGCTGCACTCAAGGGCCTGGTGATGGGTCTCATGGTTGTGGGCAGCAGTTGTTCCTCTTGTGGTCATGGGGCTGCAGCTGCTCTTTGTGCAGTTGCGGGTGGTAGCTGCTGGCTCCCAACATGGGAGATTGTGGACAGCACCTGCTGGCTCCCCGCGCACATGTGCAGTCTTAGGTAGTGGCTTTTGGCTTCTGTGAGGTCACATCCCGTGTGGTCATGGGTGGTGCCTGCTGGTTCCTTGTGCAGTCTCAGGCAGTGGCTATTGGCTCCCTGCAAAGGTCTTGAACAGTGGCTGCTGGTTCCCATTACATGTGTCATGGGGGGCAGCTGCTGGCACTGTGTGGTCATGAGTGGTGTCTGCTGACTCGCTGCTAGATCATAGACAACAGCTGCTGGCTCCCCACATGTGGACAGTCATGGGAGGCAGCTGCTGGCTCTTCCCTTCAAGATGGTGCAGCCTCTACAGAGAGCAGCCTCTCCAGGAGAGATTAAAGCAGTAGCAGAGGATGCCTGGTTATGTGAGCCTGGTCTGCCAGTCCCCAAAAATCCTATGAGGTCTAGCTGTCCCTCCCTCAGACTCACACAAACCACACATCCACACACTCCCCTTTCACTCCCTCATCACTCAGTCACACTCTCCCTCACTGCCATCCTCCTGATCACCATCTTGGTATCTCCTGGAATGAAACTTCTTAAACTCACCATTTTTCTATATTTTTATGTTTGTCACCAGGAAAATATAATGTGAAATTGGAAAGGTCTCAGTAGTTATCTCAAAAGTACTCACCTTCAACCAACTAGCTGATACACTAAAGATTCTGCATGAAGCCTATTAAGGCATTTTTTTTGTGTGTGTGTTATTAGGAATGTAATAACTGAAGTTATTATAGTGATTTTTATAAAAAATATAATTTGACTTTAAAAAATTTAGGACTAGGAAAGACCTTAGAAACTACAAACCCAAATTACTTATATTTCAGATATAGGCTTGTAAATAACTTCTTCAATCTGATGTAGAGAATTAGCTACAGGACAAAACTATCTTCACTTCCACTCTTCTCACACCAAATAATAGTGATAGGTAGTTATTTATTTATTTACTTACTTATTTATTATTTTTAATATTTTTTTAATTGACTTCAGGGAGGAAAAGAAAGGGACACAGAAACATCAATGATAAGAGAGAATCATTAATTGGCTGCCTCCTTAATGTTCCCTACTGGGGATTAAACCCACAACCCAGGCATGTGCTCTTGACCAGGATTGAACTTGGGGTCTTTTAGTCCAAAGGCCAATTCTCTATCCACTGAGCCAAACTGGCTAGGGCTGATAGGTAGCAGTTAATTAATGCAAGGCCCAGCTCTAATCTCTTTACATATACTATTCATTCATTTAATATTTACAACACTATTACTGTAGTTTTATTATCTTTGTTTTTTTATGATAAAACTATAATCCAAGCATATGAAGTGATTTGCCCAAGATCACACAGCAAATCCCTCTTTTAGACTTCATTGAAGTTTATCTCTCACTCAACGATTATTTTTCACAAAGAAATACAGATTTTGGCACTTTAGTACATTTTCTGCAAAGATAATTGTGAGGCAAGAACAAAATCACATTGAAATGCAGATGCCAAGCAGCTGGATAAACCTGATTACTAGTTAAATAGCATGTGTACTGCAAGATTCTTGAAGTTGTTCAAATTTGTGTTTCAGCAAATGACAAACAACTACTCATAATGAATCTTCGATATTCTTGGGGGAGAACACAGGTGAATCTGAATTCTAAATGAGTAAATTTTATAGAAAGAAGCTTAGGTTTTATTTTAGACAGCACTAAACTTGTGTTGTATAAGGTTTAAGGTTCTTTTGAGGGTGGGACACAATACTTAGGTAGATGAATGGCCGAGTATTATGCTACTTGCAGTTCCAAATAAAAGAAAGCTGGCCCTAGCTGGTTTTGCTCAGTGGATAGAACGTCAGCCTGTGGACTGAAGGATCCCAGGTTTGATTTTACTCAAGGGCCCATGCCTGGGTTGCAGACTAGATTCCCAGTAGGGGGTGTGCAGAAGGCCAGCGGATCAATGATTCTCTCTCATCATTGATGTTTGTATCTCTCCCTCTGCCTTCCTTTCTGAAATAAATTAAAAGAAAAAGAAAAAGAATAAAGGAAGCTGTTAGGCAAGGTTGCACCTGGGGATAAAATAACAGCAAGCTGGAGCTATAGAAGTTGCCTTATGTATAAGAGGAGTGGGGTTTTATAGGCCTCTTAGGTTTCCTGTAGATTAACTAATTTGCTTAATTTCCTGGGCTCCAGTCTCTAGCTCTCTTATACCTCCTGTAAGGTGCTTAGTGCTCTGGTGTGTGAGAGCCCAATAAGCGAATTGGTTTGTGTGTGGTCTTAACCAGCTGTTCAAAAAGAAAAACCCACCAGTCTTTAGCTAGGGCCTCAAACATGGGTCAAGTCAACATTAAAAACAACAAAAACACTTTATTAAACTTTATTATAATTTGTTATCAATTAAAACTCAACAAAAATTTATTTTTGGCTTATGTAATAAATAGTTCAGTCAATGCAGATGCTTCTGGTAGATGGCCAACTATGTAGAGATTCAGAGACCTGTACATTTCTGAGGACATTGGAGTCCTATTCTGGATTTCTTGGATTCTGTTGGCAAGTGAAAGGGGATCATGAGGAGAAAGTGCACTTGTTCTTGACCAAAGCTTTCCTATGCTTACATTTCATTGGGTAGAAATAATCATTTATCTCAATATGTTGAAAAGTGTTGAGGGGTTAGTAAATGTAGTCCCTGGCTGAGCCAATTATAATATGCAATTGTATGCTAAGGCTGTTCAGTCCTTTGGTCAACCCTCACTCACCCCCTATTTATGTATTAATATAATATGTGTACATTATACATATATGCAGATATGTGTATATATGTACAGACAGATATATATCCTAAAACTTTCCTCTGGCAAAAGTAGCTATGTGTCTACTAAGGAATTTTACTCCTTTTCCATAATGAGAAAACTGTTTTGAATCTAGCTTTGTTTACCCAATATTATGTTTGTGAGATTCCATTTGTATAAAGTCATTCAAAATTCACACACAAAAAATCCTTCCTGGACAAATGCATATTTCAGGCCATAGAAAAATATGCTCTAGAGTAAACTGAGAATCTCAATGGGCTATTAGGAGTCAACATATATGTCAAATATAAAATATTATATGAAATTTTACTCCTTTTCCATAATGAGAACTATAGCTTGGAAGCCACTACCAAGCCACTTTCAAGCAATAGTTCTCATTATGGAAAAGGAGTAAAATTCCTTGGTAGACACATTTTTGTTGGGATTTATCTACCTTCTATAATTGAAACTTTGTGGCCTTAGCTGGCCAGGGTGGGCTGGAAGCTTGGCTTCCTCCATTGCTTGAGAAACCCAAGCTTCCTGCTCGCTCTGTGGCTGCAGCCATCTTAGTTGGGTCGATTTGCATACTCGTTCCTGATGGGCTGGTGGTAGTGGCATATGGGTGTACCGGAAGTACGGTCAATTTGCATATTAATCTTTTATTAGATAGGATAATAAACAATACACTCTCCCTATACTCTTCTTAGTTTATTTTGTTGAGCATTTATACATATTTCTGTGCTGCTTGTTCATAATTATGCATTTTCATAACTGAATTGAATTCATCAATTGAAAGTGGCAATTTCCTTTTATAGACTAAACTATTTTCAATTATTAGTAGTTCTTTCTTAAACAATTGATATTTTTAAGCTGCCTTTTATCTCTGGTACCGTTTCTTGAGTTTGCTGTTATGTTCTTAGAAAAAGAAAATAGCATATGTATTATGTCTCTGACCATTAGCAAGCTTGAAGTACAATTTTTCAAAACAGTACATCAACATACTTACCTGCATATAAACTTATACTTACTCTGCCTCAAACCTGGATGATATTACATTTCTTTCTAGAAGGTTAAATTAGTAAGGTGTTGTCAACCAAATTCTTGGTTGACATGTGGACATTTGAACTACAATGATTTCTCCTTTATCAAGCTTGACATGTCTGACACAGAAATAAGAGAAAGTTTTTTCTCTTTATCCCCAAGCTTTGTAGGTTTTGCTATACATCTTAATGTCTGTCTCCCTCTACCCCACTCCCTACACTCATGCCCATCCCTAGAGATTTCATATTTTACAATAACTATAATTTAATGACACATTAGCAGACTATAGCAGATAATAACTTTAATAAGGACACATCAAAAGCAAAAATACATCCTTAATTATTAACATAATGCTATGACCAGGAATTTCTTCAATGCATTGCTTTTTGTTTTGATTCCCAAATAATATGTATTCAAGAATATTAGGACTCAAGTATTCTAATTGGCTGTATAAATTAAAGCAGAAATTGTGTTATTTAGTGACAGACTATAGATAGCTCTGACCTCATTGAGTAATCCTGGTGAGGATAAGGTGTCAAAGTGAAATAATTAAACATGAGGCACAAAAGGATAAATTCAATCAGTGCTTACAGCCTATTACATATTGGCAGTGTCATTGCTGTTTCTAAAAATCATTTGATTTGCATTTAAGTGATTAAGAGGGATAGTTAGAAAGTAATTGGGATGTCCTAATTTCATTTTGTTCTTCAACACTTCATTTGAAAATTGTCAAGAAGGATGTACTGTTTAAAAATCACAGGAAAAGTTTGGAAATCTTAAAAGACTAGAAAATCACCTTTTCTAGAAGAATGGTTAACTTTTTCATTTTCAAATAATAAGCTGCTGTTTATTTTTAATTAAGTAGTTTTATGTAACTGAGTGTTGTGTGCTCAATACTTTCATATGGGCAATCTACATTATAGAAATCATATTATTATTTTTAACTATATAAATTTTTAGCAGACCCCAGAAAATAATAAATCTCTTCTCTTAGTTACAAGTACAATATTCCTTAAGAACTTAGTGAAATTCTGGAATAGGAACATTTAAGAAGATTTGAGACATAAAAAAGTCAACATTTCTTTTTATAAAACATTTTATTGAGGTATGATTGACATGGAGAAAGCTGTACATATTTAATATACCCAACTTGATGAGTTTGGAGAGAAGTATATACCTGTGCAACCTCACCACAATTGATGATATAAGCATAACCATCACCAAAAGTTTCTTCCCACCTTTATTATTATTATTATTATTGTATTGTATTACCTAATTAATAATTTACTAAGAGCCTAGAACTCATGTTCTTGTTACAAAAATAGTAAATAAATATTCTAAGAACTTGAGGAGGATCCAAGATGGCTGCTCAGGTAGACACCTAACCGTAGCAGCACACAACAATTTCAATGGAATACAACTAAAATGTAGAGTGGACATTGCCCAGAGCTACAGGTAGTTGACTGACTGAAAATTCTACAACAAGAAGGAAAGAGAAAACCAGAAGGAAAATCAGAGGAGCTGAAAAAGCCTAACGCGCACGCACGCGCACGCGGAGAGAAAGCAGCCAGAGAGGAGAAGGCTGGGTGCCTGCCTGGCGCTCACTAGCAGGAAGGAAATAAAAGCCCCGGCCTGGGCTGAACCCCAGAACCGGCAGCGCTGACCCCCAGTTATGAGCCAGACCCTGGGGACCCAGGCTCAGGCAGGGGGAGACGGGGCTGTGAGGTGGAGTCATGGGGGAGCAGCGAAAAGCAGAGGCCCCAGAGTCGTGCACATTGCGCGCAGAGGACAGTCTATTGACTCTGATGCTAGACTCCCCTAGCAGAAAGAAGAAAAAAAGCTCCAGACTGGAGGAATACGACGAGGAGCAGGAGCCCCTGCCAGACACCGGCCAGACAGGCGCCAGCAAGGAGCCGGGTGACGGGGCCCCTGGGGGGGGGGGTGTACCCTGGGCCTTCGACCGCTGAGTGCAGGCCAAGGAGCCGAGGCCGGGGGCTGCTTCCTGGGTGGTGCCAACCCCAGCAACAGGCTGAAGCAGTGCAGGAGCCCATGGAGAACAAAGGGGTGCCACAGGCCAACCTGCTGAGCTTCCAGGAAAAGGAGGAAGAAACCGAAGAAGTTTTCAATGTGAAGAAATCAAGTGAGAGCAAAAGATAGTAAAATTACTTAAGAAAAAATACAAAGAAGATCTTGAAAAATCGAAGACTAAGTCAGAACTCAACTCAGCAGCCAACATTGCAACATAAATGCATTTGTGTTTTTTTTTAAAAAGACAGAATGTTGGAACGGCAGCGGCCAGGCTTAGAGTGGCCAGGCACAAGGCAGTGGTAGTCAGGCCTGGAGCAGCAACAGCCAGGCCCCAGAGCAGCAGCAGCCAGACCCAGAATAGCAGCAGCCAAGCCCGGAGCATCCAGGCCGGAAGCTTCCAGGCTCGGAGTGGCCGGGCCCAGGGCAGCCTGGCCCAGAGCAGCCGGGTCGGAAGCAGCCAGGCCTAAAGCAGCAGCTGCCAGGCTGGGAGCGGCCAGGCCCGGAGTGGCTGGGCCTGGAGCAACTGGGCCCAGAGCAGCCAGGTTGGGTGCGGCCAGGCCCGGAGCAGCAGCAGCCACGCCCGGAGCAGCCAGGTTGGGAGAGGCAGTGGCCAGACCCGGAGCAGCTGGTTGTGGAACGGACCAGAGCAACAGAGGCCAGGCCTGGAGCAGCCAGGCCTGGAACAGCTTGCTCCTCACCTGCTTCCGCCCCAAGACTGCCTCTCAGACATGGCTGGAAACTTTTGGGGGAACTTGAGGGTCTGCTGAATCAAGTGAGGAAGGCTTAGATCTGGATGTGTTGAATTAGTATAGCGCTGGGATGTTGATCTGTGAGTGCCTTGTGCAGGGCCTGGATGAGGTTGGTTGACCTATTTGGAAATGTCTTTTGTGTGAAGTGTATCTTTGGGCATGTGGAGGTATTATTGATATGGGAAAATGCTAAGTAACTGATTTACTATCTGAAAAGGGATTTACTATTGGGGAAAGGGAGGGAGGAAGAGACTGAACATAAACTGTGCACCTATGGATGAGGACAATGGGGGATGGGAAGGGGCCGGAGGATGGGGTGGGAACCTGGTGGAGGGGGGAAGAAATGAGGAACCTTTGTAATAATATGGACAATAAAGATTGATTTAATAATAAATAAATAAATAAATAAATAAATAAATAAATATTCCAGCACTTCTGTACTTGCTTGTAAGGTAGTTTTATCTGCCACTAGAATGACCAATTTAAGTTTCATTACCAAAATTAAATTTGTCAATGTTATTATCTCCCCTTAATTTTTTATGTGTTTCCCCCCCCCCCCCAAACAGAGTTCTGATGAACACAGGTAAATCTCTACTTTTCTTAGGGATGTAAGTTGAACATGAATATTGCTTAACATGAAGGATAATATTTCCCCTGGATTTTACTAAAGAAATAGTATAAAGAGTGCAACACAGTCAAAGATTACAACATTAAGGATATACTGGTACCCTCTGTTAAAATAAGATAATACTATTATCACTGATTATTAATGTTTTGTCTTACAGCCTGATTAGTCATTTATTGACATAGACGATCCTTTGTAACTTACCAGCATAACATTACAATAAAAAACTGACTTGCAGAAATGTCTAAAATGTCCTTGAAATGAAAAGAGACAATGACTTAGATCATATTTCAAAAGTTATTATCTAGTTCTCATTACAGAAAAAAGATGAATTAACTTTGTATTCATTAGACAGTCTTGGAAATAATCTTCAATTAAACAGGCAATAGATTGCTTAATTCTACAAAAGATAAAACCTTAATCTTACATAGAATATTTTAACTTTTACTTATTTGGCCTGCTTAATTTATTTTTCTGCTTGAGCTTAAGCTAACAAATACTTTTTGGAAAATGAAGAGGTAATGAAATAAGCTTTTGAATTCCTGAAGAACCTAACATAAATATTAATTCATATTAGGTTAACTTTTGTTGATTAAAGAGTATGAAATGCAAAATTCCTTAAACAAAATTGAGTCATTTATTCTCAAATGAAAAAATAAGCTGACAAATATAGAAAATGAATTACAATACGCTGAAATATAAAAATTGTATAAAACCATTTTACATAGTTATCTAATTTAAGCCTTTATATAGGTTATCTAATAACAACCATTTGAACTGGGTCCTATTATTGAGCCTCACTTTGCAGGTGAGGGGACTTACTAAGAAATTGTAAGTTCCCAAACTTACATAGCTATAGGGTTAGAATCTGAATTTATTTATTATTCTTTCTATCTGTTAAACACACAAACAGTCTCTCTTACAATTACATTGCATCCAAATTCAAGGCATCCTATCTACTGTAATAAAGAGGGAATATGCTAATTGACTCTCACGCCCTTCAAAGATGGTGGCGTCCACAGCCAATACAGAGGGAATATGCTAATTGACTGCCCTGTCCTCAAAGTTGGCAGTGCCCACATCCACAAGATGGTGGTGCCCAGTTCCCTCAGTCCCACCAGTGCGGAAGGTGTGCATCTGCCTCCAGAGGCCCCCAGTCCCCTCAGCCCCCAGCCGCCAGGGCCAGCTCAAGGCTCAGGCAAACCTTGGATAGTAGCTGCCCAACCTATGCCTGAGGCAGAGACAAGCCTCAGATGTCCACTGCCCAGCTGCCCAGTGCTGGCCCGATACTCAGGTAACCAGGGCTGTCTGAGGCTTGCGCTGCTGGCAGTGGCAACAGCAGAGGTGTGATGAGGTAATCACCTTACCCTTATCACCAGGTTGCCTCTCACTCCTGAAGGCTCTCAGACTATGGGTATGGGCGGGCTGGGCTAAGGGACCCCCCTCCTGTGCATGAATTTTTATGCACCAGGTCTCTAATTGGAGTATAACTTCTCTTGTGCTATAGTTTCATTGGTACTAAATCTAGGGTGATACGAGAATGCTTGGAGAGGCCCCTGTTCTTTTTCTATTTGTTTAAGTGTAAACTTAGATTGTTTATTTGAGATGTTTCTCTTTCTTGAAGTAGGCCTGACATGGTATGAATTTTCCTCTTAAGATTGCTTTTATTGTGTACCAGAGATTTGGGGTTGTTGTGTTCTCATTTTCATTTGTTTCAAGGTATATTGATTTCTTTCTTGATCTCATTATTAACTCTTTCACTGTTTAGTAATATGTTATTTAGGCTTCATGTCTTGTGTGTTATTTTTTTTTTTTTCTTGACATTAATTTCTAGCTTCATACCATTCTGGTCAGAAAAAATGGTTGATATAATTTAAATTTTCTTAAATTTATTGAGACTTGTTTTGTGTCCTAAACATGTGGTTTATCCTAGAAAATTCTATTTATTCACTTGAAAAGAATGTATATTCTGCTGCTTTGGGGCAAACTACTGTGAAGATATCAATAAATCCATCTGACCTAAGGTGTTATTTAAGGATGCTGTTTTCTTGTTGATTTTTGTTTAGAATATATGTCCATTATCTAAATGGAATATTAAAATTTTCTACTATAACTGTATTACTGTCAATTTCTTCCATTATATCCATCAAGGTTTGCTTTACATATTTAGTACCATGTTGAGTGCATAAATATTTTCCAGAGTTATATCGTCTTATTGGTTTGATTTCTCTTTTTATCATTTTGTAATGTACTTATTTGTCTCTTAGTATGGCCTTGGTTTTTAAGTTTATTTTGTCAGATATAAGTATTGCTACCCAAACTTTTATTTTCTTTCCATTTGCATGAAATATATTTTTTCCATCCCTTTACTTTTACTTTTGTGTATCTTATATTCTGAGGTGGGTCTGCTGTAGACAGCAAATATATGGGTTTTGTTTTCTTATCCATTCAGTTGCCCTATGTCTTTTGATCAGAGCATTTAAGCCAATTATATTTCAAATAAATATTGATAGGTATATATTCATTGCCATATTTTTCTTTTAACTAAGTTTCTCTTGTTTTCTTTTTTGACCCTTCTTATTTAAGAAGTCTTAAACATTTTTCATAATACTAGTTTGATGGCATCAAACACTTTTAGCTTTTTCTTGTCTGAGAATCTATTTCTCCTTCAATTTTAAATGATAGCCTTCTGCTGAAGTAGTCTTGGTGGTAGGTACTTGCTTTTCATCACTTTAAATTTTTATTCCAATCCTTTCTGGCAGAAATCTTTCTGTTGAGGAACCAGCTAGAAGCCTCATGTGTGGGGTGCTCCCTTGTATATAACTACTGCATTTTCCTTGAGGCTTTCAAGATTTTTTCTGCATTTAAATTTTATCATTTTAATTATGACATGTCTTGGTGTTGGCCTCTTTGGGACTCTTTGAGCTTCCCAGACCTATATGTCTTTTTCCTTCACCTGGTTAGGGAGATTTTCAGTCATTATTTTTTTCAAATAAGCTCTCAACCCCTTGCTTTCTCCCTTCTTTTCCTGGTACCCCTAGGAAGCACATGATGTCCCAAAAGTCCCTTGAACTATCCTCATTTAGAAACAAATTTTTCTTCATTTTGCCTCTTTGGGTATTTTCTGGTACTTGTTTTCCAAATGGGTGATTTGATCCTCTGTCTCATCTAACCTACTATTTATTCTTTCCAATTTGTTCTTTATGTCAGGTATTGTATTAATTTCTGACTGGTTATTTTTAATGGTTTCTATGTTCTTTTTTATTATTTTTCTTTTTGTTGAATTTGTCCCTAAGTTCCTTTAGCATTCCTATAATCATTTTTTAAATTCTCTATTATCTGGTAAATTACTTGTCTCCATTTAATTTAGCTTTTTCTGGATAATTTGCCTGTTCTTTTATTCAGGTCCTATTGAGTTTTGTTTTATTTATTTATTTATTTATTTATTTATTTATTTAGTTTTGTTTTGGTCTCCCTATTTTGTGTTTTTATATATCAGGTAGAACTGCTCTAACTCCAACTCTTGGTAGGGGGGCCTTAGTTAGTAGATGTCCCGTGGGACCCAGTGGCACAGGCTCCTTGATCCCATTACCTGGGTGTTCCAGGTATGTCCCTTGTTTGGGTTAAGTTGGCCCTTCTGTTGTAAATAAATCTTGATTGCTATTAGCTTGTTCCTCTGTGTGTTTGGTCAACCTTCAGGCCGGCTGACTATGAGGATCAACCCCAAACTCAGTGTACAAGATGCTCTGTAGGTGCTGATTTCATGCAGCAGATTTTACCTCAGCAGGGTCTGGTGTCTGCCGAGATCTCCCTTGGGATATGCTTCTTGTGACTGATAACATGCTCTGATATTGTCTTGGTTCTGGGACTCTTGGGAAGTACTCTTAAGCAGGCCAACATTAGACACTGCCTGTGACTGGCCCTGGGTAACCTGTTTGGAGATACAGAGTGATCCACAGTTTGTGGCTGCCTCTGCTGGACCTGGTTGTACACAGAAAGTGCCAAGCTATGCATCAAGGCCAGCTTTTATCAGCAGCAGGCCAGGAGGCAGGTCAATATAAAGTCTCAAGGCAACCTGAGGTCAGCCTCCACCTGCCTTCGTGTCAGATGGCTGTTAGGCACACTCAAAGATCTTCTTGTGATACTCAAGTTGCATGAGGTTGGTTCTCAGTGAGTCACCAGGTAGGGGGCAAATAATGTTCTCCAGTTTGATACAAGTTCAAATTCAGTGCCAGTGCTGGGTCTGAGGTGACTCAGCAAATGTCCCAGGGTATACCAAGTCTAGCTTCCACCCACTGGGTGCTTGAACACCTTAATGATGGGCAAAATATCAGGGAGTCATCTGGGTGAGGCTAGCATGGTTTATCAGGCCCAAACAGACCAAGCTTTGGCCTTGTGAAGGGAGGGCTCTGCATTATTAGGGTGTGTGAGGGAAATGTGGCCCTCCTCCCAAAGCTGCACAACTCAGCTGTCCCTCATTCTGCTAGGAACCTGATCTCAGTAGAGCGAGACTGCTGAGGGTCAGGAAGATGGGGCTAGTGGATCTTCCATGAGGGGCAGGTACTGATCAGGCTCTCGGAAATGTGTGTGTGTGTGTGTGTGTGTGTGTGTGTGTGTTGACCCCTGCCCCAGAGCCACACAACTCAGGCTGTCCCAGGTTCTACCCAGACCTTGGCAAGAAAAAGCCATCATCTTGGCTCTGCACAGATGTAAATTTTTTTAAATGGTGTATTCAATTCCATTATTTTCATGGAGTTTATTCTTCCTTTTATTTCAGATGCACCCTAGTCAGTCTACCCTTTTTCATTCAATAAACCCTGATGTAAGAAAATCCCTTGCTAGTCATAACTATAAAATATGTCTCAAAGCCTGAGTGCTGAATCTCCTAGGGGCAATCTTATGTCTCATTGTTATCCAGTGACAGATGTTATTACTTAAATATTAGTGACTGAATAGAACAGGTTACCTATTTCTCTGAGCTGCCCTGGTTTAGTGGTTTTGAGCATCAACCTATGAACAAGGAGGTTGCAGTTAGATTCCCAGTTGGGCACATGCCTGGGTTGCAGGCTCAATTCTGAGCCAGGGACATGTAGGAGGTAGCCAATCTATGATTCTCTCCCATCATTGATGTTTCTGTCTCTCTCGCCCTTTTTCTTCCTCTCGGAAATCAATACAAAAAAATTCTATCTAAACAAGAGGGAATGCGCAAATTGACTGTCACACCAACACAAAGATGGTGGCACCCAGAAAAGAGGCAGGGTTTCCATAACAGATTATGGCTGCGCCCATAGCCGAGGCCAAGTTCCTATAATGAGCCTTAATGAGCAATCATCCGGGACCTGAAGCCTCGTGGTGCTGGGCTGGGACAGGGAACCCAAGGTTGTGCATCCCCCAGCTGGTGGGGCTTGATGGGGGCAGCAGGCCAGAGGACCTTAGGCTGTTACCCCATCCAGCAGGGCTTGAAAGGGGACCTCAGGCCATGCCCCTGTCCCAGCACCCCTAACCTGGTAGGGCTTGGTGGGGGACCTCAAGGTGTGTCTCCTGCCCTAGTGCTGGGATAGGGGACTTCAGGCTGCACCTTCCCATTAAAATGGGGGACCTGAGGCCATGCTCCCCACTTGGTGTGGGACCCAGGGACCTGAGGCTGCCCCCCCCCCCACCCTGGAAGGGCTTGTTAAGGGTGGGGTTAGCCGGGTCTGGATCTCACCCAATGTGGTTGGGGCTGGCTGGGTCAGAGTCTTGTGGGATTTTGAGGTGCTGTGGGTGGGCGGGGATTTGACTCTGGGTCCCATGGCACACCCCAGACTCTGACAGGAGGAAGATTTTCAATACATTTTACTAATTTTCTTTCATCTTTGACACTTCTATTATAGAGAAAGGGAAAATGGCAATATTGAAATATTTCCTCTAATTAATCCCATTTTAATATGCAGGAATTTCATGCACCAGGCCACTAGTATGTTTATAAAAAAGAAATAGTTATGAGTGACTTCTCTAATCAAGTAGAGAAACTAGAGGTTGTTGGGGGAAGTCTGAAAAGACTTCTGGTTGCTCCAATTGTGAAGTATGAGCTCATGGTGAGATTTTTTGGTTGGTGAAGCTAACCTACATGACATCCTGAAAGTAATGACTTCCAATTTACTTTACTTTCTAAATCTTGTTTTAATTTTGTGCATCAGCAAACTTTAACCCAGAAAGCAAATAATTGTAAAGTCAAGTTGACAACAGATAAGTAAGACATAGATTCCCGTGGCTGAACACTAAAGACACTTGACTATAAAACTCCAATCCACCTTTCTGTTTTTATGTGCTTTAATTGGGTCCCTCCACTCACTCCCCAAAACCTATGCATCGAACAAACATATTCCCTCTCCTTGTTTGAAATTCCTTCCCCTCTTTCTTTTTGAGCTTCTCTACTTCTTTTAAGGTCCTGCCTGAAATTTTCAGTTGAGGAACTCTTCCCTTACACTCCAAGAAGAATTAGCTTAACCTTCTTTGTTGTATAATTTAGGATTGGATTTGGTTGTGTCTAACGGAACAGTCTTTAGCAGGGGCTGAAATAGGTAAGTTGTTTTTTGTTTATTTTTCTTTCTTTTTTATCGTATACAGGAGAGTTTCAGGAGTAGAAGAATATTGACATGGGAAATCAATATATGTTCTGTCATTATTAGCATGTGGCTTTGTCATGGTTGCAATCCAAATGGCCCAAAAGCAGGCATCCCATCCCATTCCAGATAGGTGGAAGGAGAAAACGAAAGAGGCAGTCCCAGCAGGCATCTACTTACATTTCATTGACCAGAATTGAATAACAAAGCAATCTCTTGCTACCAGGGATCTAGTTAGGCTTAGTGATTGGTTTTTGGCTTAAAATTTCTATAGAAGTAATTAGTAAGGGAGAAGGAGTAAGCCTGGTGGTGGGATAAGTTAATATACAGTGTCTGCCACACTGTACTCTCAAAGCACCTTAAATGCAACACTTTTCACAATGTATCATAATTATGTTCTTGTATGTCTCACTGTATAGGATGTCAGAATCATAGGGGCAGTGGTGATGTCTCATTTATCTTTGCATCCCAAACATGTAGACTATTATGGAATGAATTAATGAGCACCATGTGCGAATATATTAAGATTTTATTTATGTATTTATTTATTTATCTATCTATATCTATCTATCTATCTATCTATCTATCTATCTATTCATGTTTTTGAGGTAACATTGGTTAATAAAACTATGTAGGTTTTAAAGTATGAAATTTTATAATGCATCATCTACATATTGCATTGTGTGTTTACCATCAAAGTGACATCTCCTTGCGTCACCATATATTTGCCTCCTTTACCTTTTCCTACCTCCTACTCCTCCCCCTCACCTTTCTTCTGGTAACTATCATTCTATTGTCTGTATAATAAAATAGGACTAACTACTATGGGGGACCTTGATATGATGGGATACACAGGTTTAATTAGCATATGAAAAACTTACCATCAGAAAGGATACAATGTCATGATATTAACTGATTAAAATACTCATGTCCATAGTTGTCAGTACAGATGGTACAGAATTAAACCAAATAGAAATATATATTATAACCACCCCAGACTAGTTGAACTCTAAGCATATGAATTATATTTCCAGATCAAAAGTAATTAAATATTTATTGGCAATCTGTCTTTGCTTCATAGTATCAGTGAAGATGCCATTAACATTATATGCTTTTTAAAATGCCATTTTTCTCTATCTATTCTAGGACTGTTAGGTTTCTTTATTAGAGATATTAAATAAGCTAAAACCATATCCTGAACTTTTCTCATTCAGTAATTTTGAATTCTGGATCATACCATATCACACTATTTATCTCAATGAATGTCTATGAGAATTAGTTTTTCTCTGAATGGAAGTTGATTTGACAACCCAAACATACTGATGCTAAATTTTCTATTCAAGTATGTGTTTGCTGTCTCACAAAATCAAGAAATGAACTTGAGGACAAAGATGGTTAGCAGAATCAAAGTTTATTGAGAGATATCAATCCTGGAAAAGGGGCAGCTGGGTTCTAAAAGCAGGCCAATGTCCAGAGCATCCGTTCCAGGTTGCAACCAGGACAGTATCCAAGCAAATGAAAGTCCATTAGTCCATGAGTGGAGTCCCGCATGACCATTATCCACATGGGCACAGGGAAATGTATCTCCTGCCACAGGAGAGACAAGAACCCAGTCCACCAGAGAGAGAAGAGAATGTGCTTGTCTATGGGTAGATGCCTTCTTTACTGGATTTGGATTGGTTCTTTCAAAGAATTTTGTCTTAGTAACATTCTTGGGATTGGTTATACATCTCACAGCCTTGTGATTGGTTATCTGCAAGCTGCCTCTCTTAGCAATATCCATACATTTTTCAAATATATTTTTATTAATTTCAAAGAGGAAAGGTGAGAAGGTGAGAAAGCAAGAGAGAGAGAGAGAGAAAGAGAGAGAGAGAGAGAGAGAGAGAGAGAGAGAGAGAGAGAGAGAGAGAGAGAAATATCAATGATGAGAAAAAATCATTGATCAGCTGCCTCCTGTATGCCCCTTACTGGTGATTGAGCCTGCAACCCAGTCATGTGCCTTTGACTGGAATCGGATCTGGGACCTTGCATTCTACAGGCTGATGCTATATCCATTGAGCCAAACCAGCTAGGGCCACACAGTTTTAAAGCTCACATCTCCCCTGTACCCTTCTTTCCCTGCCGCCTGGGTTGCCTTAGTAACTCCAGCCAGATGGGTTCCCTGGTTCTGCTTCCTCTTCCTATAATCCTGTCCTTGACTACCTAGATCTTCTATCTCATAAGTACCACTTTATTCACAACAAAAATGAAATAATAGACTTCTTAAAGAAGAACCGTTTTTCTAAATGGCTGAATAATTTGAAGCTATGATAGATCCAGGACTTTGAATCAGTTCTTTTTAAATTCACTTAATAATATACATGATGTGTATCTTGCACTTTTAGCAAACACTTAATATTTCTACTAGAGGACCAGTGCACAAATTTGTGCACCAGTGGAGTCCCTCAGCTTGGCCGGTGGGATCAGGACAAAATTGGCTCTTCTACATTCCCTGAGGGGCCCCAGATTGTGAGAGGGTGCAGGCCAGGCCATGGGACCCCACTGGAGCATTATTGGGGCTGGAGAGAGACATAGGAGGTTGGCCGGTCAGGGAGGGACCATGGGAGATCTTCAGGGAGATGTCTGGCCTGTCTTACTCAGTCCTGATGGATTGAACTCCAGCAGCAAACTCACCTACCAGTCTAAGCATCTGCCCTGTGGTGGTCAGTGCATGTCATAGCAACTCGTCAACCAGTTGATTGTTTGCCCCCTGGTGATCAGTGCACATCATAGTGAGTTGCTGAGTGGCCTTAGCATATTATTAGCATACTAGAGGGCCAATGAACAAAATTTGTTCATGGGGGGTATATCCCTCAGCCCAGCCTGCAACCTCTCTAATCCAGGACCCCTCGAGGGCAGTCGGGCATCCCTCTCACAATCCAGGACTGTTGGGTCCCAACTGCTCCCATGCCTTCCTTCCTGATTGCCCCTAACCTCTTCTGCCTGCCGGTCTGATCACCTCCAACCACACCCCTGCCAGCCTGATTGATGCCTAACTGCTCCCCTGCCAGCCTATTTGCCCTCCTTTGCAGGCCTTGTCACCACTAACTGCCCTCCAATGCAGACCTGGTCCTCCCTAACTGCTCTCCCTAGCAGGCCTGGGTCCCCCCCAACTGCCCTTCTCTGCAGACCCAGTCATCCCCAACTATCCTCCCTTGTAGGCCTGGTCCCTCCCAACTGCCCTCTCCCGCTGGCCATCTTGTGGTGGCCATCTTGTGTCCACATGGGGGCAGCCATCTTGTGTGTTGGCGTGACAGTCAATTTGCATATTACTCTTTTATTAGATAGGATTATACTTTGATTGGTTGAATGGCTGACTGGATGACTGGACACTTAGAATATTAGACTTTTATTATACAAGATAACAATCAAATTTGAAGAGATCTTCAGAGAAATTCACATCAGTTTGTTTGGGTTTGGGTGTTCTGCCAAGACACTGCCTCTAGTTCTTTTGTTTCCTCAACCCCATCCTTATTGTGGGGTGGGGGGAGTATTATATGATGTAGTGTGTCTCATATAATCACTACTGTTGTCCCAGAATAAAAATAACTTTGTGTTCTTGCTGTTTCAAAAGAAAAAAAAAAAATCTGCAGTTTTTGAATGATCATTTGTTCTCCTCAAGTGAAAATAGTCAATAATTTATAACTGATTACTCTTTTAAATTAGTAATTAAATTAGGCTTGGGATTGTTATATTAAATCCTTTAATTAATGAAGTATTTATTATTATAAATAGCATTAGTATTTCTAGAAAAAAGGATAAATGGAGCTTCACTTTTTATCATCATCCTTATGATATAGGAGGTTTTTTTTTTTTAATATTTTCCAGTATGTATGGTTTGTATAGAGTTTTAAGTAATTATTTGTAGTTTACATAATTTCAGTTTAAAGATGCCTAAGCCAATTATCCACATGCCCTTTTTATTATCGAGTGTCATCACATCTGGTTTTGCCCAAATTAACAAAGTTTTCCTTGCTTTGATCAATTTTCAATTAATCCTGACAGCAGAAAAATAAATAAATAAATAAATAAATAAATACACAGAAAGGTATTACTATTGGCATTAGGTCATTTACTAAAAAATTATAAAAGTTTACCCACTTGAGCAATTTGCTCTTACTCATTTTTTATTGGCTGGTGGTTCATGTTAAATTATTCCCATTTAATTTGGAGTATTGAAAGGCACATTATAGTGTCTTTTTTACCATTTAGAATAAAAATGAGATGTTAATGACTGCATTTGTCAAGATTTGACCTTTTGTGAGGACTATTTAGAAATGAAAGAGTATGTGCTATCCTCCGATAGATAAATCCTTACATGGATATCCCTTTGTGTATTGTTTTACTTTTGTTTAGGTGTAAAATGGTGTGTACCTCTCCCCTCCTCCATCTTACCATCTTTCATCCACCCCTCTATCGTACAGCATTTCTTCTGCATGCAGATCACGGATTTTGTGATGAAAGGAACACTGCACTGTGTATCAGGACAGTTCATTTTTAACATAACCTTTATCCTCATTTTGGAACTTTATAAAAGTCATCTGGACTTTTGACTTTTCTGTTTCTTCATTAGTAAAACAAAAGGATTATGTTCATTTTATTTCTGAAACTAAAATGTCAGCCACACTTGAGTAAGAATTTAATCTGATATATTTACTGGCATAGCCCAACACCTGACAGTGCTTTTTTATGTATAGAAGGTTCTCAGTAAATAGTTATTGAATTAATTAACTAATTCTATTTACTCAAGTTCAAATCTTAGGCAGTGACTCTTTTGTAACTGGCCTTGAGCATCTGAGGAGAGCTTAACTGAAGGGGCAGAAGAGGAGCTAGTTCTTGATGGCTCAGCAGAAAATTGGCAAAAGAATGGGCTGAGGGAGGCATTACAAGATGAAGACATACTCAAAGCAAATTTGGAAGTTCTGCAAATAATTAAGAATGTTGAGGAGGGTGAAAATGTGTTAGGGATTCGGCATATGCATTTGGCTGGGTATTGATAATATTGGAAAGATGGACTTTGAAGGATTGCCAGTTCAGGTACTCGAAAGTTTTGTGGTAGTAAAAATATCCAGTAACCTGGAAATTTAATGGAGAAATGGAAGAGCTTATTAAAAGAGGCCTGATGCAGGAAATTTGTACAAGGGTAGGCCTTCCTTCCCCCAGCTGCTGGCACCAGCTTCCCTCCTACACCTGGGGCCTGCGCTTCCCTTACAGCCCTGGCTTCATCTGGAAGGTAGTCCAGAAGAATAGAATATCTGGTCTAATTAGCATATTATGCTTTTATTGTTATAGGTATTTATATACATTTGTTCTTTAAAGAAATTAAAAAAAACAATTGAACAGTTGAATAGAGATTTTTTTTTTACTTTATTACAAGTTAAAGCTAATGATGTAGATATTAGATATTCTCTAAAATTAATGATGGTTTATAGAAAATGGTTATATGTATATATGTAATATTATATGTATAACATTTCCCTCAACTCACTTTTTTTGCCAGTTTTCTTTTGAATCATCACAAACTAGTGTGTATACATATTGATAATACTCAAACTTTAAAACCAAAATACTCAGAAAAACTTAACTATAGCTTTTTCACACCAGACTATTTAGAAAAGATTTTTCCTTCTTTAGAATCTGAGAAATTATTTTTTACCACCTACAAATAATAAGAAATGCATGCAATTGTACAACAAAAGAAGAACAAATGTGCAGAAAGCCTTAGAACATGACATGGAAAGCCTGATTAAGATACTTGCTGAATCATTGTCTAGCTGAAAATAGAGAATATTTGTCAAAACAGGTGAGTTTACCGAAGCAGTGTGAGAACAGGTGACCCAGAGGAGGAGCATAATGAGCTTGCCAAGGGAACCAAGTGCAATATATTTGTAGCAGCTGCTGGGCTACAAGAAACCTTGAGTTGTTCACTGGAGATGCTGAGCCAGTTTATCTACTAGCATCATTGCCAGGCATATGCTAGGAACCCGACAAGCCAGCATGTACAGCAAGAACATAAAATATCCCAGAGTCACTGTGGAGAATATGTGACCCCAACATCTTAAAGAAGACAAAACCTGAGGTAAGTTCACAGTTGTGTTTCTCCTTCAGTAAATAATTTTTTTTTACTCTCTGCTGAGGGCAGAGTACAGATTAATGTGCTGATGCGTAAAAAGAGGAAAGAAAAGAGCCTCAGGCCTTAGGAGCTTACTGTACTGTCTAGGGAACATGATACATGCAGATGTGATAGAAAAGAGTCAAAATAAATATGAAACACAAGTGCTGCATTAAAATTAAAATTACATTGGTCAAAGTGGATAAAAAAAATGGGCAAAGCTTAATACAGGACACTGCACCTGACCAGAGTTTTGAAAGCTACGTACACCTGGACCAGGAGGGCAGAGATCTTGTGTGAGTCTCCTCTCTCTCCTCTGCCATGGGAGGCATCACCATCAGTCAGTTCCCACTGAACCCGGAAGCAGCAGTGATTAATCTCAGTAGTATTGACAAAGAAACCCTAAGTTTCATCATAGATTACAGGAACCAGCCCGTAAAAACAGGTCCTGAAGGTATGGCTAGGAGGCTGAGAAAAAGAAAGACAGGAACAGCAGGGCTTCAGGAGGGCTGGAATGCTCGATGGCACCACAGCAAGTTTATTAAGGGCGCAATCTCTTTTATACACTAAAGCTTGGCTGTTCCTCCAAATGGCTTTCTCCAAGGACATGATGCTACGTGCCAGTTCCTTAAGACCTCTGCAGGAAGATATCTAGCTGGAAAAGTTCTTCCAGCTGTGCTCTGCTATGTTAATTCAAGGACATGTTTGCAGATTCCAATTCTTGCACGCACAGCAGAATGAAGGACACTGTTGCTTGCCACATCCCCAAGTGACCCGGCTTGTGTGGGAGAGCAGGCAGGGCTACCCACCTTTGCTCCATCCCCCGATTCTCAGGTCGGTAGGGGACTCGGCTCCCAGCAATAGATACTAAGGTTGAAAAAAATGTTTACAATTTCTGATTTGCACAAATAAATTAAGAAAAGGGCATTTCAGGTATAGGTAGAACATGTTCAAAAGATTGATCTTTAGATTCATGTTCTAGAAAAAATAAAAATCCAGATTTACACTGAGTGATAGGGGAAGGAACGTTGGGAAGTTACTGTGTGGCCTAATAGTAATGGATCATAGGTACTGGTTTAGGATATTAGTCTCAGTTACTGAGAATCAGTGAGTTCCCTTTAAACCATGTTATTTATATCTCTCTCTCTAAATATAAAAAATAGAGAAATATGCTAATTAACCAGGATGCCATAATGGGGCCACTGGACAGGAGGAGCTTGCATGTGCAGCCTCAGGGACAGGGCAGCAGAGGCCTCCGAGTGCCTGTGATGGGGGAGGGCCTGATCAGCAGCAGCTGCAGCTGCGTCAAGGGCCGGAGAGGGAGGCAGGGCTGGATCGGCAGTGGCCAGACCAGCTACTTGAGTGTGGGCAGTAACCATGTGATTTCAGATCGTGCACTGGGCTCCTACTTGAGTTATAGTCGATATAGAAAAAGCTGTACATATTTAGTATATACAACTTGATGAGTTTGGTGACAAGTATATACTCATGGAACCACAATTTATGCTATAAACACCCATCTCCAAAAGGTTCCTCCCACTTTATTTATAATGATAATAATTATTATTTCTTTTGTTTGTGTGATAAAAACATTTACCATGCAATCTATCCTTTAGTAAAATTTTAAGTATACAATGGATTATTGTAGGCATTATGCTATAAAATAGATTTCTAGAATGTGTTCATCTTATATAACCAAAACTTTGAGCACTTTAATACTTTTCATTTCTTTCTCCTAATTCTGGAGACTATTCTACTCTGTGCTTCTATAAGTTTGAATATTGTAGATTTCTCATTTAAGTGATATTACATAGTACTAGAGGTGCAGTGCACAAAATTCATTCATGGAGAGGTGTGTATGTGTCCTTCAGCCCAGCCTGCACCCTCTCCAATCTGGGATCCCTCTAGGAATGTTCAACTGCCTGTTTGCCTAATCCCAGTGGGCAGTTGGACATCCCTCTCACAATCCAGGACTGCTGGCTCCCAACCGCTTGCCAGCTTGCCTGCCTGATTGCCCCTAACTGCTTTTGCCTGCCAGCCTGATCACCCACTAAACACTATCCTGCTAGCCTGATAGACGCCTAATTGCCCTTCCTGCTGGTCTGATCACACCTAACTGCCCTTCCTTGACAGCCTGGTCACCCCTAATTGCCCTCCCCTGCAGGCCTGATCACCCCCAATTGCCCTCCCCTTCAGACCTGGTCCCTCCCAACTGTCCTCCCCTGCAGGCCTGGTTACCCATAACTGCCCTCCCTTGCTGGCCTGATTGTCCACAATTGCCCTTCCTTGCAGGCCTGGTCCCTCCCAACTTCCCTCCCCTGCTGGCGGTCTTGTAGATGCCATCTTGTTTCCACATGGCAGAAGCCATCTTTGACCACATGGGGGTAGCCATCTTGTGTGTTGGAGTGATTGTCAATTTGCATATTACCATCCAACCTCAGTTTTGGGCTCTCAAAGTTATATTTTTACTCCCATCTCAGCAAATGCCATTTTTGTGTAAGTTGACCAGACTTGTTTTCTGTTGCTTGCAGATCTGATCTCAGGCTATTCTGGTGAGGAGAATATTAAAATAATTTAGCTATATATAGGTGATCCCCTTAGCAAGTGTAGTAGGACAAATAATTTTCAAGAATAAATGGCAACTTGAGGTGTCTGATTGTCTGTAAAAATAAAGTGTGGAAAGATTTTTAAGTGCTGGGGTGAGCTAGTGAAAAGTACTGGATTACATTAGTAGAGAGTTTAATCAGTGGGATGTGATAAGCACAGAGAGTTATTCCTGAATTTGTGTATGGTTTTTATTGAGATTAGGCCATCTCTGCTGACTACATGGCACTGATTTAAATTAGGTCCCTCTCTCACAGAGACAGGGAGATAGGGGTGCTATCATTTTTTATTTAAAAGGAATGGCTCTTAAGTCCTAGAGAAAGACCTTTTTGGATAGTAACCCTGGCAAGAAGTTTTTAAAAAGTTTTACACTTCCAATGGACAGAGAAAGAATTTATAATTACAAGTTTTTCTAAAGTAAATGCTCTAATAAAAGGGGCAGAAAGTCAGGAAAAGCTTGTCTCAAGTTTAGTCAAACTAATCCATTTCCTATTCAATCCAAGGAGAAGGTAGGAAAAACAGGGAAAATGGAAGTTAATTCTTATTACATTAATGAAATGTATTCACAGAGTCAGATATAGTTGTGGGTCCCCCCCCCCCCCCCATAAAATATAGTACTCCTTGCTCACCTGGTCTGGCTATTGAGATTCATAGTACACATCAAAATATTATTTTTCCCTTTTTACATACTTCTTAGAGAAACTTTAAAAGATTGCTTATAGCTCTCCCAAACTACCACCATAGTCACAAACTAATAATCACTAATAGTAATGTGTAGGAAAATCATGAAACAAAACAGTAAGTGACTTTAAATACAATAACCAAGTTTAAAGAAGACAAAATTTAATAATTATGAATGTTTATAACAGAGAATGCAGCACTCATATTTAAATGATGAATTTTAAATTGGTGTGACTATATCATATGGGACTGTTACTGTACATGCATGTAAAATAATATATATTTAGGTGTATTAGAATATCAGTATCAAAAAAGATTTACGAAATTACAAAATGACAGATGAGTAAAACAGATGAATAAATTATAAGAAAAATTATCCTGAATTATATTTATTTTATATTTCCTAAATTTAATTAATGCTAATGTTAATTCCTATGCTTAACTCCAATGTTAGTAGAACCATACATTTATATTTTACTCAAGTACATTCATCAGAAGTTGAACTAATTTAAATTATGAGGTTAAAGTTGTATTTTATTAAATAACTAAAAGGAAAAAAAGGTAGAAATTAAACAAACTGATTAGATGTTGGCTAATATAATGAAAGATAATTTTCATTGGACACAAGCTTTTTTAATTCTTTTTCATCTTAGCTCTTTAATCTGAGGTGTTTATTTTTCCATCAAGAATTACAATCTGTTGACAAAAAACAGTAAATAAAATAATGTTTTCAGATAAACCTAAACATAACCGAAGCAAATAAATGAAATGTTCATGGAATATATTCAATGAATTTTAGTTTCAGTAGGTACATTTCTATTTTTATATGTGATTTGAATATGGCCTATTGTCCTTGTTTGTTTTAACCCCTTCTTATTCTCTTATTGAATTACTGACGGGTGAGGAGAAGCTTTACAAAAAAAACAACAAAACACATACACACAAAAACGCACACAAAAACCTCTTCTTTCTTTTATTCTGTGGTGAATCTATGCTCAAAAACGAGAAAAGGGGTTCATTTACATTTTTTTTTAATGCCTGATGTCCTTGGTTATTGCATTGACTAATGGAGTGGTTATATTCAAGTGAAGCTTTATTTATGCTGTAAATGGTTATTAAAGTTGTATAGAAGTTGAATTTTTGAGACATCAAATGTGTGTAGGAGTGGCCATGTATACATTGGTTTCCAGTCTCAGAAAAATTCCACTTTGTTTTGGTCACCTCTATCTTGTCAAGGAGCAAAGTTACACCTTCACTCTTTCATTCCTTTAATTACCTTCTGTTTCTGAGTTTGCAGCAATCTTCTGTGTGGGAAAAAAAAAAAAATGTAGCTCTACATAAATGATCCCCATCTTAAAGGGTTGGTTTATATCTGTCTTTCTACTTACTGTGGATGTCCCTGAGAGAATTGAAAACAAATAGATTTTTTTATTGAGAATTCACTTACTGTTTTGGATATGGGATATGAATTTTCTAAACTAAATGGGAAGATATAGGAAGTAAACGCTTTTTCACCTCATAATATGCATCATTCACAGAAAAGTGTTGCTGTAATTCACATAATAAATAAAGAAACTGAGGTTTAGTGAAATCTGGGATTTCATCAAAATAGAGTAGAATGAGGTCTGATTTCTAAATCCATAGATTTTATCTGACAATAAGCTGCCTTCAATAATAACAGCTCACAGTTATGAAGTACTTAGAATGTGCCAGAAATTCATCTCAAGGTTTTCTTTTTTCTTTAAATATATTTTTATTGATTTCAGAGAGGATGAGAGAGGAAAAGAGAGAGAGAAACATTAATGATGAGAAAGAATCATTGATCAGCTGCTTTCTGCACACCCCACATTGGGGGATCAAGACCACAACCTAGCATGTGCCCTGACTGGGAATTGAACCATAACCTTTTGGTTCATAGGTCAATACTCAACCCCTGAACCATACCACTGAGCTCATCTTAATGTTTTAAAAGTATCAATGCTCTCCATCCACTCCTCTAGATGAATACTTTGGAATTATGAATCATCTCAATGAGAAAGAGCTGAAATCATGAGGTCTCAATGAAAAAAAATATGTAAAGGATGTATAAGATTTGGGTGATTTTTGGGACAATCTAAGGAAGCGGGGCTTTGATCTGGATTACGTGCTGTCAAGAACGGGAGGGGGGTGGGAATCTATGATTAGTTATGTTAACCTTACCTAGAAGGAAAATAAGCTAGAATGAAACCAAAGCTGTAATTGATAAAGAAACAAAAGTCATTCATTAGGTAGAACAGGGTGCTGTTTGGGTCACTTTTATTGTTTGGCCACGTTCAGGTTTCTGTCTGTGTTTAGGCATGATAATAATGTGACTTTGTTTTGGTCTTGATACATCATAGTCATATGGTGAGCTGAATTCAATGAGGAAAGAATGGCTGCACAGTCACATTTAAGACCCTGAACAGGATGCATTGGCTGATTGTACTGCAAACAGGGATCAAAAAGAAAATGATTAGTAGCCCTTGAAATAAGTTTTGAAGTCAGGAGCTTAGATTACAAATCCCAGGAAATATATCTGCTGTGTCTGAAAAGAGTCACTGTGGCATTAATTACTATATTAAAACTAGAGGCTTAGTGCATGAAATTCATGCATGGTGGGGGGGGGGTGTCCCTCAGCCCAGCATGTACCCTTTCCAATCTGGGACCCCTTGAGGGCAGTCAGACATCCCTCTCACAATCCAGGACTGCTGGCTCACATGCCTGCCTTCCTAGTTTCCCCTAACCACTCTGCCTGCCAGCCTGATCACACCCTAACCACTCCCTGCCAGCCTGATTAATGTCTAACTACTCCCCTGCCAGCCTGTTTGCCCCCAATTTCCCTCCTCTGGTAGCTGATCACCTCTAACTTCCCTCCCCTGTGGGCTTGATCAACCCCAACTATCTTCCCTTGCAGGCCTGGTCCCTCTCAACTGCCCTCCCTTGCAGGCCTGATGCCTCCTCACTGCCCTCCCCTGCTTGCCTGATCGCCCTCCCTTGCAGGCCTGGTCTCTCCTAACTGTCCTTCCCTGCAGGCCATCTTGTGGTGGCCATCTTGTGTCCACATGGGGGCAGGATCTTTGACCACATGGGGGCAGCCATCTTGTGTGTTGGAGTAATGGTCAATCTGCATGTTACTTTTTTATTAGATAGGATAGAGGCCTGGTGCACGGGACTGGCTGGTTTGCCCTTAAGGATGTCCCGGACCAGGGTGGGGATTCCCTTGGGGCATGGGACAGCCTGGGCAAGGAGCTGTCCCATGCCCCAAGGGACATACCCCCTGTTCCGGGACATCCTTAAGGGCAAACCAGGCCGGCCATACCCCCTGGTGACCCAAACGGAGGCCCTGGTATCTGGATTTATTTACCCTCTACAATTGAAACTTTGTAGCCTAGAGTGGAGGCCTAGATCGGCCAGGGCTGCAGAAGCTTGGCTTCTATCACCAGGGGCAACCCTAGCCTCTTTCCTGCTCTCAGTGTCCGCAGCATGGCTGATGGGCATGGCTGGTGGGTGTGGGTGGTGGGTGTGGCTGATGGGTGTAGCGGAGTGATGGTTAATTTGCATATTACTCTTTATTAGGTAGGACTAGAAGCCTGGTGCATGAAATTCAATCCTAAGTGGGCTTAAATGGGAAGTCGGACATCCCCTGTAGGGCCCCAGATTGGAGAGAGTGCAGGCTGGGCTGAGGGACACCACCCTGATTCATGAATTTTGTGCACCAGGCCTCTAGTAAAAATATAAAATTACAAAATTAATAAGCTTAGGAATGACTGACAATTAAAATGCAAGGCAGTATATATAATGAAGTATATTTTATTATAGCTTTACATTAAGTTTTAGCACCTAGATGATTCTCAATTCTGATTACTTTTCATTTTTAACTGTTTTAGGGAAGAAGGAAAGCTCTTCTATTTCTTGAACATTTTATTTTAAAATATCTTATAATGATATTTTAAAATTTGATTAAATTCACAATTAATATTTATAGCTTCCAAAATTATGTGACCATGTTATCTGAAAATAATACAAATTTTTTTTCCTTCTTCTCAACACATAAAAATCTTTTGTGGTTATTGCTTTCTAAATTTTAATAATTTTGAAAAATAGAAGTACTAGTTTGGCTATTTCCTATTCATGTTCTCAATGGAAATTCCTCTTTAGTTGTTTAGTCATTTGCTAATTCACTAACATATAGTCTAACTGCATTGTATAGGTACCTATTTTAAAACATGCTAAAATAAAAGGTATTATTTATTTTATCTTAATACTCTTTAAACAACTAGCTGATACCAAATTTTATAAACATTTTGGGAAATTAACAATATTATTTCACCACATATAATTCTACAATTGCCTCATTCTGACATTCCCAGAATACATGTGACTTAAATATAATACATTGTTTTATAGTAGGAATGGACTTAATCTGAGTTGTGTGCCGACTTTTATTTAAAATTTTTGTATCTTTATATATGAATTTGTGGAAGTCTTATTTCTGTAGTTTCATTGCCTGATTTACATATTAGACTTATGCTGGGTTTATTCAAGAAGTTGGGATTCTTCCGTATTGTTTTGTTAAGAACTACAGAGGTCCTGAGATTTTTACCTTATAAGCTAACAAGTTAGCTTGCCACAGTTTCAGAAATTCTTGCAGAAAACTGGAGACTCCTGGGTTGGTCACAAAATATAATGTATGACACGGCAATAGAGTGAATTGTTTCCCTGAGCCCCTGTTCCCACAGGGCCAGGTGATGCCTGTGCACACAGTGGGTATGTTACAGAAAAACCGTGGGTATAGGAAGTCTAATTTTATATGGGGACCTTCTGACAATGATGTAAGAACCAACTGCTCCAGAGGGACAACTTATTTTTATTATATTGGACATTAAATAATACACTTCCAGTAGTAGATGGTATCTCTGTCTTCCAAAGCTGATTGCTATACCAACAACTTTGAAAAGATGGTCTTAAACAAATTAGATGTCACAGAATAATTGCAACTTTTCCATTGATTATAAATATTACTTTCCGTTTTTAATGTCATGTTCATTCTTATACTCCTGCACTATCATGTAAAGTGAAGACTGCATAACTTTACTCTCTCCTTCCTTTCCTTTCCTTCCTCCCTCCCTCCCTCCCTTCCTCCCTCCCTCCCTCCCTTCCTCCCTCCCTGCTTTCCTCTCTTTCTTCCTCTTTCCCTAAGAATAAATCTTAGAATTTGAATCCACTTTTAAAAACTGACTTAAAATCTATACATATTTTTATTATAGATATTTTATTGTTTGACAGTTTTTTATATTGCATTCTCCATTCTTGAGCTCAAACTGCTTCATCTTATATTTACATGTAGTATAATATTTAAAAATTATTAAAATATAGTTGGCATACAATATTATTTATTTCAAATATTCAGGTTGAAATTTCATTAATGACATTTAGCTTATTCTTATTTTCCCTATCTCTGGAGGTTTTAGAATTGATTTCTATTTTTTTTTATGCACTAAACTTGGATAGGTATATAATTTTGTGATATTCACTTTAGCCCATAACTGTCAATAGATTGTATTCTTGTTGCTCTGAGGAATTCTGGGGTAAATGTGATTTTAACACCTTTTATAGAATCTGAAGTAATGGAATTCTGTGCTTCTCAAAGGAATGCATTATCGCTATTGAGGACACATGATGGTGTCCCAGGTGTTATGTAAGGGGCAAATACAGCAGTCTTCATGTTTTTTAAGAGTCCGTTTTAAACAAAAGTTGTGTTTGCATTTAAAAAAAAATAAACACACTGTTTTAAATACTAAAATATTCACACATATAGTTATTTTGAGAGAAAAAGATCTAATATCCTTTTCACAAATTCATTAACCAGAGAGAAAGATATTAAGGGTCCAAAGTGATCTAAACATTAAAACGTACTGTCATTTATTTATTATATTGTTATATAGAAGAGACCATCATGTTAAAATTTGGCTACTTGTAGTAGATAGTCCAGGTAACATTGGAGTTAACAGCAAATCCTATGTAATTCAGTCTGAAAAGGCTAACAGAATGCTGTTGGGTGCTTATTGTTGAGCTTGGCAGTTAATAGCATGGTACAAGCTACTATTAACACTAAAAAACTATAAAATATATACTTGGCAAAAGGTTTTGGCCAGTTGACGTTCAGTTATTTTCAGCTGCTGAACATGGATAAAATTTTAACTTATTATTTTCTTGAAGATTAAACAAACTTTTTGAATGTTTTAAATAGAGGTCGTGATTAGTCTTTATTTCAACTAGTCTGATTAGCTAATGGAGCTTGCTCTAATATTAGTCTGAATAAATGATCAGATAACAACATGACAAGAAGGTATATATTTCCTAACAGTTATTCTGTCAGGTATTTTAGTCCCCATAAGATACTTTTAGACATTTACATCTGAATGCCTATTTTAGATTAATAATCACTTCATTTTTATTTATTTTTTATTTATTTATATATATATATATATTTAATATATTTTATTGATTTTTTTACAGAGAGGGAGGGAGAGAGGTAGAGAGCTAGAAACATCGATGAGAGAGAAACATCGACCAGCTGCCTCTTGCACACCCCCTACCGGGGATGGGCCAGCAACCAAGGTACATGCCCTTGACTGGAATCGAACCCGGGACCTTCCATTCCGCAGACCGACGCTCTACCACTGAGCCAAACCGGTTTCGGCTCACTTCATTTTTATATCTTCACATAAAATCAACTATTCATTTTTGAAGATGATTTGCATTATGACTGAATGACAGTTCACTTTATGTTAATGTTATTTTTCTCTTACAATTTTTATAAAATATAATATATTAAATTAGTATATATATTTTGGTTCATAAAATGATTCTAAGAACAATTATGTTAAGGTAAAAAGGTTTAATTCTTCAACAATTTTTGTTTATAAATGCTAATAAACATGGCTAGTAACCAAACTTTTGCTTCAAGACCTGTTTAATTGAAACATAGTTATAAACTTTAAATAATGTTTGCAATAATAAGAATGTAAGTTGTTTTATACATTATAATTTCATTCTAATAAAAATCATTCACTTAATTTATCCATGTGAAGTCCACTCTTCTTAACATAGTTTTAACTGTCCTTTCATGTAATCTTCTACTACATTTTACTGTTAAGTTGTTGTACTCTGATGTGCCATTTTGAAATAATTAAAATTTTTATAGTAGTACAATTAATTCTGCATGAGAGTTCCTAGATTATTTTTCACAGAGCTCTTATAAGAACACTTATATATAATTAATATCAAAATTATAATCATTCTCTATTATCTTTTTAATCAAAAGTATCCATAATACAAGAAAAATAAGATGAAATTTTGCAGTTAAAATCTTCAGTTTAATCAGGAATGGTGGAGCTATATATTTTCATGTACTTAACCAAATGTGGAATCAAAATTAACATAACATTAACTATTGACATGATAAAATATTTTAATTTGAACATTTCATAAATCCATGTGAACTTCAGTACTTCTTTCCCTCATATACTTCAAGCAAAAATTCAGAAATTATATCACAAGGACAACTAAAATATCAGTGTAAATCATTATAAATGAAAAAAATTTCTCAGTGACAGTAAAATCATGAATAATATTTGCATTTTAATTGATATAAAGCTTTGTTTTTTGGATTATTATTTCAAATAAACATTAAATATTAACTAGATGATTATAGGTTCTCTGATAAATTGCTTACATGTATTTATGTTGAAATTGGTTATTCAGAATGCAGTGGAAGCTCCTTTGAAATTCCTCCTCAGTAGAATTTACTTTATAAATTACTAGAGGCCTGGTGAATGAAATTCGTGCACTGGAGGGAGAGGGGGATCCCCCCTCAGCGCAGCCCATGCCCTCTCACCATTCAGGACTCCCTCAGGGGATGTCTGACTGTCAGGAAGGCAGGAGAGGCTCCCACCACCCTTCACCACCCATGAGCCTGGCTTCTGGCTGAGCAGGGCTCCCCCTGTGGGAGCACACTGACCACCAGGGGGCCGCTCCTACATTGAGTGTCATAGTGACTTGTCATTCTGCCGTTTGGTCAATTTGCATATTAGCCTTTTATTATATAGGATTATAAATAATTTTAAAAGATGTTTCTGGCCACTGGTGATAATGGGGTTTGTTTGGGAAAGAATTTGTAGGGAAGGAAACACATTAGGTCGGCCTAAACAGTCTATAAGAAATCTTGAGGCTGAAATACTAGTATAGTAGGGAATAATAAAAGTTGATAATAGAGATGGTGCAAAAAGAAATGTTAACAGAACCTGGATACTAATTGATTTGGTATACTAAATCATGAAAAAACTTACCCCCATGATGCTAGAAGAATAACCAATGTATAAATTGAAATAAGTAAGCAAGGCTTGAGAGCAGATCAAGTAGGAAGAAACAATTATTTATTTGGGTAAAAATGGAATTGGAGGCATGTGCAAAATAATAAATGAAATTATTTGATGTGATGGCATTAAATAATTAGGGTTAATTATAGAGGAAAAATAAGAAAACCTAAAACTTTCCAGAGTTAGGATAAAATTAGAGAATAGCACATAAAAAATATTACAAATGTAGAACCCTGAAGATTACAGTGTTTTTAGAAACAGAGAAAAGAGGATGGAAAATTAGGGAAATATAATATGACTTGCTTAGAGGAAGGGTAAATTTAAAATAATTTTAGTGGATGTTTAAAGATTTCATCATGGAAAATATTAGAATGGCAAAATGAAGAAGAGAGGAGATAAGAAAATTAGAGCAACATAATGTTGGAAGTCCTAACCAGCAATCAGACAAGGAGAAAAAATAAAAGGCATCCAAATTGGAAAGGAGGATATAAAACTGTCATTATTCACAGATGACATGATATTGTACATAGAAAATCCTAAAGACTCCACCAAAAACTACTAGATTTAATAAATGATTTTGTCAATGTAGTAGAATACAAAATTAACATCCAGAAATTGTTGGCATTTTTATATACTGATAATGACCTCTCAGAAAAAGAAACTAGTCCTAGCCATTTTGGATCAGGAGTTTGAACTTCAGCCCTTAGACTGAAGGGTTACGGGATTATTTCTGGTCAAGAGAATGCACCTCAGTTACAGTCTTGGTCCCTAGCCCCAGCTGGGGTGCATGTGGGAAGAAATCAATCAACATGTCTCTCTCACATTGATATTTTTTTTCTCTCTCTCCCTCCCTTCCACTCTTTCTAAAAATGAATAAATGGAAAAAATATCCTTGGGTGAGGATTAATAAAACAAACAAACAAGAAAGAGACACTGAACAAACAATCCCATTTACCATTGCAACACAAAAATAAAGATACTTAGGAATAAACATAACCAAAGAGGTAAAAGACCTGTACTTGGAAAACTTATGGAATGTGGAAAGAAATAGAAGACATATATAAGTGGAAGAATATGTCATGTTCATGGATGGGTAGAATTAACATCATTAAAATGTACATACTACTCAAAGCAATTTATAGGTTCAATGCAATTCCTATTAAAACACCAATGGCATATTTCACAGGTCTAGAACAAACATTCCAAAAATTCGTATGGACAAAAACAAAAACAAAAAAACAAAAAAAAAGACCCTGACTAGCTGCAGCAATCTTAACAAAGAAGAACAAATTTGGAGGGATCACTATACTATATATCATTCTATACTACAAAGCAACCATAATCAGAACAGCCTGGTATTGGTACAAAAATAGGCATGTAGATCAATGGAACAGAATGGAGAACCCAGAAATCTACCCAAGCCATTTTGCTCAATTAATATTTGACAAGTGAGGTAAGAACATACAATGAAGTAAAGATAGTCGCTTCAATATATGGTGACGGGATAATTGAAATAACTACATCACCAACTTACACAAGAATATACTCAAAATGGATAAAACACTTAAATATAAATAATGAAGCCATACAAATCCTTAAAGAAAATATAGGCAGTTAAATATCAGAAATCTCACATAGCAAAATTTTCCCTGTTAGGTACCTAAGGCAAGAGAAACAAAGGAAAAAATAAACAAATGGGACTGTTTCAAACTAAAAAGCTTCTGCAGAGCAAAAGAAACCAGAATCAATGAAAAGGGAATCCATTGTATGGTAGAACATATTTGCCAATGATACATCTGATTGATAAGAGGTTAATATAAAAAATACATAGAGTGCTCATACAACTAAAAAAAAAAAAAAAAAAAAAAGGAAGACAAACAATCCAATTAAAAAATAGGCAGAGGAAACAAATAGACACTTCTTCAAAGAAGATATATAGAAGGCTAAGAGACATATGAAAAAATTTCCAGTCACTAATCATCAGAAAGATACAAATTAAAATGACAAAGAGGTATCACCTCCCACCTGCCAGGGTGGCTACCATCAATAAATCAAAAAACAAACACTGGCAAGGATGTGGGGAAAAATGAAACTTTGTACACTTCTGGTGGGAATGTAGACTGGTATAGTCAATATGGCAAATAGTGTGGAGTTTCCTCAAAATATTAAACATAGAACTGCCATTTGACCCAGCAATCCCAGTTCTGGGAATATATCCTAAAAACTCCAAAACACCTATCAGAAAGAATATATGCATCCTTATTTTTATAGCAGCACTATTTATAATAGCACTTGGGCTGTTTTCAGACCTTAGCTATCAGTAGATGAGTGGATTAAAAAGTCATGGTACATTTACACAATATATATATCGATATATATATATATATACCTAAGTTACCATTACACCCAAAATAACTGGAATGACAAGTTGACCAGTGGCTATGACATACACTGACCACCAGAGGGCAGATGCTCTCACGGCCAACCTGTTGCAGCCAACCAACCTCCCACAGTCCCTCCTCCCCTTGTTCATCCCCTGGCTAACAGGCCCCAATCTGGCTCTGATCTGGACTGGATTAGATGGCCCTGATTAACCCTGATCTCTAGCCAGGCCTAGGGACTCCACCCATGCACTATTTCATGCACCAGAACTCTAGTAAAACTATAAAAAATGATCTTTACCCTTTTATACAGCATGGGGAGACCTGAGAGTATTATGCTAAGCGAAATAAGCCAGTCCAAGAAAGACAAATAACACATGATCTCACTTATATGTAGAATCTAATGAAGACAATACACTGGTGAATAAAATAGAACTGGAGGCATGGAAATGGAGTCTCAGAGTGATAGGGGAGGAGCAATGAGAAGAGTTTAACCAAAGAATTTATATGCATATATATAGAACTCATGGTTGAAGTGGGATAATCATGGGATGGGGAGAGGAGGAAGGAGGAGAAAGAGGAGGAAAGGCAACAATGAGGGACTAAAGGGGACATCTGTAATACTTTCAACAATGAAGATAAGCTTAAAAAAAGAAAAAAGAATATTGGAACTAAAGCAAAAGAGTACTTCCCTGAAGAGTTTGGAAGAAAAGACAAAAAGTAGAAGCTATTTAAAATTTACTACATTTTTTTTTTTGTGTGTGTGTGTGTGTGTGTGTGTGTGTTTTGTGCTTTTTTTTTTTTCATTCTTTCTGGATTGAAGTTAGCATTTATCAGCTAGAAAAGACAAGCCCTATTGGGAGGAAGCACTGAAGACCTGCAGAGCGGAGAGTGGGAAGCACAGAGAATGTATAGTATTCAGAGCACAGGAAGTGTTAAGAAGGGTTTCAAAAGCAAAGCTTTCTCCAGATTTAGGTATCCTTTCAAATTAGTCAGAAGTGGCTCGCAAAATATAGAAGGGACAGAATGAGAAGAGTTGCTGTATGTTTTGTGTGATTTTTTTGTACCTTCAAATTTACTCTCTCTCAGTATTCTCCATGTTAGGGGAGTATAGGCAGGGAGGGATGACTTTTATGGGCAGACTGCAGGTGATGCCTGGAAGTTGGAAGAACTAAGGCCTGGCTCCCTGATTGCTAGGATGCAGACAGTTGGCTGAATCCCCACTATGTTTACCCTCCCCAGGTAATTACCCTCTCTGAGTCAGGTCACTGCTCACTCCCTTTGTATCTAAGATACTGTATTGGGGCTGAGATGACTCAGCACAGCTGAGAGGTACAGCATCTGCACCAGCCCTCCTGCCTATATCTCTTCAGAAAAAAGTTCCCCTAATAATCTTTCCTCAAGTTTCCCCATTTTGAATGTGCCACCTGTTTCATACCAATATCATAATTGATGAAGAATGTTTTCAAGACTAGCATAAATTAAAGGAGGGAACAACAAATTTGTAGTACTAGAATAGAGTGAGCCAGAGTATGGGTTCTGGATGAAAAGAATAATTTTGAAAGAGTAGAAGGTTTTGTTTAGGGAAACTTGTCAAAGACCTATAGGGTTTTTTGTTTGTTTGTTTGTTTATTTGTTTTGTTTTGTTGTTTTGTTTTGTTTTTGGCTTTTGCTAGGCTTTTCTTCATAAAAATTCTTCCATCTTACAGCTTTTACCTATATTCATATACTTCTTAACTTGGAACTTGTTTTTTTAGTCTTAATATGGCCATATTTGGTTTTAAATGCAGCAGTAACAAACCTCCCACAGTGTGTATAGCCCAGGTAGAAAGCAATTATAACATTCAAATAATATAAAACACTTCTAGAAACTATCTCCACTTGCCATAGAGATGTTTACTCTGATGTCAGCTTTGGAAAGTTAAGTTGTGTAACCTTTGAATAAACCTAAAATTATACATTTGGTCATTAATCAAATATTTATCAAGTGCGGTTGTGACATTGGCGATAATAGAAAATAAGACGGAAAATATCCGCACTCCTGTGGACCTTTGTAGCCTACTGAGGCAAGCAGAGAACAAAGAACAAATGGTAAGTATGGTAATTTTGGCTAGTGTTGAATTCTGTGATGACAAGGACCCAGGGTGATATGGTAGTTAAGGAAGATTTCTCTAACATTATAAATGGGGCCAAAAGGGAAATGAAAGATGAGCCATGAAAGAGAGAAGAATTAGTGCAAAGTGCAATGACAAAGAGACCGTGTGTGAGAGAAGCCAGGCCAGTGCGGATGGAGCACAAAGCTTTGGGAGATGGAACCAGAGACAGTCAGTTCCGGAGACAGATCTTCATGGCCTTTAAGATCCTGGTCTAAATGTGCATGAGGCTCCTAGAGAGTTTAATCACAGTGGTGACATTTTGTTTGTTTTCATTTTTTAAAAGATACCTCCTGCTGCTGTGAGAAGTATTCATTGGAGTTGCGCAACCACAGAAGCATAGACTACTGACATTATTAATAATAATGATATTTCAACATTTATTTTTGCAAAGTATGAATTATCACATGTAACTTCAAATAAACAAACAAACACACCCATGTTACAGGTATTGTTATCATCAGAGTAGAGATGAAGCTGTGGAGGCACAGATGAAGTAAGCAGGTTGCTATGGGACACACAGCTTGCATGTGGTCGAGCCCAAGCACTTTGCATACCACCACACTCTGCTCATCATTCTGGGATTTATATGCATTAGAGTTGGCTGAAGCCCAATGAGAAATATTAAGATCTTTAAAAATATTTATGTGAAAACCGGTGTAGGTGAAAAGTTCTGGAAATAGAAAATGGTAACATGAAGGATAGTAGTGAATAACCCACACTTACATTTTTCATGATAGGCTCTTCCCTTACAAAAGTTTTCCGTCTTTATGTAAATCCTGTATCTTTTCCTTGAACCATCTATTTTAAGCTGTATATGGATTCATAATGGTGGATTATTTAGAAAATGTATTAATATGGAAACTGCAGTGATCTCATCTTAAAAGCTTACCGAGTTCAACATAAAAGTTTTCCACATATAAAGATTAAAATGTGTCTTTACTCCAGTGATTTGTTAGCCAAGAATTTTGCTTTTTAAAACACTTCCAAAATTAAAACACAATTTGGATGAGGCTTTCAAAGCATCTTATTCTGGTAACATAAAAGGCAAGTGGGAGAGAAGTGGTAAATGACTAAGCCAAGTTAATTTAAAGATGACCATATGCAGTTTAGTTATCTCTGACCGGGAAATATGCCTCCTTCCAGGGTGAGAATGACCCACAAATAGCTACTTGGAAGCTTGAGGATATATCTAAGCAAGTTAACTAAATAAAATCTGTCTATTTGTTTTGGCCCTTGTGAACTTAACAATGTAGATCACAAGTGATTTAAATGTGGTGAGTGGAAACAGTTTTAGAGATGACAAAGTAAGATTTGTCCTAACCCTCCAGTCCCTACCCAGGATAGATGCTGATGAATTTCTCTGAAATATTCTCTAAAGAGATTGGCTGAGCTTTACTTTGAAATATAAATGAGGAAAAAATGATACTAAAATTTTAAAATATAAATATACTCCAAGATTGGATATAAAACCATCTTTAATGTACAGAAAAACTAAACCACTTTTTCTATATCTCTACTTATGTAACATAGTAGTAGTGTTACTAAAGAATTTCTGACTAATATTTATTTTTCTTACAAAGCTTAAAGCAATATGTAATTTCCTACAACTGCTGTCCTTATTGTATTGACCAAGTCCTAGGAATTTATATTGACCTTTAACAGAATGACATTTAGCAATTTTCCTCCCTCTTGACAGATAGTTCCCATTTCCCTCTGTTTTGCCTTAACTCTAGATAAAATGTTATCAAGATTGAAGAGCAAGATCTAATATTTCACTCTGTTTGAAAGGTCTAGTAACCATATGACTTCAAACATCAGATATTATACTTGTTAAATCTGCTTAGTCATGTCTTTCTACATTGCAGATCTATTATCCTGTATTCTGAATATTTTCATGCTTCATATCTTATATTTGTCATTTCAGAGATATTATCTGTCTTTATATTGGGTCATTTTTATCTGTTCTACATAATTTTCACCTCCTCACTAGTTATTTCTATTGCCAATTTTTGCTCATTAGGATTTTGTCAAATCTTTTCTTATTCATCCACATCTATTCTCCTCACTATATTTGATTTAACAATATGTTTATAATTGGATTCTTTATTTCTATATTTGACCCCTTAACTTTATAGTATGTTTTCATCTCATTTTGATTTTTTAATTTTCTTAGTTCTTTTTACATAATGCCAATTTTAGGATTCTGCTGCAGCACTTGTTAGTGCTGTTTTAATTTCTTATGATATTTCCTTCCATACTGAGTTCTTTGTCTCCGTTAAATACGTGCCATTTTTTTTTTTTTTTGCTTTTTCTTCCTTTGTTCATTCTTTCCTTCAAATGTGTTTATAACATGTTTACAGTGTTGCCATGCCATTACTTTTAGTTATCTCTCAGATACAGGCATCTTTGTTTGGATTTTTTATTTGCTCTGATGAAATAAGAGATGTCCTTTTGATACCCTTTTTATCTGGGACCAATTTACCACTTTTCTCTGTTCATTTTCCCAAGGCCTGGGCTTTATGGGGCAAAGAGGGAGAGCGGATCTAAGACTGGGATTACCTGCGGACTTTGGTCTTCCTTCTAAGACCTGATTACATTTCTGTTAACAGAACCCACTCCATCCAGACGGAAGTATAATCTCAGTTGAAAAGGATACTTAGTCTTCCATTCTCTAGCTTTTACAAGTAGGACATTTTATCTAAATAGACATGACTGCCACCTTCTCCCACCTCCTGAGGAAATTAGATTGGCTGGAATGAGTTTTGCTTGGTATTTGGACCTGGGAATAGGCACGCATGGCTTAAGCTATCCTTTCCCTCTTGGGCACCAAGGTACTTGTAAGAAACATGAGCTCTGGTCTGCTCTTGAATTCTGTTAACTTTTACAAAGGTGGGCCTTTGAAAGGAGAGGTCTGCAGTTTCCTGCCCTGGTTGTTAATACAATAAGTCTGTCTAATTATATGACTCAGTACTATGAGGCTGACTACCTTGCCTGTGCATGTATAAACTCCTATGCAGTTTTATCAGTAATAAGGACAATTGTTTGTCTCCATCTATTTATTCCTTTGTCTTATTTTTAACACATCTGGAGAGTGATTAGGACAAGAAAGGTGTTATTCATGGGTCTCTCTATAAGCTCCATCACTTGCTTCTCTGGTGGCACAGTGTCCTCTGTAGGAAGCCCGGATGCTGCTCTTATCCCTGCTGGAGTCCACAAAGTGGTAGGTCAGAGCTTCTTCTCGTGAATCTTCCCCCTGGACCTTTCTCAGCACTGACCATTTATCCCCACTCCCAATTCAGAAAATTGGAAGATTTTAAGGAGAACACTGTTCACTTACCTCCTTTTCTTATTCTATTTAAGAAGGGATGGGAGCAATAGGAGGAGCTGAGCCCTGAGCAAACAGATACTCCCATTATTTGATTTGGCTGTTACACTTCACAGTTTAAGGCATGAATTTGTAAGTGCTTTCTTTTTAAACTACTGCTGGTAAATTTTTACAGGATTTTTTCTTATATTTTGTGCATTTTATTAGCTAGTGGATCAGAGGATACTGAAAGCTTACTCTTCTTCCAAATCTTCCCTGATAATTACAAAGAATACAGGAGTTTAAAGTAAACAGGTGTTCAAAAATGTAGTTTTCATATAATTTCCCAACCCCTGTGAGCCTTATCCCATCATGGACTTCAGTGAATGACATATACTGAAGAAATAGTGACAGGCATTTCATGTTGTAAACCATCTGTGCAAGAAAATCATGGCTTTTCTTCCCTTTCCTTTCTAGAACCATCCTTGTTTTCAAAAAGTAAGGGCCTACTCTCAAAAATACCTAATTGTACCTTAATTTTAGATGTTGAAATATGCTGATGTTCAAATATTGTGTTAAATAATTGGCCATAGAGAATAAATAACATTCTAATTAAATTCCTGTAGAAGGATTCATCTGTCCTACACTCACCTAGGTATCCTATGACCCTAAAGGTAATTTATTAATGCTAATTATTATTTACTTTACCTAATGGCAGGGGCTGTGACAGCCATAGAGCAACATTAAGCAGATAGAACCCAGAAAGTGTAGCATAACAAATAATTGAAGGTCCCCAATAACCTTTGATCTCCTGAATCTGTTGCTATCCTTTAGGTCCCCGTTTTTCATTAATGTTGGGAAATACAAAGGTGTTGTCCCTGTGCGTTCTGCTCATTTTCTAAGGTAATTTCAAACCAGAAACATGTGAAGGCACTATGGGAGTCTAAAAATTTCAGCAATAATACAGGATAGTTAGCAGAAAAAACAAAACAAAAAACCAAAAACACCCAACAATTTAATTGTGTCATTCTAGAGGATAAAGAAAATGACAATATGTAATTTCATCACAATAGCCACTCAGCAAGCTAGTTAGCAGACACCTGGAAGGGGAAAAGGTGGCCTTTTGTGTTTAGCCCTCACTGCTTGAATTGTGAATGAGTCCTGGTGGGTGGATAAATGATTGAATATTAATTATCACTGCCTGCTTGGCAATGCTTCCTGGCTTTCTTGGCTGTGGCTGGACCAGTGGTTAGCTTGTTTTCTAGACTGGCAGCTGCCCATCCCCTGGAGAAGCACTCATGCGTCTCTTTCCTGCCTAAGGGAAAGTTTTACTTTTCCACGTTCCATCTCTTACACTTAAATCAGTGAAAGCAAAGTGCACTCACTAAAGCTCTGTGTTTCCATTTCATTCATCAGGCTTTAGGCTGACATCCTGGGCTGCCTCAGTATAGTTTGTTATTCCTATTCTTGGCCCCAGTTGCCTCAAGTAAAATTGAGCCAAAAGCTTACTAATACTTCCAGCAAGCTTCTCAGTATTCCATTACTTATTTTTAAATGTTGATGTTTGTCATTACATCCATATGGATGCATGTATTGCACATAGTGGGCACTTAGAAATTTTTATTTTCTGGTGAATGATAAAAGAAATTAGAATATATTTCTATACTCATCCTATGTATGAAAGAGTAATATGCAAATTGACCATCACTCCAACACACAAGATGGCTTCCCCCATGTGGTCAAAGATTCTGCCCCCATGTGGACACAAGATGGCTACCACAAGATGGCCAGCAAGGGGGGGGGGGGCAGTTGGGAGGAACCAGGCCGGCAAGGGCGGCAGTTGTGGATGATCAGGCAAGCAGGGGAGGGCAGTTGGAAAGGACTAGGTCTGCAAGGGAGGGCAGTTGGGGGCAATCAAGTTGGGGATGACCAGGCCTGCAAGGAAGGGCAGTTGGGAGGGGCCCAGGCCTGCAGGAGAGAGCAGTTAGGGTTGACCAGGTCTGCAGGAGAGGGCAGTTAGGGATAAAAATGCTGGCAAGAGAGTTAGGGATCAATCAGGCTGGCAGGAAAATGGTTAGGGGGTGATCAGGCTGGCAGGCAGAAGCAGTTAGGGAAATCAGGAAGGCATGCAGGTGAGCAGTTGGGAGCCAGCAGTCCTGGATTGTGAGAGAGATGTCCGACTGCCCATTTAGATGGGCAGTCGGACATCTCTCGTGGGGTCCCAGATTGGAGAGGGTGCAGGCTGGGTTGAGGGACCCCCCCCCCCCCAATGCATGAATTTTGTGCACCGGGCCTCTAGTTTTTATAAAAAATCATATAAAGCATACAGGCCAAATCTTTCTTATATTGCATTCTGATATAAAAAAAAAGTATGTTTTGAGCAAAGAAGGATAGTTGTTTGAATTCTAAAAAATTAATAAGAAAATCCTTGCTTTCCCCAATGCATCTCAGAAACTGAGAAAATGCGTTTCTTGATTTAATAATATGTCTGAATGAAGTAGAATTACAAGATTCATCTGAACCATCACCTTTATCACCTTAGTTTCTGTTGTGCACAGCAGATTATTTTTAAAAGGAAAAAAATTGAAATGAAGTCAGTTTGAAGAAACTATTTTAGCTCAATAGCCATAGACATCATTTAGAATTTTCTAAATTTAGAGTACACTGAAATGAAATTTATTTTATCAAAGTGAGATAACTGCTTGGGAGTACTTTCAAAATTTAGATAACAAATAACAAGAATTAAAATATTTTCTTTTTAGCTTTATGAGGCTATACATGTTTTGCCTGTGTTTCCTTTGAATTTTTATTTTTCAAATACAGTTTACATTTAATATTATTTTTATTAGTTTAAAACAAAAAGAGTAATGGTTCTTTATCAGAAGCAGTCAACAAGAACATTAAAAAAATGAGGCTTTGATTTTATGCCCTTATCAAGGAGAACAGCAAAAGTAAGAGCAGGAAGGAAGGTGTCCAATGTGAAAGTAGTGGTCGTGACTACCAGAGCAATATGTGGCTTTTTCAGGTAGCGTCCAAGAACAGGTACAAAGGTATTTGAATGTTGAAGAATAAAGTGGAGAAAAGAGAATCCTTATGCAGTGTTAGTAAGAATGTAAATTCATTCAGCCACTGTAGACAATAATGTAGAACTACTATGTGATGTAGCAATTCCACTTGTAGGTATATATCTGAAGGAAATGAAATCGCCACCTTAATGAAATATCTACTACCCTATGTTCATTGCAGCATTATTTCTAAAGCCAAGACATGGAAAGAACCTAAGCCTCCATCAATGGATGAATGATAAAGAAAATGTGACATATTTTTCAGCCATAGCAAAAGAAGGAAATCCTGCCATTTGTGACAATATGGATGAATATGGAAGGCGTTATGCTAACTGAAATAGACCATACAAAGAAAGACAAATGCGGTATGATCTCCCTATATGTGCAATCTATAAAAGTTTAACTTATAGAAACAAATGATAGACTGATGATTGCCAGGGGCTGTAGGATGGGAAAAATAGGGAAATGTTGATCAAAGGGTACAAGTTTCCCGTTAGAAGGTGAAGTCCTGGCGATGCAATGCATAGCAGCAATTTTCAACTTGTGTCATTTCATGGCACACATGAACTAATTGCTAAAATTCCGCAGCACACCGAAAAATAGATTAATTTTTGCTGTTCCTACAAAAAAAAGATATAATTTTGAGTCATTCACACTGGATGACATTGTTGTGTTGACTGTTGTCATTTTTTATTTGACATTCTAAGGGAAAAGAAGTCAGTACCCCTGACTAAGTAGTCAGGTATTACATGTTTTAAAATCTCTTGAGGCACACCAGTGTGCCATGACACACTGTTTGAAAATCACTGATGTACAGCATGCTGACTATAGTGAATAATATTGTGTTGTATATTTGAAAGTTGCTGAGTATAGAACTTAAATGTTCTCACCAAACCACCCCCCCCCAAAAAAAATGATAGCTCTGAGATGGTATGTATGTTAACTATCATTATTGTGGTAATAGTTTCTTAATATATACCTATATTAAATCATCATGTTGTACATCTTAAACTTAATGTTCTATGTCAATTATATCTCAATAAATCTGGGAAAAAGAAGTTGATCTTTCAGAAAAATTAACCCAGGATTAATATCAATATCTTCAAATTGATTTTAAAGAATGCTGTAGTGGTCTAAGAAAAAATAATTTTTCTCATAATTATCTGTTTTGTGTTCTCCATCAACAACAGAAAACACTTGTGTGGAATATATGTAATTTCAATAAATGAAACCATTAATTCCATATTTAATTTACTATGAAAAGAAATATGACCACCCATATCCATGCAAACACATATATTTGGTACAGTAAAAGTAAATTTACATAGAATATTTTATTTAGTTAAATACCAAGGCAAAGTACATAGTTATATTACCTTTTGTGGTTTTCTAAAATTTTTTGGTTGCTATGGAATCTGAGTAATTTGATGTGATCTCCACTTCATTCATGTTCCCAACCTGCTTGGAAGGTTTTATTCTAATTTATATATCTTTGAATAAATTCTTTGGTTCTCCTAATCCTAGAATAGACCAGACCTGGGAATAAAAAGCAAGTATAATGCTGACATTTTCAGATTAAAATCCTCTATTTCCAATCTACTGTGTTCTATGAAATTAGAGCTTTATTTTACAGAGTATTAAGTCAAATTTGTTCTTGAAGACATAAATGCTGATCAATACAAATACTTTTCTTTCAGAAATATCTGGCAAATTGGATATTTTTTATTTTAACTCATAATATGGGTATTATTATTAGTTTCCTATTGCTACTGTAAGCAAATGACTGCAAACTCAATGGCTTAAAAAACACAAGTTTGCTGAACCGGTTTGGCTCAGTGGATAGAGCATTGGCCTGCAGACTGAAAGGTCCCAGGTTCGATTCTGGTCAAGGGCATGTACCTTGGTTATTGGCACATCCCCAGTAGGGGGTGTGCAGGAGGCAGCTGACTGATGTTTCTCTCTTATCAATGTTTCTAGCTTTCTATCCTTCTCTTTTCCTCTCTGTAAAAACTCAATAAAATATATTTAGAAAGAAACAAAACAAACAAAAAACCCCCCACAAGTTTATTTTCTTATGGTTCAAAATGGGTTCTTTGGGATAAAGCTAACATGTTAATTAAGCAGCATTCCTTGTGAAGGTTCCAATAACTTCATAGTAGACAAATATGGCAGTCACAAAATTACCTAAGTGATTAAATTTTTAGAAATGAGACATGTTGACATTTATTTATTTACTTCCTAAGACAATGCTCTGATAAAGGCATAACTTCATTTTTGTAATATTTTTGCCAATTGGTTATAAAACAGTATATATTATTTTAATTAACTAACTAATTAAATGTATTAATCAAAACCTCTATTGATAAATATTAATGCCACAATTAAATTAAACTGGGCACCCAATTAAGAGGATTTTTTAACCATCAGCCATCCTTATGTTATTCAACTTTATTTAGTCAGCATGGTCTGTATCTGGGCTTGACTGGCTATATTGGATGTTCTTCTTCCAAACTCTGCCATGTCTGCCACTCCCAGGAACCGAATAATAGCCTTTGTGGACCACTGTCCTGTTTTGGAAGTCTTTTGTGGCATATTCACTAATCAGAACTTTTTTTTTTCTTTTTCTTTTTTTCTGTTTATTTTGCCTTCTCTGTTAGCTAAAGAAATATGTTTTACCTCTCTGACATTCCTAGCTTCAAAGATCAGTTAGCAGATTTCTTGTGTCTTCCATCTAACTTCTTTGCTCTTCCTATTAGGGAAATTGAATAAATGATTAAGCTCCTTTCCCCAATGATCCATTTTCAGATACATAGCTTTGCCTTTAAGCTTGGGTCACTAAAGATTTTTATAGGCAAGGTTTCTACATGAAAACTCTCTCTCCTGGTTCTCTTGATAATATGGCTAGTTGGCTTTTTTGCTCACAGCCAAACAGGTTCTGACTTCCGCTACTGTCAGTTGTCCTTTGAGTTCATTAGAATATACTAGTCACTTCTAAACCACACGTAAGCTGACATGGTAAGTTGTTAAAAAAGGATTTGAAGTTCTTTCTCACAGTAGTCTTGAAAAATCAGTGAATTTTTCTGGGCCTTTAATTCTTTCCTACATAAAGAGGCCAGTGATTCTCTGAGTTAATTACCAGAGTTCAGCAAAGAGCAGATCACTCTCTGAAGGAGATGTGATGTTAGAATACTGGCCCTGGAGAGTGAAGAGCCAGGCACCACTGATTAAGTGCCCGGAAATGGCATGTCACATGAAGGGGATGCATGCTTCTCCTATGTCTTCTAACATTACTTAAAATGAGAAGGAAATTTGATAATGGATTTTAAATTTCTTTAAAATATGTCCTTGAGAAGCAGGCCAGGGCTGGGACACAATTCTCTGTAAGGAGCCCAAAAGAGGTTACTGGACCAATATGCCTATGTGTCATGTCTTCTTTTAATTTTCTCACCATTTTCCTCTCTTATGTTGCTAATTTACTCAGAAATATTCTAGTAATTTGGATCCTTCTTTATAACTTGCGACCTCTTTTTGGAAAGGAGTGCTCCTTATTCATTTTTAGAACATTTTAATGCACAGCACACTGCCCTCCATATAAATGCTTCATAAATATTGGCTAAGTAAAGGAAATAAAATGTTTAAGTTTTAACAGTTACCTTTAAAAAAGAATTTAAAAATTCAGACTCTGTGTGAGGTGTGTGTGTGTGTGTGTGTGTGAACAAAACCAAGCCAGGAAGAGGAAGCAGTAGGTACAAAGGTTATGTGAAGAGGCTGTGCCATGTGTAGAACTATGTAGGGCAGTGGTTCTCAAGTAGAGGTGATTTTGCTTTTCACCAGGACTCTTGGCAATGCCTGGGGACATGTTTAGTTGTCATGACTTGTTGAGAGTGCAGTGAGGGGCACTGCTATGCAAATATTATGGTTAGAGACCAAAGATACCACTAAATACTCTAGAATGCATGAGCCAAATGATTATCTGGCCCCAAAATATAAATGGTGACAGAATTGAGAAACTCTAGTTTCTGGAGTCATGATGATATCATAGAGAAGGATTTCATTAGGACCTCTCCCTTCTCCAAATAATAAAATCATTTTTATGTACCTGCTTTTTAAAAGAACTTATTTTTTCTACTTACTTTCCTATTTCATGCACTGTATTGTAGTGGAAATGAAAAATGTTCATTTTTAAAGTTAGAATAGAAGCAGGATGTGGAATAGCCTTCTTTCAAGGGCGTTCTTATTCTTAAAACCTGATTTTTCCCCCTTCTCCATGATCTTACCAGAGATGCTTCTGGATAGAACTCTTGTATAGCCTCATACCAAGAAGGATTCACAGTTTCTGCTTTTTGTTGTTTGACAACAACTTTTTCTTCTCTGCTTTTATGTGGCCAAATGTCACTTGAGTTAGAGCTTCTGGTTTTCTGAGTGTTATATTACTTTGAATTCGTGGAGCATTCACTGAAATGGGTTTAACAGTGATTAGAGCAATTGGAATTACTTAGAGCAGAGAGCTGGCAATTCTGTGACCCTGAAGTTCATGGCACGATTTGCTGAGGAAGCTTGCCTGGAGCCTGGAGCCCTGAGATGGTCTAGTAACTGTCCTGTTTTTCCTCATGCTCTCTGGACGATTCTGGACGATTCCGGGCAAAGTCCATCTTCATCAACTATTTGCAAGTGCAACTCTTAAGATCCTCTTCAGCCAGTTGGCCAATGAACAGTCAGCTCAAGGTCATCTGTGTACCACAGATAGAACAGATTGTCAATATTTAAAGCATAAAATTCATTTTGTTGCAACGCTCCCCTCCATTGGACATTACTCTTAGATAATAATCTACTGTGCTATTATTGACTCATCGCAGCCCGATATCCTCCTAGTTCTGACTCTGAACTCCTGTGTCTGCAATAGTTTCCTCAATACATTAACAGTCTACCTATGGGCAGAATTGTGATGTATGATACCCATTATTATAAACCCACCCTTACTGCAAGCCCAATTCATAGTTATCAACATGAACACCCTCCTTCTTTTGGCTTTCAATTCCTGAATTTTTATTGTCTCTATTTTTCCTGTGATGAAGGAGTTTCATAGCTCAGCTATAATAAGTCATAGAACATTTTTTCCCCTAATAAACAGGCTCTAAAGGGATCTATGAGACATCAAGCAAGTGATACAAGATTTGTTTCTTGTTGATGTCTGTGTAGCTAAGGCAAGGACTTGTTTTTGACCTCTACTCAACAGTAATGACCCCAAAGCTAAAGCTTTTAAGGTGGGAGAGGAAACAGAAAAGGTAAGCTTTTGTTTCACAAACAAATCCCAGCAAGTTACCTAGGGATATATTGATAATCAGCTTCTCTTGTTGATAGTTCAGGATTAGTTTGTTGTTAGTCATCCTGTCTGTTGTTAAAAAAAAAAAAAAAAAAAAAAAAAAAAAAAAGGGTGGAGAAATTGAATAATGTCAGTATTCTTACAATCAGTCTCTGTTTCTGCTTGGAAATTTTAGTACAGTGCATGGCTGTTTCAGTAATTGTGGTACGAGAAACATCTGTGGAAGCTGGTTTAACATGTTTGTCTCTGCAAAGCCCCATAGCAAACAGCTTGTACATCATCAACTCCCTAATAACTCTTAGAGATGGGAACTACCGAGCACACACCAGGGGAATGGTGTATGATATATATCCTGATATAGAAATAAAAAGAATGAGGGAAATTTGACCTTCTGGGAGTTAATCACTAACCTAGAGCTCTAGTACTTGTTATTTCTTGGTTTGGGTCAGGAAAGAGTCTTGTTTGAGTTTATAAACATTCTATCCTGCTAATGTTACCCAAGATTCCATGCTGCAATCTAATTTTCCATATCGTGTCCCTGGTAGAATTTTCAAAACATGTATAGAGATGCTTTGAGTGCAGTTTTTTTGTGATTGCCAAGAGGCTTGGTTCCATTAAAATGCCTCTGCAAAGACTTCATGATCTGGGACAGGACTGGCTACATAATCTGCTGGGTACAGTGGCAATTGATGAGAAGCCCTTTGTTTAAAATTATTAAGAACTTTAAGATGGCAACAGCAGAGCTTGAAACTAAGCCTGGGATTCTCTGTGACTGCACAGTTGCATAACCCCAGAACACATCCACAGAGCTGGTACATCTAAGAAGTCACCTGCCTGTGCAGGCTGGTGTGGGAAGGGTAACCAGTAAAAGCCATTCTGCACAAGGAAAGCCCTGTTCATATACTTTTCAAATTACCACATTCTTCATGTTACTTTATAGTGCTTCTCATGGTATTTATTCTTGTGTGTTGAAGAATGCTTGACAAGTCCAACTATTGCTATTTTTGTGTGACTTTATTGAAGTATAGTTGAAGTAAACTAAACAGCACATATTTAAAGTGTAAAACTCGGTAATTTTCAACAAAGGCATCCATCCAAGAAACCATGGCACAGTAAAAGTAACAAATATTAGTGTCATCTTAAAAAATTTCCTTATGCTCTTTTGTAATCCATCCTTCCATCTCCCTACCCTGTCCCCTGGCAACCACTGATAGATTATTTTGAATTCTGCGAGCATAGAATGAACATTTGCCTGTTTTCTTTCACTCAGGATGAGGATTTTGAGGTTTATTTTTATTGATGCATGTATCATTATATCACTCCTTTTTATTGCTGATCAGTATCCCTTGGATAAACTGTTTATCACTGGTTGACAGACATTCACGTTTTTTTTTAATTTTTTTTTAATGTTTGTTTCTTAATTGTATACCTGCTATGAATGCCCTTACTTGTATGAAATATGTTTCTTTTTTTGCTTGGCTAAATATTTAGCAGAGGGATGGTTGTGCTGCATTATAATTATACATTTTAATTTTTAATAAAGTGCCATGTTTGTTTCCTAAAATAGTTGTACCATGTAACATTCCCACCAGCAATGAATGAAGCTTCTAGTAGTTCTATATACACAAAAACACTCGATATGTTCAGAGAAAATGAACTCTTGCAATATTTAAGTACCTTCTAATATCATGTTATATTTATTTGGAGAGAATTTATCATAGAATTCTGATTTTTATTTCTAAAATTTTATTATGAAAATTTTTGAACAGAAAAGTTGGAAAACTATACAGTGAACTCTCATTATATATAACACTTAGATATCATAATTACTATTTTGCTATATTTGCTTTACAACATAACCTATCTAGTCATCATCTAATTTTAAGGGGTAAAATTATTATATATATATAATCTCAGCTAGATTATAACCCCATAAAATTATATTTTCCTTTAAAAATGTTTACTTACATATAATAATTCTTTGTTAGATTAAAAGATTAAATCTAGAATTGCTTTGGAGATCCTATAGTTTTCAACATCCTCATTTTCTTCATTTTACAATTCAGGAAACTGTAGCCAAATTAAATGATTGGCTCAAGGCAATCAGAAGATTACTCGTAAACTGGATTTCATAATCTTTAGCTCAAAATTCTGTACACAAATCCACACTTCCTCAAAATATTAATAACTTATGTTTTAAATGAATAAAATGCATTTTACTACTGAATTGTAAAAAATTACCTTGCAGCCCATTTATAGAGATGTGATGCTTTATTATAATCATATACAAAATCATGTACTTTTAAACTTGGAAGGACCGTTAGTATCATCTAAATTTTAGTGTCCATTTGAAAAGTGACTCTAAATTGAGTGAATCAATACTTTGAAATAATGTAATAATGTTTAAGGCAATTTAGTTATTTTTCTTAATTATATTTATTTGGAGTGAAACATCAAGTAGCTAAATGATTCACATTTCTTGCTCCTGCTTTGTCCCCTCTTACCAGTCTTTGGGGTGTTTATCTTCAGGCAAGTAACTCCATCAACTTTTCAGATGAAGGAAGGGGAAATGGAACTTAAAAGACCGTCCCATTATTTGTTAATAAGAAAGGTGGACAGTAATGGTTAAAATTGGATTTTTAAACTATCAGTGGGTGTAATTTATTCCATCATGCCAGTTCCCCATTTGCCTTCTCTTTATTGCAGGTAATTGAGAATTAGTCACATTTGTTATTTTTAGCCTTCCTAATTTCCTCTGGAAATGGAAATAAAGTCACAAAAATAGGTAAAGAAAAGCTATCAAAATCATTTAAAAAAATTTTTTTTCCTTGATTCAGTTAGTCAGGAAATATTAGGAGACTTAAAAAAGGATTGCTTTAAGATTAAAAACTATGTGGGTTTTGTTTGAGTTGATTATTCATTTTCATTTAAATAACCAAGACTGTGCCAATGTACTGAAAAGGTCTTGTCCCACATCTTACTGTGTGTTGGTGCTAAGAAGAGTAGGGGACACAGTTCTATTTATTTTACTACCAATGCTAGATTTTGAGGAAGTGATTTTTTTAACTTATATTTTTGTTCCTTAACCCTGAAATGTTACCCATTAACATAAACTGTGTTTTACATGTTTCAAAAAATAAATGTTCTAGATGCATTTGAGAATTAGATGGCCAGTAAGCTAAACTTAATCTGAAGGGAAAAAAAAGACATATATATTCCCAGGTATTCTCAAAATAGAAAGTAGAGCTTTGTAATTCTATTTCTTTGTGAGGATTTACATTCAGTACAGGCTATTAATTTGAAGGGCATTTGAAGTGTGAATTATAATGCATCAGTCATCCTTGAAAACACAGGCTATTAATATACACAAACACAAAATTCCCTAAACAATATTTTTGTCCACACTTCATTTATAGATGCATGTAAGAATTATTCATGCTATACTGCAATTTATCAAATACCTGGTGACAAAACAAATCACCCTGTCATTTTATACTTAAAGATGTTGATGCTTAATAATAACTTTTCAAAATACAGATGTGGCATTTGATTGCAAATACTAAGTGATGTCAAGGTTCTCAATAGTGGAAGGAAAAATGTTCCATTTGAAAAATTACTATGCCAGTTAACAAGAATCTGTGTAATAAATTACTGTTTCCCATGTTAAAATGATCTTTCAATATCCTGGGAAATTTAACAAGTCTACTAAGTGGAGGTAATTCATAAATTGCCATAAAGATCAAAATCATCATTTTTAAATACAGATACTTAAATTATGGCAGTGCCCCGTGCCCCATTTTAAATCTTATTCACTTTTTACATAAACGATTTAACCATTTATGTGTCAATATTCCATTATGGAAAATAAGTAGAAAGGAGTTTCTGAGTAAAAAACTTTAAAAGCAATGTCCATTATACACAGGCACTCATAAGAATTTACAAATGATGTTCAATATAGTTTTATAAACTATATGCCAATAATTTGTTCATTCCACCTTTAAATTTTCATTATAAAATCAAGTAATTATACTTTAATCTTCATAATTTTTTTCTATCATATTTATTCAGATCCTTTAAAGTATATAGAAATTTTTAAGAATTCAAATGAGAAGTTACTCATTGGGATAAAAAAAAAAGCACAAGGAAAATAACCTGATTACAATAATAATTTAAACTGTTTAAATTTAATGATTGACAATGGCAAAAGTTAATGTTTATAGTTAATTTGCTTAAAAAAAACAAACAAACAACAACAACAACAAAAATTACAAGGAGTTACCAATGCCTAAGATTGGGAGGAGGTGCAGGGTACATGCTATAAATGAATAAATTGAAGGAGGAGAGGGGTACAAATGAATAATAATGGGGCAGAGAACCAGAAAATTTAAATTTAGAGATGTTTTCCTTGCCTTTAATGATATCATCAGAGAGTCATTTTTCTTAGCTTATTCCATGATTTTTATTCCTACCTAATTTCCAGCTTCATCTTTCCCTAACACTTCACTTTATATTCCCAAGTCAGTGTAGAAAGATTTGCATATAGAGAGACGAGTTTTCAGGAGTAGGACCTGAGTCTAACTTCTCTCCCCTAAATAAAAAATGGGTTCTTACTCATGAAAACAAAACTCCTTTTATTAAAAAATGTTTTGTGAGGTCAAGCTCAGGACAAATGTTCTGACAGAAAATAGCCCAGCACATTTGAAATGTTTCATGTTCTTCAAAATTGCAAGACAATCAGGAACTCCTGGGCTTGAAACTCTCCTTGAGCCCTCTCGCCATGACCCAGGGACCTGCACACATTTCAGTTACAGCTTTGATTTCAGCCACATCTTCCTCTTTGATCTTCGAGTCCCTCTGAACTTTGGTTGGGTATTTGATTACTGTTCTTTTTTTTTTTCTTTCTACTTAAAATTTTTTATTTTCTTTTTACATAAACTTGAACATTTCTATTTGATTAGAACTCTGAACTTTCCACTTAGAAATCACAGGACTCATTTCTGCCAAAAGAATTACTAAGATCATAAAAGTGTCATAATTCTAGATATATATAAAATTAGAGCAGCTGCTGCCATGGTGATAAGCAGATGCTGTGGCTCCTTCTTTTTCTCTTCCATGATTCTCAGGAGAAACATCATGCCTTGGACTCCAAGCCTGAGACAAAACAACCCTGCTTACTCCTAAGAAGTGCTTACTTTTACAGAGCACGGTAGTCATTCCTTTTCACTGGAACTTCAGAGATTTTCTTGTTATTCAGAGCTTGTTGTAGAATCACTTCTGGGATCCTTACCCAACCCCCTGTTCTATTTACTGGCAGGCCCTTTCTTTTCTTATTGGTATCACTTCCTCCTGTTTTATCATTCATTATTTGTTAACTAGAAATCCATGCACTCAGGGGGAGAGGGTCCTTCAGCCTAGTCTGCAACCTTTTGCAGTCTGGAAGCCCTTGGGGGATGTCCAACTGCCGACTTAGGTCCGTTCCCCCTAGGACATCCATAATGCTGCTGTGGAGGCAGGAGAGGCTCCCACCACTGCCACTGTGCTTATCAGCCATAAGCCCAGCTTCTGGCTGAGTGGTGCTCCCCTGTGGGAGAGCACTGACCACCATGGGGAAGCTCCTGCATTGAGTGGGATTGGGCCAAAACCAGCACTCTGACATCCTCTGAGGGCCCTGAATTGTGAGAGGGTGCAGTCCAGGCCAAAGGACCCCATGATTGGGGTTGTGAAGATACATGGGAGGTTGCCCAGCTGGGGAGGAATTGCAGGAGGGTTCCAGGATGTATCCAGCTCATCTTACTCAGTCCAGATTAGCAGGATCCCTGCAACAAGCTAACCTACCTGAGTGTCTGCCCCCTGGTGGTCAGTGCATGTCATAGCAAGCAGTTAAGCCTGCCTTAGCATATCATTAGCATATTATGCTTTGATTGCTTGAACAGACGACTGGACACTTAGCATATTAGGCTTTTATTACATAGGGTTTATTTATCTCCTTCCTCAACTAGAATACAGAATCCATGACATAGAGACTAGGTCTCTCCTGTTCACTGCTGCAACAGAACAGTGCCTGGCATTGAGCACACTCCCAGGAAATGTAGATGGCAGACTGGATACTGATAAAAGAAAGTCTCTCAAAATTACTGACCCTAAACATCTCTAACGGTAAAACAGTAACAATTAATATAGTATCATAATTTTGTTTAACTGAAAACATGGAATTAGATAAGTTTTAAATCATTTTAGAAAGAATGTTAAATATTTAAAAATATAAACTCTAACAATATTCTACATATAGCTAATTTGCTAAAAATGTTCATTGTGTAATTTATTTTGATCTTTTTTATTTCTGAATATCACTAGCATGCCTACAGGCTGATGAAGATGAAAACATTCCTTTGTCCTTTCAATGGTGCTTCAGTGTAAAGGTACAAGCCCTTTCTGATAACCTTGTACATCCTATCCAGATTCCAGCCCATCCCTTGCAAGCCTTCGTTCTTTGATCTTGTTGTGGACCATGTGCTTTCCCAGCACGTGAGGACAAGTTGAGCAGAAGACCAAGAGTGGCCTTGCTGGCAACATCAAGGGAATCTTTGGATTCAGGAGCCAACCAGGCCCACCTTGGGGGCAGGAGGAGATTCTTACTCAATCTGTATTGTGAGAAAAAACCCCAGCAAGTTGCATGATATTAAATCCCAGTCCTCAAGCGGGGAGTGTATCAGCCCCAAGTCCCTATGTCTTCAGGGTCCCTCTGCCCCTTTCTCCTGGGGGAGGGCCACTGCTGTCTGGTCCTGTGTGAACTGTGATTGGCAGCCTTCGGTCAGTAAGGTGTTTGGGGAGGAGATACTCTGCTCACCAGGCGGAGATGTGGGGCTCCTGAATGTTTTGTCTCCTTCCTGCGGTACTGGGGATTTGAAATGAGCTCCTCCTTGCGGTGAGCACCCAGAATCCCTTGAAAAGTTTTTTGGTGACTTGGATGCATTGCACACAACCAGAAATCAAAAATAACATATAACCATTACACCATACATATTTTTTTCTATGAAAAACTTGGGTCCATCATTTAGTTTTATTTTCCCGAATCTTGTAGTACTCTCAAGTTCCACGGTAACTAACCTCATGCCTAATGCCAGAGCACATGGACGAAGCTCTTATTTGCAATCTTTTCATGATAGATTTTAAATATTCAGTATAGACTTCTTAAATATGCATCCTGAGTTTATTGAAAATGGATTTCCTAAAACCAGGAAATTGGATATTAATATCAGGTACTTGTCTAAAGGCAGGTTTTGTTAACCTGTTATTAAGAGGACTGCTGATGATCATGTAATGTTTACTAGACCACTTAGACTTCCCTGTACTAGTAATTGCTGCAGCCCACCTGCTTAGTTTTATTTGTGTGTGTTTTTTTTATCACAAAAAAAAACCTGATGTTTCCATAGCACTTAATAAATTATGAAAATATTTCTTGTTAATTTTTTGCTAATAGAGTAAGGCAAAGAGCTGAAGGGGAAAGGGAAGGCAACTCTTAAAAATATAATCAGAGTGTGAGGCAGACTCAAGTTACTAAAATAATAACAATTCTCCCCTCTAATCACTCCCTTTCCCTATCAGCACTGCTCCCTCCCATCTCTGCACAAATCAATCAACAGCTGTCCTCTGGTGGTACTCCAGTGTAGAAATGAAATGCTTACATCCTTAGAGTTTTTATATGAAAGCAATTATGATTCTTTTTCAGCAGAGACCCATGCTAAATTACTATTGTGTTTTTGTTGCCTTTATGTCACATTTTTTATTCCTGAGATTTTTTTAGCTGTTTTGTTTGTTTTAGTTTTACTGTAGTGTATTTCAATTTTTAGTGTTCTTAGTGAAAATTCTGATAAAACTGTGCCTGAATTGGTATCCATAAGTTTAATTTGAAGAAGAAAATGTATTAGGAAGTTTCAGAGACTTGGGAACATATTACATACCTTACATAAACCTGTCCTCAAATTGTCCTATTATGGTGTCAGGCTGGTAAGTTTACTTCATCTGAATTTTTCAAGATACTTTAACATATCTCTGGCAGACTGTTTATTCTATTGTCATGTGTGTATCTGTAATGTTACTTTTATTTTGCTATGTCTTTATTGCCACCTTGTAACTTATGATGGAGAGGCTAGGATTTTAGGAGAGCAATTCATTATGTCAATGTAAATTTAATGAAACATATTAATGTTGCTTATAGGTGGCAGGTCATCAATAAAAATAACTGCTCTGACAATACCAAGTTGATCTTTTATGACATTTTGTCCTAGCCAATTTTGACTTAGCATTCTGTTATTTAGAATAGTTTATCCTAGGAATAATGAATACAGATGCCCCTTTTATTTTTTGTTCTTCTTTAAAATTGAGGTATTACTGACATACAACATTATATTAATTTCAGGTGTTCAACATAATGGTTTGATATTTGTATTGGTTGTGAAATAATCACCACAGTAACTATACTTAACATTCATTACCATACATAGTTACAGAATGTGTTTGTGTGTTAATAACTTCTAAGATTCACTCTCTTAGCAAATTGCACATATGCAATAAATTATTCACTATAGTCACCATGCTGTACATTACATCTCATGACATTTATTATATAACTGAGGTTTGTCCCTTCTGACATTTTTCCCATCTCTATCCCCCAAACCCCTTCCTTCCTAGACACTGCCAATCTGTTTTTGTTGGTTTGTTTTTTGTATCTATGAGTTTATGTTTTAGAGTGTCTTGTTATTGTTATTGTTTAGGATTTCACATATAAGTGAGATCATAGGATATGTCTTTAATTTATTTCACTTAGCATAATGCCCTCAATGTCCATCCATGTTGTTGT